>NC_133824.1:58624024-58926296 GCF_047830755.1 Zonotrichia albicollis
GGCTTTTCAGCAGGGCTGAGCAGCTGTGCCCAAGGACCAAGGTGGACATTTGCCACCATCCAGGCTCTAAAAGGTGAATGGGTTTGGAAACAGTCAATCTCCATCTTGTGATGGTCTACAGAAGACTTGGGAAACCAGAGGACCCTCATCAGGATGTGCAGTTGTAGAGGATTACATGGAGGTTGTAGTCAAGTGGAGGATGGGAATGGCACACAGAGGTTTGTAGATAGAGGGTGAAGGTATTGACAGAAAAATCTGCTGTGCTTTGCTGCTGGTTTATAGAACTATGAGGTGTGCAGCCCTGCTGAATAACATTTATTTCCTAAGTGTAGTTTTCCAGAAGTCAAACTGTGCTGCTGAGCCTTCATTCCTAAGTACTCTAATACAGTCTGCCCCAAATACAATCTGCTGTGCCATTTATCTGCACAAAATAGAGTCTTTTCTCACAGCAGAAACTCCAGCAACACTCAACTGGGTGGAGTGGATGAAAACATGTATTTCAATCCTGAAAAAATATGAAGCCTATTGTTAAGCCTTAAATGTGTTTTGAAAAGAGGACTAAACAAAGAAGAAATATTTACCACAGATATTTACTACCTCTTCTTATTGCAGAATTCAGCCTCTCTGTTGTTCCTCTGGAAAATCTCTGCTGGAGTTCCTCCAGTAAGACCAATGACATGCACAGCATCTCTGCCACCCCTGCACGGGCTGTGCCGTGCTGTGAGCGCCAAGGGTGACATGTGGGGTGGCACACCTGGACCCTTGGCCAGTGCAGGCCACCAGACCTCCACTGAGGTCTCTCCCCTGGGTCTTTGAGTCCAGGTGGGCCATGGATTTGCAAAAACCCATTCCAAACCCCTTCTCTGTCCCAGGAGTAACCTTGGGAAGGGTGAATCTAATCCCTCATAGTTTGCACTTTGTTGAATTTTCCCTGCTGCGTTCCTATCTTGATTTTTCCAAGAACATATTTGGCAATTGCTTGGAGGGCTTTTGGACTCCCCTTTCTGTTTTCTTTGGATTGCAGGCATGGAAAACTGCATGCACAACATGCTAAATACTTTCATTAATTTCACACTGTTTACGAGCTGCTCTGCCTCCTGACCCCTTGCAGCAGCTGATCAAGCTGGAGTTGAGCTTCCTCTAATCTGCAAATTGAGAAATTAGTCAGCTATATCCCTTAGTTATGAAACTGGGATGGATGAAATCTCAAGGCCATCAGCTGCTCTAGTTGAGCTTCTCTATAGCTGGAAGAAGGAATACATATCCCCCTACTATAAAATCAGCTGGATGGGTGCATTGTTGGGGAGTTTAAATGCCACACTTAAGCCAGGATGTCCTTTGTTTATGTTCTGAGCAGGAAAATGAAGCCCTTGGCACTGTGCTCTGTGACAGTAGGAGTTAAGATGTGGTCTGGTATCCAGGCCATTTCCAAGGAGATGTGATGTTTGCAGGTCATCCTGACTATCCAAGCTTGTTCTACTTGCAACCAACCAAGCAGTTCTGCTGCTGCTGGGGAATGAAAGCTCACCCTGCTTGGTTTTGCCTCCCTTTCCCTCCTGAGCACCAGCTGGACATCCCTTTATTTGCCACTGTGACTCCCCACACAGGAGCTGACTCACAGAGTCCCTGTTGGTCCCTGTTGGTCCCTCCTGGTCCCTGTTTTTCCCTGCTGGTCCTGCTGGTCCATGTGGTTCCTGCTGGTCCCTGCTGATCCCTGCTGGTCCCTCTTGGTCCCTCTTGTTCCTGCTGTTCCCTATTGATCCCTATGGTCCCCGTGGTTCCTGCTGGTGCTTGTTGGTCCCTCCTGGTCCCTGTTTTTCCCTGCTGGTCCCTGCTGGTCCATGCTGGTCCCTGCTGGTCCCTTCTGGTCTCTGTGGTTCCTGCTGGTCCCTGTTGGTCCCTCCTGGTCCCTGTTTTTCCCTGCTGGTCCTGCTGGTCCATGTGGTCCCTGGTGTTCCCTGCTGGTCCCTGTTGGTCCCTCTGGTTCCTGCTGGTCCCTATTGGTCCCTATGGTTCCTGTTGGTCCCTGCTGGTCCCCGTGGTCCCTGCTGGTCCATGTGGTTCCTGCTGGTCCCTGTTGGTCCCTCTGGTCCCTGCTGGTCCCTATTGGTCCCTATGGTTCCTGTTGGTCCCTGCTGGTCCCCGTGGTCCCTGCTGGTCCATGTGGTTCCTGTTGGTCCCTGTTGGTTCCTGCTGGTCCCTGCTGGTCCCTCCTGATCCCTACGGTTCCTGCTGGTCCCTGTGGTCCCTCCTGGTCCCTGTGGTTCCTGCTGGTCCCTGTGGTTCCTGCTGGCTGTCACAGCCCTGGTGTCAGACAGGCCCCTTCTCCACCAGCCTGTCACAGGCAGCCCCTGCTGACACCACGTCTGAGATGCCTCCTGCTTCCCTCCTTCCCATCTGTCTCGTGGGGAAAAGCACAAGGAGCAGCCTTATCTGCTCTGACAGGCAGGGTTATGCAGAGGAGAGCTCCTCCTGGAAAGCAGATGGGGCCAGTTGAGAGTGGACAGGGAGATGTGCTAAATAAATCTGGACCAGCCTGTGCTTTGGGCAGGTGGTGGGGAGAACACATGTGCCAGGCATGGAAAGGTAACCACCATGCACAGGATTGATTTTTGGCTGTTGTAATCTGGTAAAACTCCCATGCAGGAGCTCAGGGACATTGCTGCAAGCATAATATTTACTCTTTTCTCTCCTGAATGATTAAAAACCCACCAGATCCTCCTGTACAATGGTGTTTCCCTTATGGGAGTGGCTCCAGCTGAATGCATGTGCTGCTGGGTGGGATGTGAGGATTTGCTCTGCAGCTGTGAACAAGGTTTGTGTGGCCTTTCTGGCCCATCCAGACAGACACCTGGGGCTCAAGAATCAGTTAAATGCATCTTCAGGATAAACTAGGAAAAATAAATGGGTCTCGAGGGCCATGAGCAAGTGTGAGAAATATTTCTGTTTCTTGCTTTGATCTGTTCCAAAGAGGAGTTAGCTGCTGTTTCTGTGTTTGGAAATAAACTGTGAAAAGGGGCATCCTTCAGGAGATACTGAGCTGTGAAAGGTGGGCTCACACTGGGATGCTGAAATTGAGGGTGAAACCCCAACAGGGCAAAATTCTCACAGGTGGACCCAAAGTTCTGGAGAAGGGACATTTTCCCTGACTTTTTCCCCTGTCCCTGCTCTTAGTGAAACCATGATGGTACATGGCAGTACTTTGTAACGTGCACAGGGTACTGACCTGGCAATCTTTGAGGGCATCACAAACCATCCCAGTAAATAGAGCAAGGGAATGTTTGCTCTGCCCATAATAGGGAAAGCTCCTGGAGGTGTTTGAAGAAGGTGGTATATTTGCTATAACTTTGTTTTGACATTTTCCAGAACAATTCTCATGTTGTTTGCAACCAGAAGCCAAAATTTCCAGGTAGTTGTTGCTACTAAAAAATTGAAATTCTTTGATCTAGGGCTGTTCAAAGCAACAGAGACACAGTGCAGGACAGGGAGAAGGAGGAGGGTCAGAAAGGAGGTCAGTCTTCCTGGAACAATTTCCATGTCATCAGATAGCAACATTTTCATGCTTGGAATGAAAAACAAAAGGCTTTGACCGAAGAAAAACTCCAAGTCCAGCCTGGAATAGTTTATTTTATTTTCTGTGCTAATAGGTTCTTGTCTCCATTCATGTGTCCAGAGAAGGGCAATGGAGCAGGGGAAGAGTCTGGAGCACAGGTGAGATGAGGAGCAGCTGAGGGAGCTGGAGGGGCTGAGATTGGGAAAAAGCAGGCTCAGGGGGGGCTTTCTTACTCTCTACAACTCCCTGACAGAAGGACAGAGCCAAGTGGGGCTCAGGCTCTGCTCCCAAGAAACAAACAACAGGATGAGAAGAAATGGCCTCAAGATATCCCTGGGAGAGTTGGGATTGGACAATAGGAAAAAATGACCACTCCATGCCTAGGGATGGTCAGGCACTGGAATAGGTTGCCCTGGGAACTGTTGTAAATACCATTGCTGCAAGTGTTCAGCACTTTGGGACCTGCTTTAGGGTGATCATGGTGGTGTTGGATTAAGTGGGTGACTTGATGATCTTAGAGGTCTTTTCCAGCCTTAACAATTCTGAATTTCTATAATTCTGCTCCTGTTAGACTGTGAGCACCTGAGATCAGCCACTGCCCATTCCATGTGCAACTGCTTCTCCATCACTGGGATGCACAAGAAGGAAACTGCAACAACCAGACCTCACAGGTCTGCTGGGCTTCAGCCCTCATTGCCCCATCCTGCTCTGGAAGCAATTGTTCTAGCAGCCTATGGAAACACCTCAGCCTTCTGCCTGTGTCTCTTTGTAAAAAAACCAGGCATCTTGAGGCAGGCAGGGAAATCCTGCTGGGATGGTGCTGTTTTCCCAGTCCTCTGGGTTTGGAGGGTTTGCTTTGTGATTCACCTTTAAAAGGACAAGAATGCTGATGAGCCTGAGATCAGGCTGACCCCTGGTTACACTCAGGAGCCTTGAGTGGTGTTGATAATGAAAATATTGTAGGAAGAACTGACACAGTCCAGGGCTGCACCTCTCTGGGAGAATGGATCTCTCAGAGCACAGACAGGATGGGCACTGGTATCTGCCTGTGGAGGTGAACTTGCAGTGTTGGCCGCTGATATTTTTCCCTGTCACTGCTCCTGTAAAGGTTAATGGGAAAATCCAAAGGAAAAAAATTAAATACCTTTTTAAAAGGAGTCCATTTGAGATCAACTGTATTTCATTTGTCTTTTGGGCTGGTTTCCTGACATTCAGTGTAAAGAGGTGTAAATAGGAGGGGACTTGTCCCTGTGGGTTATAACCTGTGGGTTATAACCCTGTGGGTATGCTGACTTTAAAACATGCTCGGAGGGGGTTTTGCCAGGAATGGGGGGAGTTACATGAAAAAAACACTCCATCAATGACAAAATCAGAACAGAGGATCATGAAACTCTGGGAGGAGATTTCTCCCCCTCTTTTCAGTAGGAAAGGTGCCTTTTCCAGCAGCAGTTCTGCCAGATCCCCTGCAACCTGCAAGGAGTGAACAGATGTAATAAAAAAGGGAACAGTGGAAGTACATCCTGTACTTTTGTTGTGGTTTTGCCCTCATGGTGCCTTTGAACACCTACTTTTGTTGAGGTGGGAGTTCCACTGCAGCTCAGGGGCTGCCCAGTAGGGCTGGGCTTTGTATTTTCAGCGCTGTTTCCCTCCTGCACCCTCCCATACAGTGTCTGCAGCAGGCAGGCCCTGGCTGCTGGTTCTGTGGGCTAGGAGCTCCCAGAGATGGCTGACATTCCTAACCTGCAGCTTCTCCTCAGCAGCTGAGCATGCCAGGCTCTTTAATCACCTTCCTGCTGGCAAACACCCTCAATTCTCCCCTGCAGTGTGGGCAGAGAAGGCTCAGGGCCTATCCCTGGGCCTCCCACACCTATCCCTGTAGGATGGGCAGAGAAGGCTCAGGGGGTCAAATCTGAGCCACCACCCCCCTAGGCCAGGTCTGAGGGGACAGGGGAACTGCTCAGAGCTGGGAAGTGGGATGTGGCAGGCATGAGCACAAAGGTTTTGTGGGCTGTGTCACCTCTGCTGCAGGGAGAGCATCCTCCATGGGCAGTGGTGCAGGGAGGTGAAGCCTCCTTTAGCTCTCATCAGGAGACATCAGCCCAACAGGTTTGTCTGCCTCTGTGAGACTCAGGGATGGCCTCTGCATCTGCAGCTCGTGCAATATTTATGCAGCTGATCTGGGAAATGGCAGGGGTTTCACTCTTTGTTCGGTGGGTGAGTGACCCCTCAGCCGTCCCAGCCACCATGGGCCCTCCAGAGAGCTCTGTGGCTGCCTAGAGAGAGGGGGTGAGACATCATTTCCACAGCCTTGTGCAGATGAATTAGGCTGCAGAGAGCTCACACATGAATAAATGCAGTTTTGGGACAGGTTAGCAGGGTTGAGGCCTCATAAAACCTGTGGGGGCAAAGACACCAAGTGTTTGCTGAAAGTGTTTGTGACACCGGTGAGTCTGTCTCAGCACCAAGGAAGGGGAGATCTGTGGGGAAAAGTGGCAAACCTTCCCTAAAGCCTGGAAAATACCCGAGGGAAGAGGAAAGTAGAGCAAACAGGATGAAGCTCGGCCTCCAAACCATGATCTGCTGCAGGACTGGGGTGTCCCCTGAAAGCCCAGGCCACTGCACCCCTGCAGGAAGGAGGATGAGGAGGAAGGGGAGGAAGAGAAGGAGAAGGAAAAAACTCTCCAAGGACTTCCTTGCAATGTAGTGGGAGGTGTGGGGAGGCCCTTCTCTGAGGAGATGTCCCCAGATTGCCAAGGTGCCTCTGGCACTTCACCTTTCCTGTGCCTTCTGACACATTGGTTACACACCAGCCTTCAGTCCCAGGCTGCTCCTGCATCAGCAGCAGCAGGAAATTCATCTTTGCCCCCTGCCAAATGTGGATGTGGGAGAGCCCCTGCCTGCACTCACTGGGCAGGGACTGAACTGCTCATTAGGAGCCCAGGCTGAGACTGTCAGGATCACCCCAAAAAGGGGTGATCCTGACAGTCCCAGGTGTTGTTAAAACCAGTAAGTACCTGAGCCTGACACAAGATTTCTGTCTGCATCCTAATCCTGGAGCTGGGTGTCTCAGGGCTGCCTCTCCCCCTCTTCACAGATTTCCCTCTCCAGCACCTTGCAGTTCGCACCAAGCACCTTCAAACCCAGCTTTCACCCCTGGAGAAATTCTTGGGATTATTTGGTGGTGACACACAGAGACCATGGCCCTCCAAAGATGACATTTACCAGTGCACTTAAGGGGAAGGCGAGGAAGCATGCTGGATTTTCCCTTGTATTTATTATTATTCACCCATGGAATTACAGGCCATGAACCAGTCTTGTGCATAGGCATTCTCCCTTTTTTTTGCAGCCTGGTTTCACATGACAGCTACAGCACAGATAATGTTGTTGCAAGAACAATTTGCTGGAATGTGTTGGACTCCAAACCTGCTTGGTAGTGATTTCTCTGGCAGAGGGGAGAGCCCCTTTTTAGTAGCACATGGAGAAATTATGTAGAGCCCTCTGAACCAGAACCCTTATGCAATTTTGTGTGTTTTTTTGACTCCAGAGCCTAGGAATGTCTCTCTTGAATAGCATGTTTCTTGCTAGTTCGTTCATCTGTGAATTTCCCTGGCAGGTAGCACATAAATAGCTCTGAGACACAGGCGATCCATGAGTTCTTTTCAAAATACAGCATTGAGTCATTTTAAAGCCTCCTACTGTAGCTCTTTTAAAGATTAACTCATTAATTTAAGTGTGAGATTTGTGCCTGAGAAAGAAGGATGAAATCCTGGCTTAAGATGTTCTTCCAACAAAGTACCTTGTTTAAAAACCACTGAATAAAATGTCATGGGAGCTGGCCTGTGAAGTGAGCAGGGGACATCTGCCCATCTCCACCAGGCTGTTCATCACCCAGAGGCTACACTGCTTTCTAGAGCCAGGAATAGAAACCAGAGTTCCTCATTCCCAGGAGCCCTTTGCCATGTAGGGCAGAGCAGCCCAGCTGGTTCCCCCCAGCCTTTTTCTGTGCCTGACCCCAGGCACCACTCAGCTTTCAGTAATTAGGGCAGAATTAGGGCAAGATCCCAGGGGATGGAGGCTGCTGGAGCAGGGCTTGCACAGAGGGCAGAGCTCTTCTATATATTGAGCTGAGCCTCCTTTACCACCTGGAAATGTTGTCAAAAAGGGAATTAGGGGATTTGACACACTTGCACAGGTCTGGCATGCCAGCAGGTTAGAGCAGCAGCTCTGCCCCTGGGTGTCCAGGAGTACCAGCTGTGTCTGCAGTGCATGTTCAGATAAACACCTGCTGTCAGTGCACTGGGCATCCAGAGCCTCCACTGGCATGGGCTGGGACACCAAAGTAAGCAGGAAAACCAAAAAGAGATAATTTCTCTTGTGACATTGCTCATGGTGTGCAGTGTTAGCAGCCTGAGGAACAATAGAGTGTGGCTGCTGCTGACTGCACACATCAGATGAGTAACAAATTTCATTCAAGCAATAGGAGAGCTCCCAAACAGACCAAAATGTGGTGTCCTGCTATGGAAACAGCCCAGGACTCTTCTTCTCATGTGCAAAATACCGCTGCACTGCCTGTGCTTAATTAGTTAAGGGCTGTTTTGTGCATTGTCTTTCACACGGATGCACCCCAGCACAATCAATTTTCAAGAACTGAGTCAGAATTTACTTCCCCATTAAGTTAGAGCAACTTGCTTTTCTTTTTCTTTCCTTTTTTTTAAATTTCTTTAGAGAGAGTTTCAGAAGGAGGAGACAGCTCTGGGACTGTCTGTAAATCTGAAGTGGGATATGCAACCACATTAAACCTGCAAACAGAGTTTCCATAGAATATCTGGGTGGAATTTTCCTTTCTTTTATCATCAAAACATGCCTGACTGCCCTGCCCAGAGCTGCTATCTTCTTTGCTTGATGCACTGTGCACATGTATCTTGGAATTAGTCCTGTGTCTTCAGCCCATCCTCCTGCAATGTGGCATCAGGATCCTGCCCTCAGCATGAAGTGCAGTGGTGACTTGTCCCTCCTGCAGGGTCAAAGGAACAGAGGCAAATTCTGTAAACCATAAACATCTCTGACGTCTCTAAAAGTTCAAGGTGAAAATCAAAAATAGCCATTTGATGCCTGAGACTTTTGATGCATCTTTAGCTTGTGGTTCTGCTGACAGGAGCTGTGTGACTCACACAAGCCATCAGCACCCTGCTGTTTCCCAGAGCACTTTTAGGGCTCCTCCTTGGGACACTTTTGCCACATCTGCTGTCAGCCAGGCCCACAGAGCAGCAAGATGCAAAGGTGATGCCCACAGGGACACACCACAGTTTATTTGGGGCTCTTGGGCTGGGACAGACACTGTGAGTGGGAACAATCTGCTGAAAATCAGACCCTGAGCTGTGTTACAGATGGACCATGACACCCTGAAATTTGCAGTCTTAATTTGCTGATATTATGATAAAGTAATATATCAAAGTAAAGAGTGTTCCTCCTTAAAAACCATGAATAGATCTGAATCCATCTATTATTGAAAAGGCAATCAGCAATGAGCTGTACTGGTCTCTTACAGGGGCTCCAGAATGCATTAGTGCATTGCTCCTTGGCTCCTTGGCAACCTTGGGAGGTTGCACAACTTGAAATTGTAGTTACCATGCTGGAGAGTTCGAGTATCCATAAGGGCTAAAAATACACAGGGAATTGTGGTGCATGAGTGTGGGCACCTGGGATTCAGTAGAGTTGAGATGGAAGTGCAGGAGGAGGAGGAACACGTGGCCTTCTCCATTCACTGGAACAGTTTAATGTAAAAAGAGGGAAAAAAAAAGAAAGAAAAGCTAAAGATTAGTTGCATTTCATGGATGGAGGGTTACTGGTGGAAGGAAATGGTCCTCCTTGGATTTAAATCAGAATTTAAAATTGCATCATTTAATCTGACATCCTGCAGAACTCATGCTTAAAGATTTTACCTTATAGTGCCATGGCAAGGTCAAACTCACTCTGTCAGTAATTACCTTGGAAGTCACAGTGTGTTTCTGTGCATGTCCACATTTGGAAGGCATGGGGAATAAAGAGGGTTTTTCATTCCTTCCTAGCTTTTGGTATATTTGAAATAAATGAATTCCCTTACATTGTGTGGTTCTTCAACCCTTGTAATGGATTCTAATTCACACGTGCTGCCTCTTCTCATACTAGGGGTGGAAATATCAAAGCCAAGTGAGTAAACAGATGGGGAAATGGAATGCCCAAAGGCACACCCCTCTCCCCAGACATGAGTTTGCAGCCTTGTGCTTTGTGCAGGCTGCCTGACCCCATCTCTCTCTTCTGCCCCATCCACGAGTGTGAAAACACACAGAGATCTTTTTTATCAAGTCCTCTTTTGCTCTGTGGCTGAAAGCTGGAACTTATTTCACAGCATTTCTTTTAATCTTCTTTGACAGCTTTTTTGTTTAAAAATAAAGAGGTTATGACAGTGGGATAAAGCAGCACTTACAAGTGTTTGCTGGAGCTCTGATCAAGTGCTAGGTGGCTCATCCAGCAATGCTCCTCCTCATTTCTACAGTGCTGTTCCTTGATAATGTGGATATTTGTTATTCATAATTTGCTGCTGGTTACTCTCATCATCAGCTGAAGGAGACAACATAATGTGAGTTAATTGTTTAGTTCTGCAGTGTCTAATGAGCAGTGTATATATTCCAATATAACAATTTTCCATAGCTCCATGGGAGGGAGTACTAAGTGTTCAGTGACAACATGAAAATAATGAATGTATTTGTAGAAAGCACAACTGAGGGACAATAAAAGAGCCCATGTTTATGGATCATTTATTCAAAACTAACAATGTAATAGTAAAGGAGATCCAGATTAAAAATCTAAACATGCCATTTGGGAACTCAGATGTAATTCTTAGCTTTTTAAAAGTTCAAGCCTTTTACAGATCTTATTGAAAGCACTGGGAGGACATCTGTGAAAGATGTGTTTGGTTAAAAGCAATCCAGCGTTTTTGTCTGGCACTGGTGATACAGTTCCTTCCTAAGAAAATTTCTTGCCAACATGTTTTCAGCAAGGCAGTGCTTGATTCTTACTTCCAGCCCTCAGGAAACCATGGTTCTTAGGTGGGAACACTCAGAAAATATCTGCCTTATTATCACATCCATCTTATAATATCAATCAAGGTCAAGGCACTATTGAGATTGGTACTCTGTGGATATGTAATAAGAGAGATCCTTCCTCAGAGATGCACAGAACCAAAATAGAAAATGGTCCCAGTTCCACTGACATGACTTCCTTGTCTTCCCCATTTCTCCTTCACTTTCTGCCTCTGGCTTTTCAGGCTGTAGCCTTTTGGGACAACACTATCTTCTTTTCTCAGCTTTCAGCATATAGGAGTAGAAACCACAACTGGGGCTCCTATTTCAATTTATTGAAATTGAAATTATTGATAATAATAATATGTGCACGACAGTAATGGACTATGCTATTTTGTGCAAGAGCACAGGTTTTTACAGTCCTAAGGTATCAGTGCCTCAGATGTGCACCAGAGAGGCAGGTGACATTTTAAAAAGCATTTCTCTTTGGAAAGTATGGCTTGAAAGTCAGGCTTGAACCCGTTTTGAACCTATTTTGGGCACCCTGCACTTATGCATTCTAAGAACAGTGCTGTGTGGAGACACTGTAGGAGACAATAAACCCACCTGCAATGCAGAGTGACTGAGCATGAGTGGGGAGCAGTTGTATCTCCTCACAGAGAGCAGCACCAGCAGACGCTACTGCTCCACCTCTGCTTTTAGCGAGCACAACAGAGCCTTTGAAGAGCTCTTGAAATTCCCATGTTGCTTCTTAAGAGACAGGCAAGGCTTTCCAGGCTGGCTTTTTAAAGGGGTATTTCATTTTAATTGTCTGTTAAATCTAGATTATTAGAGGTTCCATTGACCCCTGAACGCAGTGATCAAAGGATATTTGCCACACTTGATGGCAATGACAGCCACTGACTTCAAGCAGAAGGATAAATGAATTCGTTGGGTGACAGATTTCTTTCTTTCTTTTAAACACCCAAGCCAGAAATCAATCCTTATAGTGACAAGGTTTAGTGTGCTAAATTCCCTTGGCATTACAAACTCTTTCTTTCTTTCTTTCTTTCCCTATCCTTGCAAAAAAAAAAGGAAAGCAGGCAGATAGAGCTGATGCCGTGTCGCATCCCACGCGCTCGTGTTGCTCCTGCAGTCTGTTGCTTTTTGGGATTCACACACACATTTGCATTTGCAAGCGCCACTACTGCTCTGCAGTAAACACTGCTCACAGCTCCCTCCTCAGAGAATCCAGATGTCTTCCTCTCAGGACTCTACATTTCTCCTCAGGTTTCTCAGCCCATCACTGCCTGCACTGGATGTTCTTTGCTTCTGCATAGAAGCCCTGATCCTCATCACAAAAATTGCTTTTTGTGGCGAGGACATTGACTGGGAGGGAAAGATGTTTATCTGCCAAAACCCAAGTTTTAATTTTATTCTCTTGATTCCATCAGGTGCCCATGGATAGGTCTGTGCTAGGAGCACTTTTCCCATACAGCCAACTCTGCCTCCATGAGCTGTGCGCTCTTTGATTGCACATGGTACGTGCAGGTATTTGCTGGATTTTGGGAGATGAGTAAGAGAAGTAAGAGCCTGAAGAAGGGATGTGGGACTCCAGGTGGCTCTTCAAAATGCAGTTTATTACATCCAAGGGGTTACAGCAGCCCAGGGTTGGGGGTGACAGAGGCTGTGCCTACAGCTGTCAGCTCCAGCTGCAGGCAGGCCTGGAGACCCTTTGGTTTTGGTTACAATGCATTTTATACTTTTCTTTGCTGAGTATCTTAATACAGTAGAACCAATCTATACCTTAACTTTTACCTATAGCCTATCATAACTACTATAATTACCACATTCATGTTACTATTCTCCAATCACTAAAAGTTAGTACATTACAGTTTAAGCTAAAAGTTGTCTTTCAGTTTTCTTGCAGTGGAAAATTCTGAGACCTTTTTTCTACTTGCAACATTTTCTGACTTGTTTGCCTGTGCTATCTTTCTGCTTGGTAAAAACATCTTGTTTGAGGTGGGTTTATCCTTTGCTCTAAGTCATAAAAACCCCTTCTAACTAACACACCCTTTGCCTCCTTGGTTATCCAGTAAGACTGGCTCAGCAATTCTTTTCTTCTATATCAAAACTTGCTTTCATTTCTATTCCTTCTTCAGATTCTACATTCAAAAATCTTACTGGCCAAGCATACATATCTGTGAGAATTTCTTGTCAAACTTTCATCCTTCCCAACAGAGAAGGATTTTATTTTTTCAGTAGTTGAAATGGGGAGGGGGGAAGGGGGAAAAGACATTCAGCTGATTTTTTTTAGCAAAGGAAGGAGCAATCTGAATGTACAAAGGGGTAGAAAATGTTGGTGAAGAAATGAGGGGTAAATCCCGATCACCCTGAAGCCTGGTGGAGTTTCCAGTGAGTGCAAGGATCAGGATATCATCCTGTGAGGTGCTGCTGCAAGGTCAGTGAGATCTGGAGAAGGGTTCATGTGTTTACTGTCCCTCCCCCTTCAGCCCAGCCTTGGTGGTGTTGGAACGCCTCAGCCTTGGCCTTCAGAGCTGTTTGTCAGAGTCAGAGCAGCTGTGATGGCCTGGGGACACATGAGGCACAACTGGGAAGGAGAGATAACAACTTCTAATGGACCAGCTAATATTGGTAGGGAAAACAGACAGCTCCCAGGCACAAAGTGCTCCTTCAGCCTCCTCCTGCTTGCCAGGGGCTGTCTCCAGCATTGTGGACATTCAGAATGAGGATGTGCATCTCCAGGGCACAAAGTTCCTGCTGACCAGGATAAAGGACCAGCTCCTGGAGCTCAGCACAGGCACAGGGTGATTGTTATAAGTGAGCAATTCTATAATTCTGTTTGCATCCCTGGGTAGGAACCTCTTTTTTCTTTTTTCCACATCATTTCCCAAATCAGGACACTAATCAGGTTCAGATGGCTACTGGGAGCAGCCACAAGCTGCCTCTTTCCCCCTGTTTTGCTACAGTAAAGGAAAGGAGAGGGGTTTTAACAATCTTTAGGCTTTTACTAATCCTTCTAGATGAGGTGTGCAACAACTGTATTTTCCCTAACCCTGCTGGTGTGTTATTCTGGGGGACAGAAGTTATCCTAGAAGCAAAACAGCAAAAGCAGCAGCGTTATAAAAAGAAGGCAGCTGAGTGGTGGTACTGTGTGTAGTCTGATGTACACTTGAAGAAGGACATAAATACATGTTTGGGAATGTAACAGCATTAATGTCTGCTGAATGAGAGAGAGAAATAAGGAGCAGATCAAGCCTAGAGATGTTTGCACTCAAGGACATGGTTTTCATACAGGAGACATCTGCAGAGAAGGAGAGAGAATAAACAAATGTCCCTATTAGAAGGTTTTTTAGCTGCATGCAACCACAGGCAACCTCCAGGGAAAGCTCTGTGGAGCCAGCAGGGTGATCCAGTGGTGGAATGGGAAGAGGCTTTTT
Source organism: Zonotrichia albicollis (assembly GCF_047830755.1). Classification (NCBI taxonomy): domain Eukaryota; kingdom Metazoa; phylum Chordata; class Aves; order Passeriformes; family Passerellidae; genus Zonotrichia; species Zonotrichia albicollis. Next base: position 58,638,079 of record NC_133824.1, read on the forward strand.
AAGAGCCTGGCCTGTGGATGGAAACACTCCATGGCACAGCCTGCTCTGCCCTGTGTGCTCCCTGAATCCAGCAGAGCCAGTGGGGCATCTCTGACCCACTCCTGGGCTGCTGCTCTTGGTCCCCACAGCTCAGCTCTAGCCATGGGGTTGGCCATGCCACCAGCATGTCCCCCTCTCACTTGGACACTCTGTCTGCTCTCTCCCTCTCTCCATAACTTCTTGTAGGAGGGAAATCACCTGCTGGAGTTTGGCATTTTGCTGTCTTTTTTCCAGGGTTGAGTAGAGATGGGAAAATGGAAGTAATTTGATTTTTGATGCTCTTTCACCTTTTTGTCTACTTTATAACCTCAATCTGCAGGAGAGGAGTTCCTGTAGGAAGAAACCAGGATGAACATGATGTACCAGGACTGTACCAAGGGGAGATAGTGTGATCTGTAAAGCAGGGAGATTTTATTTGGAAAATCCTCAATGTCACTACCAGGGGCCAGTGTTTTCCTCCCTGCTCAGGCAGTGACTCAACTGGTCTCATGCATGTGGAAGATCAGGGGCTCAAAAGGGATTTGATTTAACATGACCTGCTGCTTCAGCTGGTACACATGGCTCCCATAAGCTCTCAACTTATCAAAACATGTGCCTGCAACTGAGCAGGGAATTCACATCTCATCTGTCACTGCATTGGTGCTTTGCAGATGGGGGATGCTGCTGAGGCAGCGTGGGTTTGGGTGAAGATTTATTACAGGACAAATGCTGAAACCATCAAAAAAAAAAAGGGGAGATTGGGTTTTCAGTGCATTACTTGTGAATGGAGCTGCTGACAGTCAAATACCTCAGCAGATAAAAATCCATTGCATTGCTGGTTGAGCCAAGGCAGAGGGAGTTCACCTGTCCTGAGCAGCTCTGCCCTACATAGCTCCTGTTACTACACAATTCACCTCAGTGGTATTTTTAGTATAGACTAAAATCTTTATGTCTTAAAACATGGAAGTTTCAGCCAGTGAATTTGAAATTTGAGATTTCCATGAGGATTCCCACTCGTGCTGCTTTTGGAGGGTGGATTCCATGCCCAGCAGCAAGGACTGGGCTCTGGGCTGGTCCAAGCCCCCCAAACCATTTTCTTTTCTGCACTTACCAGGAGAAGCAGCTTCTTTAATGCCTGAAATTGCTGACTACATATCTCACTCTTTCCCCCCAACAGTTACAGAGCACAGGTGTTTCAAAGCTGAAATCTGGAAAATAAAAAAGCATCTTAGACCCTTTACCCCCTCCCCTCCCCTTTATTAAGTGGTATTGAGGATTACCACTTGTGGTTATATAATACCTTCCCTCAGCCTGAGCTTTTCAGCAATTAATTAGTCAGGGATTTGAGGGAAAATATGTCTAAAATGGTTTAATATTTGCTTACTGGTCCACAAATGTGCCCTATTTTGTTGAGTTGCTGTTCTAAAAGCCTAAAAAAGAAATTTTTTTTAAATTTTGAAAAATCTATGACAACATTTTTTGCTTTCATTTTATACGTCTTTATTGAGTGACCATGGGTAGGGAGGATATGGAAAGCTAACACACAGCAGGGAGAACATCACTGCTACTGCCAACAGGTTACACAGAGCCTCTTCTACCCAGCCAAAGGCAATTCAGGTACTTCTCTTTCTCAAAATGCTGTTTCCTCACTGTGTCTCTCAGACAAAACACTCCTGTAACCCCCAGTGTGGCTCTGGAATTGCTCGGGGCTGAGGAGTGTGAGATCTGCTTCATTCAGTGCCCAAGATCAAAGCCATCCAGGGTGTTAACACCATCCTCTGAGCCATGTAACAACCTGCTGAGTCAGCCAGAGCCTCTTAAAGCTGCTGGCTCCTAACGAGCTCTGTAAAACCTTTGACTGCTTGGAGATCTCTGGGTGAACTGTGCAATGTAGGGCTTGTTTATTTACTGCTTTCTCCCACCAAAACTCTGAGGATAAGGAGAGGAAAAGTCACTGAGCTTCCTTGGCTCAGAGGGGAACTGTCCTGTGAGCTGAAAATGAGGATGTTCCCTGTTCCAGGTATCTACAGACACAGCTTTCAAAGCATAGCTGTGGGGTTTTTTCAGCCCTGTATGTGCTTTGTTGAGATGCTCCTTATCCTTTGGAAGACACCGCTGCTTTTTCCTTCAATCCCTCTCCTTTCTCTGTGCTAAAAAGGGCTGTGGAATATCTTTGTCCCTAATAAAAACCCCACTGAAGGAATGTTTCCAACTTTATGGGCTTCCCTTCTCATTTCTGCCTTCAGACTCCAGCTCACAGCACTGCTAAGACGAGTGGGTGCTAATTATGGAGAGCCACACTCCACAACAGAGCCCTGCTGCTGGTGAATACAGAAAAATTGCTCATTAGAGCAGCATGGTATTTAGTCAGATTGGCTTCCCTAGATATTAACATTCTGGCATTAATGCAGGCTGGCAGAGTGATGCTTGAATAAAACCATGTCAGGGTAAGATGTGCAGAAAGGCTTGTGAAATGTTTGTCCCACCTGTGGGGTTTGCAGGGCATTTCTGCTGGGGGCTCCCACATGATGTTTTAGAAGAAATAAACACCCTTGGATTTCATTACCTTGCACATACAATTTCTTGGTGTTGTTTTATTACCTCACAGGACATGGTGCATCATGCGTATGATTTATTTTGCTGGAATTAAAAGTGCTGTGCTTGATTCTCTTCCTGGCCATCCAGATTTTCACTGTGCTGTTGGTGTGACAGTGCTGTGTCCATGGTGCAGGTGGCAGGGCTGACTGTGCTCAGCACAGTGTGTGTGACAGTGAAGCCACCCTGGAAAATGCATTGTTTGTACCTCTTGTACAGAATAACTTCGTGAAGGAGGCTCAGCCTAAGCTGGTTTGAACACAAAAAGCTCCAGGTGCCCTTCTTTTAATGCAGGGAGGCTTTAGCATGGAGGTTTTACAAACCAAAGCTGGGGGGTGTGTGCTGCAAGCAGAGGTGCCTTTTTTTGGTCACAGCTCCTTGTTCCCCCCTCTGCAGCATCAGGACACCGCAGCTTGGCTTTGCAGAGCTGCCCAAACCTCTGTAGCTGCATGGGGAGAGCCAGGGCTCTGCTGGCTGCAGGACAGTGCTGGTCTGTGCAGCTGAGCGAGCTGGAGCTGCTGCTGGAGCCACAGCCACAGGGAATTCCTCGATCCCATGTCCTGCCCTTTCCCACCTCCGGGCTTGCAGCAGCAGTGGCCGCTCCAGTGGGCTGATGTGAGCGCTGTGAGCACACCCAGAGAGGGCAGAGCTGCTCAGAGGCCAGCAGAGCTCATCCAGCCACTCACACACACCAGAATCTCCTCTCCTGCAGCCCTCTGGTCTCCACTTTGTGAAAAACGCCAATCACTTGTTTTTAAATTTTTAAATGTTTAGTAGTAATAAAATGGTTATAAAAATAGCAATATAATTAGACTAATAGTAATTTTGGACAATTTGGATTTAGGACAAAATGAGACAATAAAAACAAAGAGTTACGGACAGTCTGAGTGCCTCTTTCTGGGCAAAATAAGCCCAAAAAAGGACCCACGTTAACAGAGGATTAGCCCTTAAAAGCAACAGCCTGTTGCATATTCATACACCTCTTACATGATGTATAAATTCCATTCAGACACAGGATTCTGTCTGGGCAGTGTCAATTTCTTCCTCTGAATCCTAACAGTGTCATCATGGCTGAGAAGGCAGGAAGAAGTTTGTTTCTTCTGATAATGGAGCAATAAATTCTCTTTCTCTGAAAGATTTAGGTGTCCTGTGGCTGCTATCTCTGTGTGAGCCCTTTCTTTAAAAAGAGTATCCTACATAGCATAGTTTCTATTTTAACATTTTGTTATAACCTAAAACTATATTTAACACAGTACTTAAGAAAATTAATACAGCATCCCTTTCTAATGCAACACATACAATATTCATTTTAATATTTGCAAAAAGCCAATCATAAAATACGCATGTTTCACAACTCTGACTGGAACACCAGCGTTTGCTAATTACCTGTGCTTTATCTAATTAGCACCCAAATGGGAGTGCCTCCCTTCTGTGTTTGTGAAGAGCCCAGAGCTGGGGATTTATGTAGGGGTGGGATTTTCCCTGGAGTTTTCACGGTGTGTCCTCACCCCTGTGCTCTGGGGAGGTGTGAGAGTGTCCCTGCACTGGTGTCACCCTGCTGGTCACTGCAGGAGCTGGATGTACCTGCACTAAATTGTCCCTCCCCTGCCAACCTCTTTCTTGCCTGTGAGTTTAGTGTGTGGGCTTTTTCCTTTTTTTTTTTTTTTTTTTTATGATGGTCATGGTATTTTGCCTGTAGTTTGCCTTGGGAAATAGAGTGTGTCCTACATCTGTGTCTATTTTAAGACTCTGCTCTATTGCCTGCTACCAGCTGGGGATATGGCTGGAAGGAGTAGTGGCTTCATGTTATAAGAGGAAATACTGGATATTTCTAGGAGCCTATAACTATGAAATATGTTTCTAGCTCAGGATATTATGCTCATAGGGCTAGTATTAATTTCACCTGGCTTTAGTGCCTTAAAAACTGGCTTTCTGTATTATCTGGATGGAATAAGACCTATTTAGGATGGAGAATAAGACACACACAGAAAACAAACTATTTTGTTTCTAATATTTGTATTTAATTAAGAAGAATATTCTTTCCCTTTGTGTTTGTCCTGCTCTGATGTGTTTGGGTTTAGGGAAGCCAGTAGAGGCATTGTTATGAGAACCTTTTAATTTTTGTGGTCTGTCCAGATTAAAGTATCTGTGGGCTACAGCAATTTTTTCCAAAATTAAAACAGACAGACAGAACCTCTTTTTGTCAGAAAAGCAGGAGAATGTTTCCACACAGCTGAAATTTAAAGATTTGGAAGCAGGTGCCTCTCTTAATGTTTCACATCTGATGTTTATGCCTGTGAATGTCTTCTAGTCCACAACTCTCCAGCACAAACATTGAATCATTTTCATTTTTGTTGTGTCCCATGTGTGTTTTATTCAGTGAATTCAGTAGCATGGTTTTGGCTCAATCCCACTTTAGGCAGTAATGTGGCTCAGAACCAGCTCCATATGGGAGTCCAGGGCTCTGACTCCATCCTCTGTGTGCCTTGGCCCCATCCTGGAAGGCTTTGTGCCCTCAGAAACCCCTGGGTGCTCTCCTGCCACAGCTCTGGGTGTGCAGTCTGGGGTGAGGCTGCACAAATAAATACCACTGTGCTGCATGCCATGGTACTTGTGTTCACAGATTTAAAAAACACAAAACACAAACCAAACCCCAAACTGATCAACCAAAACAGAAAAACCTTCCAATATCCTCAGTAAACCTCTGTGTCCAGAGATGGCCACAAGGAATCCCAGGGCAAGTGTTTTGTGGTCTCCTGGGTTACTTTTTTTTTAGTGTTTTGGGCTGGGTGAAAAGAGGGACAGGGGTATATAACTGTGATCTTTTAACTCAAAGGAGAGGAGTTACTTGGTAAAGCTGGCATGAACTCTTCCATGGTTTAGGGTGGCATTCTCTGAGTGCTTCTGGTTTGGTTAAAGAGCTCTGCTTCACAGAGCTGGGTAGTTGGTGGGTCTGTGTTGTCCCTGAATCACCAAGTAATTATCTGTTTTCTGAAGGGTCTCTCACTGCATTCAGTGGTTCTCCAGTTTTTCTTTTCCAGGGAGGTCCAAAACCACTTGTAAACCTGCAGGTCACCTCTGAGACTGAAAAGAGCAGGACTTACTCAGTCAAAGTTTTCCAGCTGCTTCCATCTAAAATTTAAGACACAGCATAAAAGTTACAGTTTATGCAGTAGCACCAGGGAGTGAATTTTGTATCGATTTTAAAATTAGTCATTTTTAGCTTACTGTTTTATGCATCAAAAAATGGCCTCAGCTTCATTAAGAATGCTGTGTATTATTTATATAGAACATTAATTTAATCTTGGCACTGGGCTAGTAAAAGCACTTAAATCATTGCCCTGTCCTTAAAGTTGGACAAGTGAGGTAGTAACAAATGTGATAGGGGAGAAAAGCCATTTCAGAAAAGGGCTGTTGGTCCCAGCCCTGCTTTCCTTACACACTTCTTTTTTGGGGGGTCACTTGCATTTCCAGCTGGGGCTGCACAACAGGTGAGTCTGGAGGTGCTCAACTCACCACCTGCAGATCTGATTTTGGGCACCCAGGCCATTGGTTCAGAGGTTGGGAAGTCCAGATAGTTGATAAAACAGCTGATTTGGGGTGAGGAAAGGGGATGGAGAGGGAATCTGCCCTTCTCCAGGACATGAGTGCCTTATCCTTGTTTTCAGGAGGGCTGGGCACAAGCTGCACCCTGGCAGGGGAAGTGCAGGAGCCTCTGTGCAGCCAGCTGGAGATGGAAAGTACCAGTGCTACAGGCACTCCAAGGCAAAGGAGGCACTTTCAGTCCCTGTTCTTGTGCTGGTTTATTTATAAGCTGTTAAAGATGCATAAAGTGATTTTTGGAGCAGGCAGTGGAGCCTCTCTGCTTCCAAGTGCATTGTCTGACTGACTGGTTACAGACTCCTGCTTGCCTTCCCATGTCCTCCTTTTGGTGTTAGATTCTCCCACACTGGGCACTGCTGTTTCTCAACTGGCATAAGAGTCTAACTTTTGCAGGGGATGGGCCCGTCCTGCTAAACCAGCAGCTCTTCTGTGCAGGGTGTTTCATGTGACACCTCCCACCAGAATTAGTGGTGGTTGTATTCCTGCTGACTGGACATGGCTCCATCTTCTCTGCCACATTTGTGGCCAACTCACTAATTTAAAAATACTTTTGGTTGAGCTCTTACTTGGCAAAGAGCAGTAGTTTCAGCATTAGATGTACATTGATAGAATGGTTTGGGTTAGAAGGGACATTAAAAACCATCATGTTCCACCCCCTGCCATGGGCAGGGACATTTCCATATACCAGGTTTTTTAGAGCCCTGTCCAGCCTGGCCTGGAGCACTGCCAGGGGTGGGGCATCCACAGTTTCTGTGGGCAGCTTGTTCCCCATCACCCTCACCCTCAGAATTTTTTCCTAATATTTATTCCTCTGCCCTAAAATTATTTTGCTGCTCGCAACCTGCTTGCTGTTATGGCATCCTGAAAATGAAGTTCTTTATCATTGTTCTGTTAATGCAATTCAAGGAAAAATGTAGAAAAAGGCCCTCTTAGATCTGAGTGCACTTGTTCTTCTCTGGCAGTAATTTGTTTTACAAAAATGCGTGATTTTGTAGCAAGGCCACCTTAAAAGAGAAACAAACAAACAAAAACATTTCAAAGCACTTTGTGGGCATCATTATTCACCCAAGTTGTTTGTTGAGGTCTGTTGTTACACAGATATTGAGGTGTGACATCTGAGTTGGACTGATGGTGCTTTCAACTACTCCATCCTTCTTGGTGTTAGTTCAAGAAATACATCATGACAGATGGCATTGTTTTAAAGCTTGAGTATGCTGTGCAAAGCACTGAAAAGCCCTGAACCTTAGAAAAAAAGCATTTTGTAAATTGGCATTATGGAGTCTCTTTAGCCTCCTTAGCATCACTTGCAGCTGGACACATGACACATAGAAGCACTGTGGATGTGGCTTTAGGAACAGAAAAAGATCATTTTAAGCTCTTGGATATTTGAGGATGTATGAGGCAGTAGGTGTTGTCATTGTGAGGTTTTATTGTTGTGAAAGCAATTGTAGTAAAAGTTATGGTAATCCCTGGTGTTCTGCTTCAAAGCCCTTTGAAGTCTGCAATAATGGCTGCACTGAATCTTGGCAGCCTTTGAGTCCCTTTTCCCATTGTGGAGTGGCACTGATCAAACCTGGAGCTGCAAAGCTCTTCAGAAACACCTCTGTGTGCTTTCCCTGCTCTCCAGGCACTCACAAACACCAGCACAACCAGCATTTACAAAGTTTTCTTAGATCTGTTGATGAAAAGGACTCTCTAAGAGCTTGATATTATTCTGCCATCACATGTCAGGTTAGTGGGTTACAAAGTCTGTGCTACAGTGAGGAGCTTGCTGCCTTGGATGTCTGCATGAACCCATTTACCTCCACTTTCATGCTCTGATGATGGAGCTTTCCTTTTGGGACCAAAATCTGTCATGATCAGTCTTTGACCAAGCTCAATAAATGCCTCTCCATTGCTGCTGCTTTGTCTGAATGCAGGAGTAATGCCCTAAAAGAGGTTTTCAAATTTGAAAACGTGCTTTTTTTGGAGGACTTTGGGTCTGTTCTAACCATGGTGCTGCAATAGGGATGCGTGATCCCCAGTGGGTTTGCTGTGGCTGTGAGGGATGGCCTGCTGAGTGCACGTGGGTGAGGGGACACATGGCAGACACTCACTTTGTGGGGTGAGCAGTGACCTGAGGTGGCCAGTCACTTCCTTGACCGCCCCATTGTGGCTTTGGGCACATTATTTAAATGTTCAATCTCACAATTTCTCATTTCCAGCAGGGATGCTGTGCCCAGTGACTGCAGCACTGGCAGGGAGCAGCTGGAGCCTGGCCCTGCTCTGCCATGCCTGCAGTGCTCCATGCCTTGGGAAAATGGGATACAAACCTGCAGCACTGCCTTGCAGAGCTGTGAAATTCCACTCTCTGTTTTTGTGAGCAGCCTGATAGAGAGCTTTGCCCCCTCACCGAGCAGCAGGTTGTTTGGTTTATTTTTTTTAATTGTCTTTCTTGCTAGCATTGCCAGTCACTTGGTGACACCTAAAAATGCATTTTCCAATGTAATTGTTCTGACAAACCCCATTATTGGTTGACTGGGGAGCTCCTACTCTGCACTTAGAGATTCACTGCAGGTCCTCCTGAGAGTGAATTTAAAAAGCAGTGAGCCTCTGCTCTCAAGGAGAAGTTCCTCTCCTTGTTTAATAATGTCTATAGGAAAATTCCCAGTACTTGGCACAGTCCTCCTCTCTGCCTGTGTGCTGTTCAGATCATCCCAAAGGGTCTTGTAGCTAGAATATGTCTTTTTACCACTTCTGGGCTAAGTTCTGTAGAAACTTATTAATTCCTCCCCTGGTTTGTTCCTATAGGGGATGGAGGTGACCTGACTGAAAGCTTTATGTAAGTAGAAACAATTCAGACTGGCTTTATTGAATTTTCAGCTAGGTCTCCAATACATGAATAGCTGCAAAACTGGGATATACATTCCTAATAAACTCTACGGGTAAAAATATGCTTTGTAGTAGACCTGGACTCAGTTTGCTGTGATCATGCAGCTGGATGTGGAGAGCAGTTTGAGTACATGGAGAATTGTCTGTTATCAGCCAAATATTGTGCTGAGCCCCTGCACACACAGCCAAGCCTGTGTTAGAGACCTGCTGGTCAGGTAGTTCTGCACAAAGTACATCCCCAGCCTGTCTGCACTGAGAGCAGAGCCCACAGGGACTCAGGGGCTGCTTTGGAGCACAGAATGGATTCAGGTGATGCTGTGAGTGGCTTTTTATTTACAGCTGCTCCCAGCACAGCACACAGCATGTAATGAGAGCAATTAAGGGAAGAGGGGACAACCCTGTTGAAAAGCGTGTCAGAAAGGTGAGGAAGTGCAGCTCTGATGGAGGAGATGAGGCTCTTGGAGAGGGAAGCAGGATGTGTTTGCATCTTGCCTTCATTATGCATGGAAGATAAAATACTGCATTAATGGGAAGGTATTGAGCTGCTGCTAAATGAAGCTTTTTAAACTGAGTTAGGAGGAGAATTGGCCAAAGAGATTTTTGGGAATGGGAAAAGCTGAAATTAAATCCATTCTGTAAAGCAGAAGACAGAAAGGACAGGGGAATTAAGCAAACACGATTGTGATACTTGTAAATAAGGTAAATGGAAAAGGATTAGCCTACAGCTGAATGGAGTGAATGCTCTGCAAATCCACAGGGAGAGGTCAGAAATTCGTCCTGAATTTTTGCAGGTGATTCCTATCTCTTGCCCATTATCCTGTGAAGAAAGAAAAGCTGCCTCTCTTCTGGAGGCAACTCTCCTGGGTGCACATCCCAGTGTCTGTGTTTGCTGTGTTTGGCTGGTTTGCAGCTACTGCATTGAGCAGGTCAGAATTTGGCTGGCTGCCCTTGCAAGCCTTTTGTTTAGGGCTTTGTTTAGGACTCCAGCCCCAGAGGTGGTTTCCAACACAAAGACCTATGGACCTTAGAGCATGAGTGGGAAACATGTCTATGAGCCTGGGGACCTCTGGAGAAAGAGAGCAGTGAAAATGGCAAAAAAAAATGTTTTTATTGAGGCTTGCTAGGTGAAGAAATAGCAGAGGAAGAGAGAACTTAAGAGCAAGAAAATTCTCTGGGTGGGCTGGGAGCTGGAGAAGGAAGAGCCTGAGTAGGACTGAGTTATAGACAGTGAAGATGTCTTTATAACTTGTGAGTTGCAGCTTTTTGTATTTGCTATGACTTAGCAAAGCATGGGCTTGTATTCTGTCTATTCCTGTGTTTTATGTTAAACATGTAATTAAGAGGTCTGAGTAAGAACCTGTGGGCTCTGCAGAAGGAAGCAAATTGGTGCAAATCAAGTCAACAGAGGGAAAAACTCCAGCAGAAAGACTGGAAGCAAGAGCAGGCTGAGGACTGCAGCACACATCCACCTCCTCTTCAGCCAGGGGTACCAGAAAGCACTGAAAACTTTCTGGGAACTGAACTTAACATTTAACTTGTCTTGAGTTAAATAATGGGGATAGGGAAAATGGGTACTTCTATTCCATGAAGTGCTGGTGATAAAATGGACAGTGACCAGAAGATGAGAGTGGTGGGTCAGGGAGCTTGTGGTGCCCAGCAGAGCTGAGGGCCTGATTCCTGATCTCCAGTGCCCTGGACCTCATCAGAGTGCTGAAATGACTCCTCCTGGATGTGAGCCAGGCTGCTTTGGAACTTTCTGAAGGTTGGGATGGTGAGAAGCACAGCCCACAGCTCCCTGGACATGTTCTCTGCTCCCCAGCTCCTGCTGCTGCCTCAGAGCTGGGGTGAATGACCTGTCAGGGGTGCTGGTGAAATGCTGCCTAACATGATGCTCTATCCTGAGAGGTATTTACAAAATAAGGCTGTGAATGTTGCACAGATCCCTTCTGTCCTCTGGAAGGAGGATGAAAGGGAGCCGGGGTGTGGGAGTGCACAGCATTGGATGGGCTCTGGGATCTGCAGGGGTGCAGTGATGGTGACAGGATGCTGGTGTCCCCTTGGGGTGAATGTCCCCCAGCTCCTGAGGAGGTGTCAGGGGCTTTGAAGCTTGTGTAGGTGGGTGTGAGGGGCAGGGCAAGGCAGGCAGCCCCCACTGCTGCCTTCCCTCCATGTCCTGCTTTCTTGAGAGCCAGGAAAGAAAACTTCTCCTGCAGGCACCTGGGGAGGTGATGCTGGGGTCGCTGGGCCCTTCCCTGCAAATTAGCTTGTGGCTTTGCCAGAAATGACATCATTTTGTTGAGCAGATTTCTTCATTAGGGAGCTTTCTAATCTCAGACATGAGTGGCATAGAAACCCTCCCTGCTCCCCAGGCACTGAGGAAGCCGGGCTGCTCTGCCAGTCTCTGCAGCACGCTCTGCTTATTTATCATTCATGGCATCATGTTTGTTTTATGACAAATGAACTTAATCATGATTTTCACAGTGGAATACACAGGAAAATGTACAAGATAGCTGCAGGTAGAGAAAACCAAACTTAATTTAGAAAGGATATACAGGAGCAGTCTAAGCAGCCGAAGAATTGAATTATTCTAATAAAAAGATTCAGCTATACATAATTCTTCATGCTGAAACAAAAGCCCTGTGAGACAGGCTGGTGCTCAGGTTCTGCATTAAACTTTTTTATTTTGTGTTTAATGCTCAGCCAAATCATTATTTGTTGCTGAAAAGTGCCTTTGGGTGTTGGGAATATTTTTTCCCCCCTATGTCCTAACGTGGAGGAGGGCAGGAATTGCAAATCATTTATTAATGCTCTGCTCCATTGTGGTCTTAATCTCCAACAGATGGGGCAGGGTACTCTGGCTAACATTCAGTGTGAGCCTGCTGACTTGCACAGAGCTTCCCTTTTCAAGCACAGTGGTGCAGGGACTGAAAAAAGGCACTGAGTCTAGTGGTCATCCTGAAATGTGATTCCAGCAATTTCAGAGGCTGAGAGTTCATCCCTGTGCTTGGGAGAGAAGGGGATGCGCACACATGGGTGTGCTTTCCTATGGATGTGTTTTGGAGTAGTTGGGTTTTGATTCTTGGATGTGGCGTTTACTGTGTGGCCATGATTGCCAGGGAAACTGATAACTGCTTTCTTGACTCTGATAATACTGTATGCTCCCAATTTCAGCACCATTTCTGCTCCTTATCAGTGTTTCTCTGCCTTTCATGATACCAGAGCAGAAATTATTATGATAGAACCAGAAAGAATAATGCTTCAGAAACCATCCTACTGCTATCAGTGGATTTTCACGCTGCTCCAGCCAGCTGAAATAATGGTGTGAGCTGCCTTCACTGCACTAAAACTCATTTCTGCGTGTAGAAACATCATTAGAGGGGCTAAAAGTACACAGCATTAAAGTAGAATTCAGGACAAAAAAATAAAAGAAACTTTCTAGAGTGTAGCAGCAGGCATCCTAGAGTGTCCAGGAGATTTAGAGTCCAAGAGTGGAGAGCTTTCCTTAGGAGACTGGTGACAGTAATTTGTTCAGTCTGGCAAGATGAGAGCTCCGAGGGAGGGATTGCTTCCCAGGGATGTTTTCAAGGGCCAAGAGCTGATGCTGACAGAATAACTAATGGATGCAGGTTGGTGATGAAGAAATCCAGGGTGGACATTTAGGAGACTCCTAAATATCAGACAGGTTGTGTAACAACTTTCTAGTGAGTATAAGGAATTGAAAACCAAATTGCTTTTCAAGAGAGAGGTTTGTCACGGACATTTTCTGAAAAATACTTTTGCTAGGATTTTTCTCCTGAGAAGCTGAGAGGCCTCAGAAATGAAATGTAAACAATAATTATCTGCTGCTGTGGAATGCAACAGGTGCATCTTTGATTGGTCTCATGTGGCTTTTTTTTAATTAATGGCCAACACAGTCCAGCTGTCTCAGACTGTCTGGTCAGTCACAAGATTTTATTATCATTCTATCTCCTTTCAAGCCCTCTGATGAAATCCTTTCTTCTATTCTTTTAGTATAGTTTTAATATATCATTCTCTTTTAATATATGCATTATATTAATATATATTCAATATATAATATTAAATAATAATATATTATACATTATGTAATATATTATATAATATATATTATATTAATATATATTCACTATATTATATTAAAATATAATAATATATTAAAACTGTAGTAAAAGAATAGAAGAAAGGATATATATAAAATATATATATATATCATGAAATAATAAATCAGCCTTCTGAAACATGGAGTCAAGATTCTCATCTCTTCCCTCATCCTGGGACCCCTGTGAACACCACCACAGAGGTTGATGTCCTGAAAAGGGCCCTGTGACAGTGTTTGTCATTTGGCAAGGAGATGGCTTTGCTGAATGATCTAAATGTTCCCCACTTTCAGCTTTGAATTTTGTGGAAAACTGGTTCCTCTGCCCATGGAGTGTCCTTAAAATGTGTTGGGAAGCAGCAGGGGCCTCTGTGAGGGAGCAGCTTGGTTACAGAAATCTGACTCCTTGGTTGAAAGGTGTGGTAGCTGCAGGTAAATAGGATGGGCTTGTCTCCAAAAAGTGGGGTTGAGAAGAAAGATAATGGAGATGCCAGACCTTGTGGGGATGGAAAGGACAGGAACTTCAAAGCATCCCCTTGTTGTGTGCCAGCCCTTGCCTTACACATCTGGAAGGCATTTCCCTACTTCCATTTGCCCCTTTGAACTGCTGCCATTCCCTCCCAGTAGCATCTCCTGCCAAGGGCTGATAGGAAATAGATTTATTTTTGAGGGCTTCAGTGCTGATAGGCAGAAAGGACTTTCAGCCATTTCCAAGGCTGGCAGCAAACCTCGATCTGAGATCTCCATCTCCTTCTTCCTTGTGGCATCAAGGCAGGCTGTGCTTGAAACTCTGCAGACACTCCCACATCTCAAACCCTCAGAGGGTTTTGTTCCTGTGCTCTGCAGGGCTTTGCATGGGATGACAGAGGAGCATCACAGGAAGAACTGATTGCCGTCTGGACATTTGTGCATTCTCCACCTTCTGCATGTGCATTAGCAATGAATTCACCAGGAAAATGTGCTTCCAACCATCAAGCTCCACTTCTGCATCCTCACAGCCTGTGCTGCTGAGCCACAGCCCTGCCAGGAGTGCAGCACTGCTGCTCTATTTCCACCCAGCTTTACCTTCCTGCCATATCCCTGCACCTCTGGCTTGTTCCTCTGGCCACAGGACACAGCCCAACCAGCAAAATTCATTAAAGCCATCTCTGCTGCAGCCAGGCCTGCTGGAGCTCCAGTCCCAGAGAATTTGGGAATGGACCAGAACTGGGAAACATTCAAATTTTTAAACAAGGATATGTACCTTCAAATTGCACATCAATTTAATGAGGATAAATTATGCAGGCACTCAGACTCTGGTGCATGTTAGTGATATTTTTAGTGCCTGGACTCTCAGGAGGATGCATCTCTGTCAGCCCAGTGGCTCTAAGAGGCAGCTGAGTAAAGTCAAATTGCAGATGGACCAAAGTCTTTTGTTTTTACCTCTCATAAAAGTGATATCTCCAGTGTCATCTTATAAAATTCCCTAATGTCCTACTTCATAAACTTCCAGGCAAATAAGGCTGCACAATTTAGATAGGCAGTAAAATCTAGCAGCCAAAGAGAAGGAATATTAAAAAAATTAAAAGGATAGCTAGAAGATTGTTGCCTGAGTCCTGTCAAACTGTGTTTAGCTCCTGCATCTCTGCTTATGGGTGTCCCCTCCAGGGAGAGGGACATGTGCTTTTCAAAGCAGGGTAATTGTACTTTATGGTCCAATGGCATGAGGCTGGGGGGCAGAGGTGGATGGAAATGGCTTTGTGCACCTCCATGTGCTCCCACTTCATGTAGAGTAACAAGAGTGGCTCCAACTGGAGTTAGAACAGCCTTGAGGCAGGCTAAGCCAGCCTCCAGCAGCCCTAAGGGGAAGAAACAGGAGGTGATGCTTCCTCAGACTCACACCCTGCCTTCCTTGGTCTCCTATCCAAGAAGAGATGGGTGATTTTTACAAATTCTGGGTTCTTCCTGCTGTAAGTGGTTAAATCATCCCCAGCTGGTGCTTATAGAGAGGGGCAGAGCAGCTGTAATATGCAGGGAGCAGGACACAGCAGCTTATTTGACTGATTCAAGCACATAGATGACCCTGGGAAAAAGTTCAGCCTTAAATCAGCACATTTCTGCCTTCAACTAATCCCCTCCCTGCCCAGCATTTCCCACTGCAGCAATTCCCAGCCCTGCTGGTGAGGATGCACAGAGCATCCCTCCAGCAGCAGCTCTGCTCCACACAAGGACACCTGACATGGAACCAAAATAGGACCATGCTGGTGCTCCCTCAGGCTTTCCTCTGGCAGACTGGCATGGCCAAGGTGCAAGAAGCTGCTGCCTTGGTGCAGGATGTGCCCAGCAGCTCAGTTCACCATGTTCCTCTGCCTTTGTGCACGTGTTGTTCCTCATGCTCTTTGCTGCTCTAGACTGGAAAAGCTCATTCCCTGCAGGAAGACAGGTAAAATGCCTGAGGAGGCAGGTAAAATTCCATACAGGGAGGCCACCACCTCATCATTCACTCCCAAACATCCTCCTCTTCAGGCTGTGTGCTGTTCTGAGAATAGCTCCCTGCCACAGCCTCCTCTGCAGGAACAGAGTTATTTATTCACAGGCGTTGGGTTTGCTCTGATAGTCTTTCTGAATTTATTCTAAAAAGAGATCTGCTTTGTGAAAGTGCCTGGCCCTTCCTCCAAAATGGAAGTGAGAAAAGCTCCTTGTGTGTTTTCTGTGCATGGTTAAAAATAGCATCCCAGAACTGTATGTTGGATAAATATGAATGAGGGAAGAACAAATGTAGTAATCTTCAGAGCCTACAAATGGACAGGTCTGTCTATCCTACAGCTTCTAAAATTTCTTTTCTCTCCCATTTCATACTCCTGTCTCTGCTTTCTTCTCTACTTTCTTTGTCCTTTGTTCCCATGGCTTTGTTTTAATTCTCCTTCATCATTCTTTTTTCCATTTAACTCTCACCCTGCTCTGCCTATTTCTCTCCCTTCCCATCAGTGTCCTTCCCTGCCTCTGCTTTCCATCCTGCTCCTCCATCCCTCATCTTTTTCTTCTTTCCCAATACTTATTTTCCCAATACTTCTTTCCCTGATCTTAGCCAGTGCTCCCTGTTCTCCCTCTTGTCTCCTCTTCCTTTTCCCTCTGGAGACTCCTGATCCCCAAAGCCACCCCTGACCTGGGTTGCCAGCACAGCCTTTGGCTCAGGAGCAGGGATGGTAGCCAAAGGGAGGTGTTTTATTGCATCCTGGATGTGCAGACAGAAATACCTCACAGAAATGGCTGTTTACATTTGTCATCTTGCTCAGAAATCAGACATAAGATCCTCAAGCCTTCATCTGCTGTAGTTAAATGGATGAAAACGTTAGAAATGAAGAGTCTGCCCATATGTTGTGAGTGCTTTACAGTGACAGACCTGAATGTTTATCCACATGAAGACCCTTTCACACTATTATACAGTGTTAAATGGCTTCGGGGTAAGTGGATTCAAGCCAGAGAGGGTATAAATAGCTTACTGGAAATGCTCTTCATGCTGTCTCCTATCCTCAACTTCCCTCATCTCTCCCATTTCCAGTTTTTAAAGGAGAAAAAGGATGGGGTTTTGGATATTTGAGGTCAGTCTGGGAGCTGTGTGGGCCTCAGCAGCTCTTTTTGTGTTAAAACCCCATGGCTGATGTGAGCATCTGATGGGCTGTAAGGAAAGAGCCTCAGCCATGTGGATGAGAAAGCATCAAATGCTATTTAAAATTTCTTGGAATCCCTAACTTATTGTGGGAAGCCATTGCCTACAATATTAGATGTATTTAACCACACAAAGCCACTTTTCCTCTTGGAAGAGGAATTTTATGGAAGGATGTAGTTACTTCTGTGTTAGAACATGGGCAGCCTTGTTCTTCCTCCATCCAGTGCTCTGTCCATCCTCAGCTCTGTACTAACTTGATTTCATGTGTGCTGAGGATTCTGCACTGTTCTGACATTCAACATCAGGGAAAAAAAGTGTTTATTGTCCTTCTTATTGAAAAAGAAGTGTTCAGAAAGTTCTACTGAAAAATTAAACCTCTGCAGCATCCTACTTGAAATTCTTGACAAAAAAGGAGGGGAAAAGGTCTGAGTTTTAACATGTTTGCTTGGGCTACAAAACCCTCATTGCCTGTAATTAAATAAGAGCATAATTTGTTCACTTCTGGAAACTTGGCTCTGAAGAGGCAGCTTTGGGCAAGCTGGGCCCTTCAAAGTGGGGTTCCTTTTGCTTTTGGCCCTCCACAGTTCTGTGCCACAACTGATGGCACTGAGGAAGACAGGACATGGTTGATCTAGTGCCTGGGATGTCTCTAACCCCTGCTGCACAACTCCTTCCAATAGATGGGATTTTGGAACAAGCGATTTATATTAATACTCAATAGGCTGTTGCTATAGCAACCATATGATGTGGTGAATAATTTCATGGGCTTAAATCCAAAATGCTGGGAGCAAAGATGGGTCTGAGCATGATTTAGGACTTGGGTCATGTGGGTGCTGTGCTGCAATGATTTGACTTGGGGAAGAGTTAGGGTAGAAGATAAAAGATGCTCCTCTGGCTCTGAAGGGAGCTGGACCCTGTTAGGTGAAGCTGGGGTGGGAGAGTGAGAATCAAGGACACTCCAGAATCCTCCCTGTGCACCAGTTTACATGTGCAGCCATGAGGGACCCTGCTGCACAGCAGCTCCCTTTTGGTATTAGAAGTTTGCTGTAAACCAGATCTGACATTTAGCTTCAGGTCAAATTAAATTGATTTGACCTAGAATGATTTTTATTGGTTTGTTTTTGTTTCACGTTAAAAAATCGTTAAAAAAAAAATCTGTTACAGCCCAGTTCCAAGCAGAATTAGTTCCCTTTAATTTTCTCTCTTGCCAAAGTGAAGAGTCTCTTATTTGCCCAGTTTTCATCTGCAGTGCTAAGTTACAAGAGGCAAAATTGGGCTGTTTATGGTGGCACCAGGAAAAGACATCTGGAACCCTGTCAGAGGGCAGAACTGGAATTTATTCCCTCATTCAGATGTGCTGTAATGGGGAGATGCTGTATGGGCACCCCTATGCTCCCTGTTCCACCCCCCTGCCCTTTTCCATCAAGAAATATACCTTGTAGACATGTATCCTAATTTTATATATTGACTTCAAGCCACTTTTTCTCCCATCCTCTAAGACTGTGACTAATTCCCTCCCTTCACTTGTACCTTGAGAATATTTATAGCCTGTGATCCTGTTCCTGCCCTCCCTTCCCTCTGCTGTGCAATATAAATTTATCTGTTATTCCCTCCTCCAAACTGGCCCCTGGGGTCCTGCCCTCCAGTGCTTGTGCCATCAACATCTTCTGCAGCTTCTCTGCATCTTTCTCTTCTTGTCCTCCTAGACAGGGAAAACAACCCACAGAAATGCCCAGCTCCTCTGTGCTAAACGACAAGGTACAAACAAATAATGGGGTCTCTTCTCCCTGCCCTGTCCATCTCTATCAGGGATTTTCTGTTTTGCATTGCAGGGTTAGTGCATGAGCTGCTATTTATATTATTTCTGTTCATAATTTCTGGGCTCCTTTAGGGTCCTGCAGGGTCTCTGGGCACAGAGTCACCCCCTGAGGCATTCACAGCATCCTGGCTGAGGTTTGGAATGCAATGAATGATTACCCAAATCTGATACTGCATGTAAAGACCCCACTCCAGGACATCTCAGTGTTTTAATTCCCCTGTTATCACTTTATCCATCTGACTGATATCCTGTATGGACGCTATGAGTTGATTGCCAGAGGGAACCAAATGCCAAAATTACAAGAGAAAATGAAGTTTCCCACACTCAGTAGTTTTCCTGTGCTGCCTAGGGCCAATGTTATAGCCAAGAAGGCTATTAGATTAAATTTTTAAACACTTTTATTTTGAAGCACAAGCCAGAGACTTGACATGACTGAGAAATATGTGCTGGCAGCACAAAAAGTCAACTGTGTCCTGGGCTGCAACAAAACCAGTGTGGGCACTGGGTTGAGGGAGGGGATTCTGCCACTCTGCTCTGGTGAGACTCACCTGGAAAGCTGCATCCAGCTGTGGAATCCTCAGCTCAGGAAGGACATTGCACTGTTGGAGTGAGGTCACCAAGATGCTCCAGGGCTGGAGCTGCTCTGCTCTGGAGACAAGCTGAGAGAGTTGGGGATGTTCAGTCTGGGAAAGAGAAAGTTCTGGGGTGACCTAATTGAAGCTGTTCAGTACCTAAAAGGGCTACAAGAGATCTGGAGAGGGGCTGGTTACAAGGGCATGGACTGACAAGACCTGGGGAAATGGCTTCTAACTGACAGAGGGTGAAGTGAGATTGGAGATTAGGAAGAAATTCTTCTCTGTGAGGGTGGGGAGGCCCTGGCACAGGTTGCCAAGAGAAGCTGTGGCTGCCCCATCCGTGGAAATGTTCCAGGCCAGGTTGGATGGGGCTTGGAGCAACCTGGGATAGTGGAAGGTGTCCCTGTCCATGGCAGAGGGGTGGAACTGGATGATCTATAAGGTCTCTTCCAACCCATTCTATGATTCTAATGCTTAAGCTAATCTAGAAGTGATGCTCTTCCCAATGCCCTCTGGCTCAGTGACAGTGGTAGACTCTAAAAATGGGCTTTTCCCAGAGGATGAACTGCTTCACTTGCCCTGAAGTTTTCTGGATCTCCTATCTCTTTGAAAACAGCATGGAAAAAACTGCTTGCCATATTTTCCTATTCTCTTTGGACATTTTTATCATTGTGGCACAGACCTGTGGGTGAATCAGCAATATCTGCAGAGATGTCCTGTCCAGGACTTGTTCTAGAAGCTGCTCCCTGCTCAGCTGAAGTGCTGTACTTGGTGCATGAGCTGGGGAGGAAAGGTCCTTGTTGGACATCACAGATGCAATTCTGGCTGTTGGGTAGCTGTTTCCCAAAAGCAGCTCCTGCTAGAGCCTGAAGCAGGAGGACTGCCCTGGAGATCATGTATTTACCCTGTCTCTTCAAGCAGCAGCACCTCCCCTGATTACATCTGAGAGTTCCTTCTGTAACTACTCTCCAAAACTTCCGCTTGCTCCGGATCTGAAACCTTCCCGGCCTGCACAGGAAACTATTTCAGTGTCTTCTGCCTCCTCTATGGCCAGGGTGGGAATCCAGAGTGTTCCACTGGGGGAAGGGACATTGTTTGGAGGAAAACAGACCTGCCTGTGCCTGAAAATTGAAGTTTTCATTGCAGCTTTTCCTAGAAATCCTGCAGCAGGTGTGGATGAAGCAGCAGCACTGCCGGCACATGGATGAGGTGACAGGAGAGCTCTGCTCCTGCCTTTCCCTGCAGTTTCCACAGGCACCTGGGGCCTGACCCAGCTCTGGTAGAGCTGCACAAGGTTAGCAGGACCTGTGTAGTTATCCCCAGCCTTTCCCTCATGGAGCCAAAGCCCAGCTGAGCACCAGGAGAAGCTCCTGACAGGGAGGTTGGTCCTGGCACTGCTGCCCCCCTCCTGCTTTAATCACACACAGCAACCCCAGCAAATGGGTGGTTTGGATCAAGGCTGCTCTGCCACAGCCTCAAAAGCTTTCAGGAGTGCAGGCTCTGCTGTCATTAACTCTGCAGAAGGCTGGGATTTAGCCACCAAGCTCGGCTGTGAGCAGCTGGGTCCCTGCAAGGAAGGAAGGAAGGAGCAGGAGCATCTCCTGGGCTTTTTAGGAGGGTGACTGTGGAAACCCAGGGCACCACAGGGAATATTTCTCTGTCTGCTTTGGGGTGCCCTGACCCCCAGGGGAGCACTGACTTTGACCCTCATTCATGGAGAAAGTTTCCTAAACTTCAAGATAAACTAGAATGCACAAAAGTGTGAAATAGATTATAGAGAGCAGTGTAGGTGTATCACTTGGTGAGAGATTTAGGTTATGGGATTTTTAGTATGTTGTGCACAGGTTGTCATCCTGGGTTTCTTCTTCATGCTTCCTCTTCCTTCTCCATGGGTTTGGGTGGCATTTTGTAATTGGGTGGAAAACTCTGCATTGCAGTGCTTTGGGATCAGTTATTGTGTTAAAAGGAGAAATAATCTAGTTTTTAATTGGATAGTTTAGTCTTAAAAGCCAGAAAGTTTGAACTGTGCTCAGAGTGAAGGTATAATTAAGATTTCAAGCAACACAGGTTAGTTTGACTGTCGCCTGTGGCAGTACCAGTTGTTGGTTTCTCTGGGTCTGGATTGGATTACTTGAGACAGTAATTCATGTTCAGACTCAAGTGTTTATTATTTCTTATCAATAAAACAGTCTCACTACTATGAGTTCAGCAGCAAGGCACAAAATTGCTAGCTATCTCTTGTTACAAGGTCTTTTAAGACTAAACTATCCAATTAAGGAAGGACACCCAGATTATTTTCCCTTTTATCCCACTGACTGATCCCTGGAAGCCCACAATGCAGACTTTTCTGTCCAATTACAAAACATCATCCAAATCCATGAAGAAGAAGGTAAAGAAGAACAACCTGCCTCCACCTTAAAACCTCCATCTTCTTTCATATTTATTTCTGTATTTTGAAATCTCAAACTCTAAGTTTTCCACCCTGTGATAGCATACACTTCTAACCAACTACACACCTGTAATCCTGCTGTCAATCAATTTTGGAAGCCTGTTCCATGACCTCAGGTCAAATGCAGTGTTCTCTTGTGGGTCTGTGGCTTTAAGCACAGAAAGTTTAAAATTCTCAGCATCCTGGCTTCCAACAGGTGAGCAGTTTTGGTGTCATGTACTCACAGTAAAGGGAGGGAAGGACTTGTGTTGGTTCTTCCATAACGTAGAGTGAAGGGTGGGATAGGTCTAAAAAACATCCTCCAGGGGATTGAGGTGTCTGGGGAGGATTTTCCTATCTCTGCTTGGAGTGAACTCATCTGTCACAGGAGAAGAGACACAGTGGCAGGCAAAGAAAGGAGAGACCTTGAAGGCAAGGACATTTCTAGCATTAGTTATAGCACACATGACCCAATCCTCCTCAAGCAGAAGATGGAGCCAGCAGGTTGATGCTGATTGATGACTGCAGTGGCTCTGCCCCAAATTCTGCACTAGTTGGAGAGGTTTAACTTTTAATATAATTTTGAAAACCTTTTTGATTGACTTTCAGATGCATCTTTGGTGGCATCACCTTCTAGAAACAGAGAGAAATCCCTAAATGTGCAAGGAAACTTCATTAGCTCTGGATCAGAGTCTGCTGCCTCACCTGCCTCTGCAGAACCTCCCCATTTCTCTTTTTCCCTTAAATATTTTCTGATATTATGTATTCTGTATCCTGCTCAGTACTCTACAGGATTTCTGCCCTAATGTTTCTGTTGCTGCCTGTAAAGGTAACACCAGGAGCCAGCACACCTGGTCCTCTGGTCTTTCTGGAGCAAGTCTTGTTGAGGTGGTAAAACCGTGGGCGGAAAGAGAGCTTGATGATGATTTTTGATATTTTTCTGTGTCTGCCTGCGTCAGCCTGGCACTGCTGTGTCCTCTCTGACCTAGATTTCCCTGCTGTCCCCTGGGCATTAGATTTGATCCTGATTTATGGCCAGTAATGCCTTGTCTTCAGACTCTATTTGTTGGCTCCCAGGGCCTCGTACTTCCTTGCCTGGTGACAGTTTTATGCAGGTGTAACTCTTGTACCTTTGGTGGAGTCACTCCTGATTTAGCCCAGCCTGCAGTGCCTGACAGCTGGTTTTCTCCCTGAATTACTGCGCCTGACACATCACTGTAGGTGTTAGGCATTGTCACAAAATTAATTTTCCTCTCGAGAGCCCTCAGTGATTTCAGCTGAACCTCTTTGCAATTGTGGCTCTGTCTCCCTGGAAGATTCATGCAGCTGGAGTGGATACAGCCTTGGGGGATGGGGAGCCAAGTCCAAGTGCAAGACAACCCTTTTTGCCTTTTCTCTCGTTTTTATACATGGCTTTCCATGAAATTTCCACAATTTGTTATGGTCAGGTATGAGAGGCATAGAGAGAACTCAGCAGTTCCTCCAGATGTGTATCAGATTCTTACTAAAAAACTTTTATTCCAGCAAAGCTCTTCTCCAGCACTGGGTTTTCCCTCTCTGTAGAAGAGCCTGGAGCTGCAGGGCAGTGATTTCTGTCCCAGGTTTATCTCAGCATCAAAAGCAGCTGGCTTTGGAATTTCTCCCTTTTCCAGGCTGAGCTGGAATCTGTGGCTCTATGGCTGGGGATTGACTTGGAGCAATCATGAAAAGCTGAATTTAAAAGGAACTGGGACCTAGCAAAGGTGGGGCTGGATGGGCTGAAGGTGCCTGAGAAGGCAATTCCAGGGATGGAATCTGGCCAGGAGAGAAGGTGGTTCTGCAGGGGACATTGGAGAACAACCTGGTCTGCTCTAGGGGTAAAAGCAGCGAGCAGCTGAATTTCCTGAATCATGCTGGAAATGGGATTTCAGTATTTCAAAACCTAAAAGAAGAATGACACTTAGCCAAACACATCCAGATTTTGTGAAATGCTTTGCAGTCTATTGCTCTAAAAGGAGTTGGGCCCCATTTCAGGTAATGGAAAAGCATGATTTAGGTGCTAATTCACTTAGTGCTTGGAGTATTTTTGTCGTGGAGCTCAGTGAAGTTTTATCATTCCAGGGAAAATGTGACTGCGGTGAAATAAGAAAGAATTAATCTTATAAGTGGACTTTAATTATCCTCAGGAAATTGCATTTGAAGGTATTTTAGGTAGTATCATGGTGTCATTGAAACCTATCAGCCAGTCATCTTGCTATCACTGGAGTGAAAACCTTTTTACAAGAACCAGATTTTTGTTAACTCACTAAATGATATTTATCTATATGGTTTTTTTTAAGTAATGCTGGACATCTAGCAGCATTTGCAAATTTGTGCACGTTTCAAATCGTTCTTGTGCTTTCTCAGGCCTCCTTTTAAAATGCTCTGTATTTTTCATGCTGTCCAGAGTGCTGTGGAGAGCTGTCACAGACCTTATGCCAGGGTTTTACTGCCAGGTCAAATTGGAGCTCTCTGAGACAATTTATTGAAGCAGAAATCCCCGAGGGCAGGTGGGGGTGGGTGGGAAATGCTGAATCATTTAGGAAGGGTTCACTTTGCACACTGATGGTTGGCTTTGGGGCACCTGCTCAGCATCCCCTGCCTGGTGCTGTGAGCCCTGGAGTGCTGTGGATGCTCATGGGAGCTGAGGGTCTTCAACATCACCAAACCTGGGAGCTCTGCTGCCCTGTTTGACTTGGCTTGGTCTGGGGTGTACCATGACACCCTCAGCAGCAGCAAAAAGTGGACCCTGGTGTCTTTTTGGAGAGGCACTGACAGGGAAAAAATAGCTGATGTGTTGCAGCACCTGTGGCCAAAAAAAAAATGCTGGTAATATCCTGCTGGGATGGAGTGGACCTCCTTAATCTTATTAAAAACTCGGCAGTGTTTCCTACACATCCCATCCACAGATGAGGCTGTAGCACTCCAGAGGAGAGCCAGAACCTGATCCATGCCTGCCCAGCTGTTGGAAGAAACCAGAAGTTGTCTGGGAGAACAGGAAAAGCCCTCAGGGAGGTTCCTAGGGAAGACCGTGGAGACCTGCCACCAGCTGCTTGAGGGGAGTTTCTCAACCAGGCAAGGTGATGCTCCCAAAAGTGTTAGGGCCTCTAAGGCTTGGATCCTGAAAGGGATTTGTCCCCTGCTCCAGCTTCTGTGCTTACAAGAAGGTGGGGATCAAGGTTGTTGATCCTCAGCCAAGGTTTTTGGGGCTGGGATCCCAGCTGACCCCCTTTCCCCCATACATTTATCAGAGATTGGGTACCTCTGAGTCTGGAAGCTGCAATGCCTGTTTACAGCTAAAGCTGTGGGAAGTGATGCAGCTCTAGCTGGGAGGTTGTAGTAACTCACATCCTCTGCAAAGTGACCCTGAGGAGAGGTTTTACATGCACCAAAACTTACATTAACTTGTTTGAATTTAGGACTTGCTTCCATCTCAGGGGGGGATGAATCAGAAGCCACTCCAATGAAATCACCTGAGTAATCAGAATCAATAGGATTAAGCCTGTTTTATCCACGCTGTCCTCTTGCCCTCCTACCTGTGCAGGAGCCAGCACCTGCCATGGCAGTGTTTCCTCTGGTGGCTGTGGGATCTGGAGGGGAAGGATGGTGTCCTGGTTTAGGGCAAATTTAGGAGAAAGCCTCCAAAGGGGGCCCCTCCAGAAAGCAAACCCACACGGCCCCTCCCCCCAACTGGTTCAGGAAGGATTTCTCAGAGAGAAGTAGAAAGAACCTGTTTATTTAACAGGCACAGCATCCCCAGCACACAAAATGAACAATGCTGGGTGACACCACTCTGTCACCGCTCTGAAAAAGATGACAAATTCAGAAAGTCTCTCTGGGGGTGCTCGCTCTGTTCTCAGTCCCTCCGGCGCTGGGGCAGCTGCTGCCCAGAGTAGGCCCCGCTGGGCCACAAGGTGCAAACTCTCAGGGTTTGCCAGGGCCCAGCCCGGAGCAGGCTCGAGTGGTGCCAAAAAAGAGAAAGGAAAAACAATCCAGGAAAAATTCGGACTGCTTAGCTAAACTAGCTAATGAGCAGAGCAAAAAAGAAGGAGCAAAGTAGAAGCAAGAGCAAAGCGAAAAGCCAAGGAAAAAGCAAAAGCAGCACCATGTACTGCCCTGTCTGTGTGTCCTGCCAGCCATGGGGGGCAGCTGATAACAAAACCAAAACAAAACTTTCACTCTTCAGAGCAGTCTTGAAGGCACAGAACATAATATCCAGCATAAACAGAACACATGGATGGGGATACAAGCATCATCATCATCACGTTACCCTAGGACAGATGGATAACCTGCACAGCTGAGGCACTGACTCCCGGCTGTCCCCAAGAGCTGAGGCAGTGAAGAGCCACCTTCCTGCTGCTCTCTGTGTCCCCAGCACACTTGGGACCGTGCAGAGAACCAAGGGGTGCAATCACATAATAGGGTCAGGTACCCTCCTGAACCATCCTGTTAAAAACAAGAGCAGGCTCCCGGTACCAAAGTGATTTCAGCATTTATGATAAGAAAAAGAAAGGCCTAAAGCAAGGGGGCCCGGGCCAAGCCGGAGCGTTCCCGTCGAGTATGCTGCAGTGCCGGCGCTTGGGCTCGTTGAGCAGCCATGTCCCCGATGGAGCAACACAGATTCAGTGTGTCAGAAGCCCCTTTTCATCCTGTTTTTTGTCCCTTTGGATTGGTTTCTTTTTGGGTCCTTCATTTGCATGAAGGTTTAAGGCGCTTGATTGGCCCATTACAGTTCTGTCCAGGCTGGCTCGTGGTGCACTTTCCTCAGGTGTATTATGGTACCTTGAGTACCATGTTTCTTATAACTCCCCTTTTAACCCCTTTTACAATATAATAACCAAACTAACAGTACATGCTTAATGATCTATCAACTATTTTACAACAGTTTCTAACCTATTTTTAACAATCCGGTTTTCCTGCAGCATCTATTGTGCAAATGAATCCCCAGACAACCCTCGGGGTGTGGCCATCCGTGTCTGCCAATGCCATTTGTGGGGATATATCCGTGCTGCAGACAGGATGGTGAGAGTTCTGGAGGAAAGGAAGTTGCCAAGCTGTCAAGTGGGTTTGGGAATCCCGAGCTAAAACAAAGAGCACCATCTCCTGGCAGCTGGGAATAGCTGGCACTGCTCGCAGGGATGCACACCCTGCTGCAGCTCTCCTGCAGGCAGCTTGCTGCTCTCTCTGTCTAGCCCAGAGCATCTGGAGGTGGGATAGCTCAGGGCTGACAGCTCCAGCCTGTTATAGCAACCTCCTGGAGCCGGGTCTCATAAGCTCTCGGAAGTCTATAACACACCCAAGATAGCTCAGCTACCCTTGGAGTAATAAAAATCAGCAGGATGGCTTCTGTTGCAGTGTTGGAAACAAACAGGTTTCATAAAAGGCAAAATAACAAACAGAAAAACCGAGCCAGGTGCTAGACATTCTTGCTCCTGGTAAAACACTTCGCAAAAGCAGTTAGTTTCTTTGTTCATGTCCTTTTCTAGTTAATTGCTCAGGCGGGACTTTTTGGCTTCTGTCCAATTAGCCATCCTTAAGTGTGAGGTGAAGTCCCCAAGGTCCTATGAGGTGGCTTTTCACCTAATGGATGAGAGAAACTTCTGGGCTTCTTTCCTTCTTAGGAGGACAAAGGATTGCTTTGCCACTCTGCCAACAAGGGGCACATTCCTACACCAGCCACTGAAAAAGGCAAATCCAGGGGACACTGGGAGCTGATCCAGTGGTATTATCCACAGCACAGGGGTGCTTCTGCGAGCATCTCAGCTCTTTTAGCTCTCAGCCATTTGGGTTTCAAGCTCTGCTGGAGTTGGAGCACAATTGCTAAAGTACTTTTGGGTTTTGTTTGGATATCGAAGTGTTTGGGGTTAGCAAATTCATGCAGGAGGGTCTTGCAGAACTGAGAACATGACTCCCAAGTGGTGCACTTAAATATCCCTGAGGGTGGCCAGATCCTTTTGAAGCAGGGCATGATTTGAGTTGGGGTTGAGAGATGCCTCTGCCACTCATGCAAGCTGCCCTTGCCACTGTCAGGAAGGCACTTGTGAAAGACATTGGAAAATCTGGAGTTTCCTGAGGTTTGGACTGAGTTTGAAATCAAGCAGAGAGGGGAAAACAGCTTGGTCTGGATCCAAGAAAATGGTGTGCTTTGAATTTGGAGACAGACATGGGACTGCTGATCTGTCTGGGCATGGGAAAGAGGAGTGGAAGAGTGATGTAAGACTGAACATCTGCATAATGATGTGTATGATACAGATGTGAATGCTCTAAGACACGAGTTTTAAAAAGGAAAGTAACTGAGTTAAGGAACTAAAAGTACACAGTAAAACATCATGCATCAGGGTCAAAAACCAGGAAAAATTATTTCCCTTTTTTTTTTCCCCTCATTTTTACGTGTAAGGAATAAAAAGAAGCCAAGGTCAAGCAAAGGCTTTTTACTAGTGGCTGATGACAAAATTATAAACCTGGTACAGAAAAGAAAGGCTGTTTAATAATATATGTATTCTGTTTAATAACTACTTTTATTGTGCATTTGGAAGAAAGCAGGAAGATACATTTTCCTAGTGGTCATGGCTGAGTGATAAAAATGAAATTATATCTCTAATTGATTAATTATTGCAGGTCATGGATTGTTGAAATGGGACAGGGTAGACCTGGGTGGACAACGGAAAGATGTGGGAAGACCCTGCTTCTGGGAGCTTTCATTCCTGCAGCACTGGAGCAGCCAGCAATGACTCCTGAAGCTCAATATCCAAAGCAAAAAGTCAGAGCCAACTATTTAAAAGACTTACAGGAAGTTGCTGGAAGCTGCTTGCTCCCACTATTCTGCTTTTGTCTGAAAAGGTCGCTGAAACCTTGATTCCTCCCATTGCAACCAAAAAGATTTTGTCCTCTCTGCACAGCTCCAGGCTGTAAAAGCTGCATCACCTAATTAAAGTGACAGTCTTCCCTGTCTTCTTCTGGAAAGTTATTAATTTTGAGCAAATCAGTGACAGGCAATAAATACAGGACCTTGCACTGAGGGGTTGCCAGCTTTGGGGAACTGAAATTTCACATCACAGAATCATGGAATGGTTTGAGTTGAATGGGACCTTAAAGCTCATCTGGTTCCAACCCTCCTGCTGTCGTTAGGGACACCTTCCACTAGACTAGGTCCCTCAAGTGTCACTCTGTCTGTGCCACTGAAGATCACCAGAGCTGCATGTGAAGCTTGACAGGTTAATATGAAATAAGGTTATTTTCTTAAAAGCTGAGCACAATATTAAGAAGTGATCAATTTTAATAAGGCCAAGAATACTCTAGTTGGGGGAGAAAAGGAATCACTTTTATTTAAATCTGCTCTTTTTCTTGATTGTGATCCTCAGCTAACTTTTTCTTCCCTGTTCCAGTGAGCTGCAGCAGAGCAGCTTGCCTTGATCCAAATTGGTCTTGAGCTGCCTTTCTTAAATTAAAAGCTACTCTGCATGGAACCGATGATTTCTAAATTATTTCCTGTATCAATTGTTAAATAGCTCTAAATCCAGTTCCACAGGAGAGGACTTCTGGAGCATTCACTTCTTCTGAGCAAACAAAACAGTCATTTTCCAATCTTTTTTTCCCTTTGCAGTTGATGAAAACACATGTAACTTGCTGAGCATCTCAGCTGGGCTGGAGTGATTGAATCAGACCCATTACTTCTTAGCTGGTTGCAGGAAGTGAAATTATTTCCCGAGGGCTCGTGTTACAAGAAAGCACAACTGCTGCTCTCAGGAGCTGAATAGCTTTCCTTCACCTGAATTGGCAGGCAAGTTTTTGGGCAGTTTTGAGTGAAATCCAGATTAAAAAAACCCCCAACCTTTGTAACAAGGGTAAATTCAGACCTGATACTGTCATCTATTATCGGTGCTATTCAAGGCTTCTCCTTCCCACGGATATTGAACCAAATAAACTTAAAGTCAGAGAGGGCATTGCTTAATCACCAGGCTCTGAGCACATTACTTTTCAGCAAAAATCTTCTCAGCTATTATAAGTTTCCATGTCTTTAATAGCCAGTCTAATAGCTGAGAGATTCACACTTCCCAAATGAGAGGCAGTTTTGGCAACGGCTGTAAATCAATCCCAGTGGAAATAGGGAGTTACATTAAATCCTATTAATTAGGCAATTTCAGCTGTCTTCAGTGCTTTTGACTCTGCTGTCGCCTTGAGAGTTGGGATCCCCATATGTCCTGCTAATGTGAACCCTCCCTTTGCTCGCATACCCTGTAACTCTCTCTCCTCCTCAGCCTCAGTAGGAAATGCATTTTCTGGTTTCATTTCTATTTGCAAGGCTGCTGCAGGAAAAAAACCCAAAAAGGTTTATGATTGATAGTGATTCTATTCTAAATCAGCTCCTCTGTTAACATCTGCTACAGTACTGGGTTTGTACTATTTGAAAATGTGATGTTTGAAAATGTGATGTTTGTGTCAATGACTATTTCAGGGTTACTTTTCTTTCTGCTGAGGAATAACCTGAAGATTAGGATGGTATTTTCTCAATCTCTCTTTATCACCGTGAGCTCACTTTATCACTCCTGTGAGCTGCTCAGGCTATAACTCCTGCTATGAAGCACCTGACAAAAATGCATTAGAAACCTTTTCACTGCTCTATTGATCAGCATTGCTAAGAGCTGCAAATGCTTGTGCTTCTGGCTCCCATGTACTGTGGACAAAGCACAAATGAAAGCTGTGAGCAGCATCTGTGAATAGTGCTTTGGCAGTGGCTTCAATCTCCTTCATCTCTGTTTGTGCTCCCTCTCTCCTAGCAATATTGGGATGTTTGTAGGAATGGATTTTTGCCCTCTGATGGTGTTGTGACAGTGTATTCCTCATGAGCAGAAAGTATTCCACAGCCATCTTGAGCTGGTCCACAGCCACTTAGGGTCAGTGGGACTTTTCCAGTGGATTCAGTGGGCTTTGGAGCAGGTCCAGGAGGCACTGAGGAAGCATTTAGTCAAAGAGCAGCCCTGAAACCCTGTGATTCAGACAGCCACTCACCCAGCACAAATAGTAAATTACAAACAGCAGATACTGGCAGCAACAGGCATGAATAGTCTGCAGTCAGCAATTCACAGTCTGGAATATGTTGGCGTAAACAATGCATCAGATAATTCCAGCTAACCAACACATTTGTGAAAATCCAAGCCTGTTCATGGATAATTTTCAGAAAGGCAAGTTCAGCAAGAAGAGCACTGGCAAGGAATAGAACCTTTCCCTTTTTGCTTACTGCTTATTTAGGAATGTGTTCTGGGTATGAGCTGTCGTTGCAAGGCACTGGATGACCTCAGGTAGACCCTGGGTGCTGGGCAGCCCAGTTTATCCCTTATTCTGCTTTGGTTTTGCTGTGGTTTTTCCTTTAGGCTTCATTCTCACATAGCTTAGCTGTTGGGACCAAGTTATTGGGAGCAGTGAGGATGGGATCTGCCTGCAGCAAGTCACAAAAGCATCTTGCAGCCCTCAGGGAGCTGGCAGGAAAACAGAAGGTTAAGTTTTGAGTAGTAAAATATTGTATTTGCAGGGAATGCCCTGATGAAGGCAGGAATGATGAATCTGACTCCATGTTCTCAGAAGGCTAATTTATTACTTTATGATACTATATTATATTAAAGAATACTGTACTATACTAAAGAATGCAGAAAGGAAACTTACTAAATGCTAAAAAGCTAATAATGAAAACTAGTGACTCTTTCCAGAGTCCTGACACAGCTTGGCCCTGATTGGCCAATGAGCCAAAACAACTCACACCAGAACCCAATGGAACAATCATCTGTGGGTAAACAATATCCAAACACATTCCACATGAGCAAAACACAGGAGAAGCAAATGAGATAAGAGTTGTTTTCCTTTCCTCTGAGGCTTCTCAGCTTCCCAGGAGAAAAATCCTGGGCAAAGGAATTTTTTCAGAAAATGTGAATGCCACAGTTAAATGTAAAGGTGCATCGATAGAGAGGGGGAAATAAGCCCCAAGTTCACATCTCCACAGTGCCCCTCACCACTCTGAAGCAAGAGCTTGCCAGGATGATAAATATTTCTATGAAAAGCTCTATGCAGTGCTACACAGCAGTGAGAATACCCAGCTGAAGGCTGGGAATGACTGGGAATGGATGATTTTCCACCTGCTGGCTGCAGCACCCCTTGCTCTGCGCTCTCCTGTGGCAAAGGCTGCTACAAATCCCTGGCTGTGGGGATGGAGCTGCTGCCTGCACCGTGTGTGCAGGGGCAGATTAGCAGGGAGGGCTGCCCCCAAAGCCAGGGAGGATGGGGACACAGCAGCAGGTAGCACAGGTAGGATGAAAAACAAGGAGTAGCACTTTTGGGTTGTTTTTTCCCCTGTGCTACCAGGTTTCCTCTTGTAATGGGACGGACGTGTTGTTCCCAGCCTAGAGGCAATCCAGGGAAAAGAAATTGCTTGTTAGACATCACAACAGTGCACAATGCAGAAATAAGATGAGGGAAACAATCACTCTGCCTTCGTGCAGGGCTTGGGGTGTGTGTGTGTGTCAAGTCCAGTGAGGCTGTGCAGTAAAATAAAGCCTTCAGCTACAACTCTGAAGTATTACAGGGCAGAAAATACTGCTTCAGGGCTCCCTAAATGAGCTGCACATGCCTGATGCACGGAGGGCAGTGGGGAAAAGCAGTTGTGGTGGTGTTTAGAGATGGTATCAGTATCTGTTTGTGCAATGGGGAAGGAAATACTCAAATGCAAGTACCTTGGGAGCTTTTGCATGGACATGTTCCAGCTTCTGGCTTTGCAGCTGCAGCAGTGTCCCTTTAGTTTTGTGATAAAGTCTGCACTGTCTGTTGTGATGTTCACAGGGGTCCCAGACGAGAGAAGAGACGAGAATCTTGACTCCATGTTTCAGAAGGCTAATATAATATAATATAATATAATATAATATAATATAATTACTAAAAGAATAGAAGAAAGGATTTCATCAGAAGGCTTGAAAGGAAAAGAATGGAATGATAATAAAATCTTGTGACTGACCAGACAGTCCAAGACAGCCGGACTGTGATTGGCCATTAATTAAAAACAACCACATGAGACCAATCACAGATGCACCTGTTGCATTCCACAGCAGCAGATAGCCATTGTTGACATTTCGTTTCTGAGGCCTCTCAGCTTCTCAGGAGAAAAAATCCTAACAAAAAGGATTTTTCATAAAATATGTCAGTGACAGTGTGTGGTGGCCCAGGCATGTGTGGAGCAGGTCAGGAGCCTCACATCCCTCGCAGGTGATGAGCAGAGGTTGGAGAAAGCCAGCCAGCCCCTGAGATGCTTCAGCACACGAGGGGTTAACAGGCTGCTCCCTCCCATAGGCAGCAGCTCCTACAGACGTTGGCTTTGTTCCTCCTCTTCCCATTCCCTCAGCCCCCACAGGAATCCTCTCTCCCCCCTCCCTGGTGGGGGATCTCGCTGTTCGTGTCCTCGAGCTGTGCTTTGTATGGATGCTGCAGAGGGAGAGTGGCCGCTGTTTCTAATTTAATTAGCATCATCCCGAGGAGCTGAGAGCGTGGCAGAGGGAATTAGAGGCATGAAAATGATGCAGGGGTTTAACCACCTGAATGCCAGCATGATTTCTAGATGATGCACATGGGCTACAGCTTTCTGAACATGTGGAAATCACTAAATGAGGGTGTTGAGTTTCTGCCTTGGTGTTTCACAAATTTAGGGTGGCTACTCTTAAGAGAAAATGTAATCTAAATCTGCTTGCAACTTGCCCTCTCAATTTCTGTCCAGCAGATTTTTTTTTCAACATGAAAAGTTTAGTTAGGATGAAGTTCCTCCAGTTCTATGTATTCAAAAAGAAATATTGGTTTAGTATTGGACATTAGATTTCTTTTAAGGATATTGGGGGCTGAGCCCCTGGGTTGGATTGTGAGGGATGCTGTGAGGTTGCAATCATAGGAAGTTTTCATTTACAGGCTGGGCAAACATTGGCCAGGAATATTTAGTTACTATCAGGATCCTTATAGCTATTTTAAGATAGAACAGCAGCTGGAAGCCTTGTGTGACAGATGTGCCACTATATTGCCCAGAGGCATAGAAAGAGACAGTCCCCAAGAGCTTGCAAGCAAAGTCAAGTCTGGTTCACAAACCAAAACTCAGCTCAGCAGGGGGTGAGCGTGGCTTTGCAGAAAGCTTGATGCAGAAATCCTGCAGGCACTTGTGTCTCACTGTGCCTGCTTTTTGTGTGTTTGCTTCAGGTGTCACAGGCTCGTCACATCTCTTCGACTATGGCTCCACTGCCAACGGAGGGGACAATTCCTTCTACACCTCCCTGATCTCCGATGTCCACTACACCACCCCACGGGACTCCACCTATTTCACAGGCATCTATCAGCAGGAGAACACCCCCATTCCCTGCTCAGGCAGCACGGAGGGGTTTAATGCCCTGGGCCATCCTGTTCAAGACGTGACTGGGTTTGAGTCCCGTGGCTTGTTTAGCTCAGACTCGGGAATAGAGATGACTCCTGCAGAGTCTACTGAAGTCGACAAAACCTTAGCAGATCCCATGAAAGTAGAAGGTTACAAATACATGGACATGAGTAGATCAGAAGAAATAAAGTACCAAGAAAAACACGACTCTGACTCAGAAGATGAGAGCCCAGGTCTTAGTGATAAGTACCGGGGAACACCTGTGGGGTCCAGCCACGCCGCCGAACCTCCACAGACGCCTTTTGAGACCACAAAGGCAGCCAAGGAACAAGACCTGCTGGAAGACAGAAAGTCTGGGGGTCAGCACAGTCCCTCTGGGGGTACAACCCCTGTCAAGATCACGCTCACTGAGACAGAAAGCACCAAGGAAGCTGCCAGCAAAGAGCCGAGCCCAACTCAGCCGGACACCGGCCTGAAGCCAAGCCATGAGGTGGTGCCCACGGTGACAGTGTCAGAGCCCGAGGATGACAGCCCAGGATCTGTCACACCACCCTCCTCTGGCACAGGTAATGCTGGTCTTGGTGCAGGGCACTGAGGGGTTTGCTGATCGAGAAGTGGTTGCAGTTGTACCCTGTACATTGGAGAATTACCATGGATTTTTGGGGTGAGAGAGGGCATTACAAGTGTCCATGGCCAGAGGTGTTTGTGCTCTCCTCTGACACCATTTTGTGTAGCCAAAGTGAAGGGGGAGGCAAATTGTGCTCCCCCTCACCACACACTGCTCAAGATGGGCTGTCCTTCTGTATGGAAAGGGATCCAGGCCTGCTGAGCCCAGTCCTCAGGGATCTCTCCTCAGGGGAAGCAGTGTCCCTGTGGGATCACTGGGGTATCTTCATCTAGGCCATGGTTTGAGCTGGATCCTGCTGGTTTGGAGCTCTCTTGGTCACCCTGGCTGCCCTGATTCCCCAAGGGAAATGAGGTTTGTGGGATCAGGGCAATGCAACTGACTGGGTTGATATTATGAAAATTTTAATGCCTGGCTTAGCATCTCTTTGCCCCTGCAGAAAATAAGGTTAAATTGTTAAAATCAGTGCTGTTTTCATGTCAAAGTGCTGATTTTATAAAGTGCTGAGGAGGGAAATGCCATCACCTCATTTACAAAGAGGACTGGAGGGACAAAGGGTCAATCTCTTCAAAAGACTGCTGATGGATATTAGGGGGTTACCAAACCCCCATGTTTTTATATTTTTCCTACTGTCTGATTACTGCAGTAGTCCATAATATTTACTCCTCATTTTCCCTATTATACACTGCTAAAATATAAAAATAGAATAGTCCTTTCAAAAGGACTGAAGTTCTGTGGCAGAAAACCAAATTTTTTTGACTGAAAATTAAATTTCAGTGTCCTGGATTAAAATCCTTCAACAATGAACATTTGACAAAGAACATTCCCCATAAGATGAAACTTATAATGCTTCAATTTTATTTAGAAGCATTTAAGAAAAAAACAACTAGAATTTCCTTAAAATGGCAGTCTGGCACCCACACTAATACCTCCCCTTGGAAGAATATTTGGTTCCTACAGAAAAGTGAGGGAGCATTTGTGCACTTCCACATAGGAAAAGGAGATAGAGTCCACCACAGCTGTGAATTTATTCTGCCTGCATCAGCCAGAAACTTTAATGAATAGACTTTAGAGCCACATTTTTCTTCTTTTATTTGATTGAGTGAAATCACACACTGCTCCTCAGATGTGCCACTGTTCATCGATTTACGCTTTTTGCTACAAGGTAATTAAGGACTTCAGGCACTGTTACTTACTCAGTCCTGGTGTCTGTTCAAGGCTGCCTTGGGGATGCTGGGTATCTGTATCCCATCAAAACTGCTTATCCAGCCTGTTAAGGAAAGAAGAAGGCATCTCTTTCTAGAGGCTGGCTCCCAAAGGGTGTTTTCTCTGCATTTTCCCTCCTTTCCTGCAGCTGGGAATGTTCCATGCCCAGACCCCACATTCATAAGTGATGAAGAAATTTAAAACCTGCCCTTGCTATTCCCATGCAGTGACCCAGCAAAGTCGTGGCTCCTAGGTGCCCCTCAAGCATTCTGGCAAAGCTGCCAGCACCCCCTGCTTAGGTCAAGGCTTTTGAAATCATTTTACTCTTAATCTCTGGCCCTCATCTTTCTGGGGAAGGAAGATGTGGTCTGTCTCTGTGCTGAAAGGCCGTGGGTATTTATCCACCTCCCTGTGCCAGCAGTGAATGTGACACCCTGCTGCTGGCCACAAAGGGCTGTTTTATTCACAAGGTGAATGCCAGGGCTGGGAGGAGCAGGGTGAAGCCCAGGGACGGCGTTGCTGCGCTACCGGGGCTGGAAGTCACATGCCTGCTTGGACCTGTGCCGGGTTCAGTCTGGCTCTGGGAGAAAACGCTCGCATGAGGTGGTGCAGGAGAGCAGCGCAGCTTCCTGCAGCCAGAGGAGATGCACCAGAAAATTCCCAGCATCCAGATGGGAGTGTGGCGTAACAGCACCAGCACCTGAATCCTGTCTGTGGCCACAATCTGTCCAGCAGAAGGATATTTTTGTGTTATTTTTGTGGGCTGGAAACTTTCCTCCACTCCACTGTGGGACCCAGCCCTGTGGATAGCTGCAGGCACTGTCCTGTCACGGACCTCTTCACCAGCATCTGCTGGAGGAAATTTGGGGATTTATTTTCCTGGTGGCTTTCTTGACTCCTCCCAACATGCTGTGCCACTTAGTGACCCCATCACATTAATAATGACTTTAAATTAGTCATGAATGAACACTCAGGATCCCAGAGGAGATATTTCCATATGTGCTTGATGGCTGTGTCAATGTGACTGGGGAATTGCAGTCAGAAAATGCAGACTGGGTTGTTAATATTTTTGTTTTGTTTCAAATTTTGGGTGACAAGATAAGTCATTATTTTTGTTAATAGAGCTCATAACGATGTTAAGAATTACAGTAGAAAAAATTGTTTCATTCTTGGACCCAACTCAGCTAAAAGCAGAGAGAATTCACAACCCACACCCTGAGAAAAAACCAAACCCCAAATTAATAAAAAACCAAAAAACAACTAGTCAACAAACCAAAAAAAAAGAAAAAAAAAAGAGAAAAAAGTTTCTGATCTAAATTTTCCACACCTGAAAATTAAAGTTTGGCAAAGCTACAGATAATTACACATGGGCTGATAGGATCAGCAGAACCCAGCAGCCCCATGTGTGTGTTTAACTGTTGGTGACAGTCTGATGCTGTCATGTGTGTCCTGAGCCCATGCTCCTCTTGACTGAGGATTTCCCTGGTTAAAACCACATTGTTGAGCCACAGGTCAAGCAGTGACCATCACTGCCTTGTGCCTCAGCTTTTTCTTTAGAAAGTGATGCTTCTTTAATAAGGAGTACCTGCACGGGAGATGCTGTATAAGATCAAGCTGATATTACAGTGAGTCATCCCAGGCAGGGAGACTTTGTGCCTGTGCTTCCAGCCCTGCTAGAGGGACACGTGCTGCTGTGAAATCTATTGTGTTGGTTCCTGTTGGAATTTTGGTTATTGAGAATTTCAGATTTTTTAATGTTGATAGGTATTGAGAATATTGCATTTGATTTGAGGTTATAGAGAAAGTTTTTTAAACGGAGTGAGAGAATTAATATTATAGGTGTGTAGTTTGAATAGAAGTGTGCACTACTATATAGTAGAAAAAAACTATATATAATTAACTATAGTGATAGTTTAACTATATATAGTTAAACTATGTAGTAGAAAACTTAGAGTTTAAGATTTTACACTATAATAATATTTATAAACTAAGATGGAAGTTTTAGGGTAGTTTTTTGTGTGTGTGTTTTTTTAATGGGTTTGCATAGTATTGTATAATTAGATAAAAAATAATATTAATTATATTATATATAATTACATAGTTTTATATTTTATGTCATATATATTGTATTATTATTATGTAATTGTATAATTATAGTGTGAAAATGCCAATCACTTTTTCTTTAATGTTAAAAGTTTAATAGCAATAAAATAGTTATAAAAATAGCAATATAATTAGAGTAATAAAAATTTGGACAATTTGGATCAAGACAATATGAGACAATAAAAACAAAGAGTTATGGACAGTCCGGGTACCTCTTTGTGGGCAAAATAAGCCCAATAAAGGACCCACGTTAACAGAGGATTAAACCTTAAAAACAACAGCCTGTTGCATATTCATACACCTCATACATGATGCATAAATTACATTCAAACACAGGATTCTGTCTGGGCAGTGCCAGCTTCTTCCTCTGAATCCTGACGGCATCTTCAGGGGTGAGCGAGGCGGGAAGAAGTTCGTTTTTTTTTATAAGAGAGCAATAAGTTCTCTTTCTCTGAAAGATTCAGGTGTCCTGTGGCTGCTAGTTCGCTTCAAGTCCTTCCTTTAGAAAAAAAGTATCTTACATAGCATAGTTTCTATTTTAACCTTATGTTATAACCTAAAACTATATTTAACACACTACTTAATTAATACAGCATAACTTTCTAACATAATACACATAATATTCATTTTATTATTTGTGAAAAGCCAATCATAAAAGACGCATTTTCCACAATAGTATTGCATTATAGTATTAATTATAGTATAGTATTATATCTATATAATATTATACTATATATAGTAATAGTATAGTATTATAGTATAGTATTATATTATTATTATATTATTAATCATAGTATAGTATTATATTATTGTTATATTATTGTATACTATTATAGTATATATATTCGATAGTATAGTATAGTATAGTATTTATATTCGATAAAAATCTAAGCTGCTGGAAAATAAGATTATTGTATTTTTTTCCTTTTTTTTTTAATTTTTTCTCCTGTATGGCAGAACCATCCGGCTCCGAGTCGCAGGGCAAAGGCAGCCTGTCGGAGGACGAGCTCATCAGCGCCATCAAGGAAGCCAAGAGCTTCTCCTTCGATGCAGCGGAGGCGCAGCGCGGCCCGGCCGCGGAGAAGCGGGAGCCGCGCCCCAAGCCCGGCCGCCCCGCCGCCGCCCCGCACGGCGAGCACGAAGCCAGCAGCGCCGAGTCCGGCGACTCGGAGATCGAGCTGGTCTCGGAGGACCCGCTGGCCGCCGAGGAGGTGCTGCACTCCAACTACATGACCTTCAGCCACATCGGGGGGCCCCCTCCGTCGCCCGCCTCGCCCTCCATCCAGTACAGCATCCTGCGGGAGGAGCGGGAGGCGGAGCTCGACAGCGAGCTCATCATCGAGTCCTGCGATGCCTCCTCGGCCTCCGAGGAGAGCCCCAAGAGGGAGCAGGACTCCCCCCTGATGAAGCCCAAGGTCATGGACATTATCAAGGAGGAGAACAACTCGCGCGCTGACGCCTCGGAGTACGAGGCCGGTAAAATGACGGAGAGCAGGATGAACAGGGAGAACCTGGCGGAGTCCTCGTCCTACCTGAAAAGCTCCTTTGTTGCACCAAAAATAGGCGCTGAGCCCCCGACCTCTGCCGTCAGCACCGAGGAGCTGAAGGAAAGAGTAAAACTGAAGAAACCCATTGAAGAGACTGTTGTTAACCAAAGTAAAGTGTCTTCCAAGGACTTTGGCAAAAAAAGTCCGCTGGCTTCGTTGCTACTGCCGTTTTTAAATAAGCAGAAAGGTAAATGCAGATGTTGTGTTGGTTTTTGCAGTGCTGCTGAGAGGAGGGGGAGGGAGAAGCGCCTGGTCCTTGCAGGGGAGAGGTTTGGAGTGCGGAGCAGGGGGAGCTGCAGGCACAGGATACCCTCAGGGGGAGGCTGGGCACGCCTGTGACAATCCACACAGCATCCCTGACCTGCCCATCCTCTTAGGGAACAAATAAATACCAGCAAAAAAAGAGGCATCCTCTTAGGGAAGAAATAAATACCAGCAAAAAAAAAAAAAAAAGAGGCATCCTCTTAGGGGAAAAGCAAATACCAGCAGCAATAATTTTAGGGTTTAAGCATAGATACAGGATGGTGCAACACCAGAACTGTAAGGCTGATTTGTACATCAGGTATCTGGAGGACAAAGAGGAACAAATGATCATCTTACCTTTTAAATACTACTTGCTTTGTCCCAGGGGAGGGGTGCAATCGGGGTCCTGCGCCTCTCAGAAGTGTAAAGATAAAGATTTTGAGGATGCCTTTATGAAAACAAAGAGAAAGACTTGGAGGAGGAGAGGAGTCGGGGAGTCTGGGTGTTTCTGGAAGTGTTCAAGGCCAGGCTGGATGGCCAAAAATTGATTTTGAGTGCAGGAAAGGCATGTAAAGGCTGTGCAAAGGAAAAGCCCACATTCAGCCCGACCCCAGAGCAGTGTTGCTGGTTGTGCTGCTGGCAGCCTCTGGGCTCTGGAGCTCCCTGGTGTCCTGCTGGGTGTGCCGACACCACGGCCACTGCCCTGAATAACGATGTGGGGAGCAGCAAGTGCGTGTGTGGTTTGCACAGAGATTTCTGCTTAACGTGTATTGCCATCCAGTGGCAATAACAAAAACGGGCAGCGACTTCCCAGCTCCATTTCACTGGAGCTGTCAGGATCCAATGGAGTGGAGCTATTCCCACGTTGTTGATCACCAAGCAGCCTCTCCTGCTTTTCCACATGGTCGGAAAGATGGCTTTGCTTGATGCAACCCGGGCTTGGCTTTGGCAGGAGTTGTGCAGTTGTTACCTGAGTTAGTGCTGCCTCCTGCTCCTGCAGAGCACAGAGGGGAAGGCAGAGCTGCAGCCAAGCAGCCCTCACATCACTCCTGGATCTCCTGCCAGGGGTGGGCACAGCCCTCACACAGCAGGGCTTGGAGCATGACTGACTGTGGCACTGCAGGAGGGGAGGCTGCCAGCTCAGTTTCTTCTTCCTTTTTATTCTTGTTTTAAATTATTATGTGCTGGACTTGCACATGGCTTGGGCATACAGGGAATTTCAGAAAAGACCTGCTATCTTGGAAACATCAATCCTTTGGCCCAGGGCATTTTGCAAGAAGCCTGGATCAAGGCAAGCTGAGAAGGAGCTCATTGGCTGAGTCTTTCTGTCTTCTTTTGTGGTGCCTTTTGGCCGCTCTCTGCCAGGATGGCTTGGCTTACCTTGTGCTGGTGTCCCACAGCCTGAGGACCTGGTCCTGGGAGGAGATCTCCCTTATGCTGGAGGATCATGTCTCTCCCCAGCCCCTCCATCACTGACAGCATTTGAAGATTTCTTCTTCTTGATGCATTTAATGAAATATGCAGCAGCTAATTACCTTTCAGATCAGATGCCTGATGTCAGGATATATAAAAGAAAGAGATGTGGACATTCAAAGTAATGATTATTTTAATTTTGTTTTTGCTTTATGGCAGGATTTCACTTAAGAGAAGGAAAGCCCAGGCCTGGGGCTGTGGGCTGTCACTCACAGGTTGGATGACACAATGGGCAGGACCCAGGCCCCAGGCAAGATCCTGCTGGACATACAGTCAAATAAAATTAATCATTTCAAGTGCATTATTCTGCAGCACAGGCCTGTGCCAACCTGACACAAAGCATCTTGATCTTGATGCCTTATGAAAGGCTTTCACAGCACTGCTCCAGTCATTCCGCTACCAGGGTGTGTCCTTACCACACACCCTTGGATGGCTGCTGTGGCTCTGAGCACCCATGAGGGACACCAGGGTTCAGGGCCACCCATTTCTGGTAGTGTCACAAGCTGCAGTCAAGGTTTTGGGGTGACAGTGGCAAATTCCCTGGGTTGAAGAAGGTGTTTTCCCTCCTTCCTGATGCTTCTTGTGCTGTCCCATGGTGTCCAAGGCTATCCCAGAGTGGACAAACACTAAGCAGTGTGGGCTTTTCCCCCATTTGGTGTCACAGACAACCTGATTTTACAGAGTTTCTCAAGGAAATGGTTTTCCAGCAGAGATCTAGGAAAGACCTGAATTTGTTGGGAATGTTTTTTTGTTCAGCTAAACATCATCTGCCTGGAGTTAGCACATCCCTGCTGTTGGAGGAGCTGCTAGTGAGGCATTTTTCCATGGGAAGGGGATGTTTGGTTGAGTGCTTTAGCAATCTGAAGTTCATTTCTCATCTGCATGCTCTCACCAGGCTGGCTCTGCAACCAGCAGCAAGCCAGGCCAAGGCTTAAGCATACGGGAATGTTAGTTTAATATTTTAGTGCCATCTGCTGTAAGTGCCTCCACACTCTGGCCCATCTGTTTTCTGTGCTTCAGTTTGCTTTTTATGGGGCTCTGGTAGCTTTGCAGCCTTTGGAAAGCCCCAGCTTGGAAAAGGTGTAGGGGAGAGGGATGTCCTGCCTGGGGGTGGAGCGTCCACACCTTGTGATGCTGTAGGAGGAGTGGGATAAAAACCTGTCCAGAGAAGCAAACATGTGCACCTAGTCCTGATCTCTCAGAATCTCTGCTGGTCAGAGTGACTCTGAGATACATAAAAGTCTCTTTTCCCAGCCTGGCAGTTGAAGAAGGAGTCAGTATTCTTCTGTTCTCATTCTCAGGGTTGTTTATTGTTTCTTATCTATAAAATGCTTTCTACAACCCACCAAGGTACATTCAGCAGGTCAGACAGAGGCACTCTGGCCACCCTCAGGGTGGTGTTATCTTTTATACTAAAAACTACGTGTACGTTATTTACAATAACTTCCCAATACCTATCACCTATGTTAGACAGTGAGTTTCTACCTTAAACCAATCCAAAAGTGCCAACATCAGCCAGAAGATGGAGGCCAAGAAGAAGGAAAAATGTCGCAGACATCTTTTATGAAAAATTCTTTCCTTAAGATTTTTCCTCCTGAGAAGCTGAGAGGCCTCAGGAACAAAATGTAAACATTGATTATCTGCTGCTGTGGAATGCAACAGGTGCATCTGTGATTGGTCTCATGTGGTTGTTTCTAATTAATGGCCAATCACAGTTAACTGGCTCGGACAGAGAGCCCGAGCCACAAACCTTTGTTATCATTCTTTGCTATTCTATTCTTAGCCAGCCTCCTGATGAAATCTTTTCTTCTATTCTTTTAGTATAGTTTTAATATAATATATATAATAAAATAATAAATCAAGCCTTCAGAAACATGGAGTCAGATCCTTGTCTCTTTCCTCATCCCAAGACCCCTCTGAACACAGTCACAGAGAAAGACTGGACACACCCAGATTCCTCCATCTTGCCTCCTGAACCCCCATTCTAAAAACCCCAAAAATCTATTTTTTCACCCCGTGACAAACTAACTATTATTCTACTTAAACTCTCTTGACTTGTAATTCTTCATATAAGGTTGGTAATTGTTTTTTCCATGA
Organism: Zonotrichia albicollis; assembly: GCF_047830755.1. Lineage (NCBI taxonomy): Eukaryota > Metazoa > Chordata > Aves > Passeriformes > Passerellidae > Zonotrichia > Zonotrichia albicollis. Next base: position 58,681,454 of record NC_133824.1, read on the forward strand.
GTCAAGATCAAAGGCACAGGGGTCTTGGGCTCTGGGCCAAGGTCTCTGAGCCCCCTGGGCAAGGTCTCAAGTCCTCCAGGGCAGCCAGAGGAATTTCCTGGGTTCTGACACTGGTCTTGCCATGAAATCTTAGAGTGGCTCAGTGAACCTCTGTGGTTCCTCCCACCTGAATGGAACCATTCAGGTGGGAAGGGGGCTGTGGAGGCTGCTGGTCCAACCCCTTGCTCTCAAAACAGCTTGGTCAGATGGATCAGGGCCTCCTCTGCCACTTCTGTCCATCCTCTCAGCCGAGGCAGAGCTTTGGGGAGCTGAGTTGGAGCCTGCAGGTCTGGGTCAGTCCTGTGCTGTCGCTGTGGGCAGAGCAGGGTAAAGGAGAGGTGCCACTCAATGTAGCTCAGACAGAGAGGGCTGGTGGGAGCTCCACAGGGTCCCAAGAGCCCATCTCTTGGCCCACAGCCATGATTCCTGGTAGAACACTCTTGACAGATGCTTGTGACTCATTTGGAAAGGCCTCTGTTGGCAGATCCTCCACTAGCTTCAGGTGTCTCTCAAAAACTGTTAAGTCTTCCAACCTTCTTTACTTTAGGCTAAGCAATTCTGGTTTCTTCAATTTTTCCCCTCTGTGGTTATGTTTTTGAGCTTTCTGCACTGTCTTGTTCCCTCTGTTCTTTCCCACCACTGGGCCCAAACCATCATCTCCAGCTGTGACTGGAGGAATTTCCCAATACCAGCACTGACTCTTCCTCTGCCCATGGAGGAGGACAGAGAACTTCCCAGACACACATTTCTGTCCCACCTCCCCATTTCTGGCCATTTCATGCAGTTCAGCTGCCCCCTGACAGCTTGTGACTCACCAAGCTGTGATAGCTCAGCCAGAGCTGAGCTGGAGATGTGCAGGCCATGCTGGTGGCAATGAGCAGCGTGCACACCAGTGGGTCTGGGCTGTGCAGGATTTGTCCTTCACTCCTTTTTCAGGAAGCAAGGAGTGAGTCTGGCCCCTTCTGGCCTCAGGAGTGGTTGCAGTGTCACCTGTCCCATCTGCAGAGGGGTCACAGAGAGCTGAAAAATAGTCAGGTGCTGACTTTGGAGTTCTTCCTGGAGTCCTGGTTTGATGGGAGCGTAGCAGGGTCACTCAGAGGAGATGCCTGCACTGTGCAAAGGATCAGAACAAAGCAAAGAACAGGGGATTTTCTCCCTAGATAATGGTTTGCTTGGGCAGGGGCTGGGATCAGTGGTGATTACTGCAATAATCCCTCTCACAGTGAACACCATGTACATACCAGAGCATGACCTTTTTATGACCTTCAGAAATGTCTCAGTAAATCTCACCCCTTCATTCCACAACCTGTGTTATCCATAGCCTGATTATTGGCCTGCTTCACCTCTAGCATCTCTTTCCTTCCCTGATCTTTGTCTCTGTTGGTGAAAATTACTCCCCATCTATTGGGTAAGGTCAAACTTTTAATGCTGTGTGTCAAAGCATCTTAAACCCAGTGACTGGATGCTCAGAGGGGCTTTTAAAATTGGGTATAGCTCTAAAGTGGGAGGATCACATGTCCTCTCCTGGGACTGCTGTCTACTCCACTGCCTGTGAGTGTTAAGTACTGAGCTATAAAAAATTATAGGCTTTATCCTCCTGTTTTTATATATCTTTCTTTCCAGAGAGAAGGGTATATCTTCCTTTCCTTTCAGACAGAAGGGTAGCTTTCTGACAGATATGACACAAGATGGTGTTTATAAAATCCTCCTGCCAGATCAAGATTACAGAGTGACCAGCAGAAAAACAAACAAACAAACCCCAGAAAGCCACTTGTTTAACTGTATGCAGGGAGCTGATGGTTGTGCCAAATGTTTAAGTGTCAAGGCCATGAGTAGCAAAGTCCAGGCCAACCACAGAGAGTTGGGAGGTGTCTGTATATTGATATCAGGAGCCCCCAATACAGGGAATAATCTGCTCTGACTCCATGATTCAGAAAGGCTGAACAAATGCTTTATTAAGCAATACTATATTACACTAATACTATATTAAATTTCATCCTAAAGATATACTATACTGAAAAGATACTAAAGAAAAACCCATGACTGGCTGAGACAGGCAGGACACAGCTTTTTTTCAATTGGCCAAGGAATCAAAACAACCTTCACTGGTGTCCAATAACCAGATCACTTAGAGTGAACAATCTCCATGACACATTCCACATGTGCAAAACAACAGGAGCAGTGAATAGAAATAGGAATTGTTTTCTCTTCTTCTCTGAGGTTCTCACTGCCTTCCCCAGGAGAAATCCTGGGAGAGAGAATTATGTCTGTCTCTGTTCAGAGAATGCGAATGCCACATCTGTAGACAAACAAGAACCTGTTAACAAGAGGAATGGAGAGAAAAGATGTGTTATGTGCAAAGATTTGTCTCTGGAGGTCCACAGCTTCCTATATCCAGGTGATGAGTGATGTTAACATGTAAACATCACCAGTGAGAGGTGATGTTTACTCCAAGCATACAGAAACAGGAAAAAACCCAAACCCTAAGTCATAAATAATGAAGGGGTGAAAGTTATACAACTTGTAAGGTTTTCTATAAATTATGATATATTAATTACATTAATATATAATATATATATTTCTATAATTAAAATATAATTAATATATAGTAATTTATTAATATAATTCGGATAGTTGTTATTATGTGTTAGAATATATTAATTATGTATTAATATATTCATATATTATAATAACATATAATTACATATTATTATATATTGTTATAGGTTAATTATGTAAATTATCATTCTATTAAATTGAATAAATATGTAAATTATTATTCTATTAAAAGATCTTGATTAGAATCACTGAATGCTTTGGGTTAGAAGGGATCTTAAAGATCCTCTTCTTCCAACCCCCTGCCATGACAGGGACACCTTTTGCTAGACCAGCTGGCCTTGAACACTTCCAGGGATGAGACATCCATTCCAATTCAAGGTTTTAGCTGAGAAGGTGCTAAGGAATTTTATGCAGTGGAATACAGATCAGATGAAGGGAAAATCAAAATATATTTCTTATGTTAACATAGAATATTTTTCTTATTAATGCAGTTTTCCCATAAATTTAGTGTTTTGCAGGCAACTCCTGGAATGTTTTGTTTTCTGATCTAGAAATGCTGCTTCTTAACCTCTGCAATGCTCTGTGAGATGGGAATTATATTTTTTCACCAGTTTAATTGATTAATTCATTTGAAGAGTTTGGACTAATTTCAGGTCAGATTTAAATTTAAGATTAAGCTCCAGTGATACAAAATACGTTTCTAGGTTTCAATGAGAGGTGGAATACAAATTCCTGAACCTGTTGGCTCTAATTCCTCAGATGTTCAGCAGAACAAGGACTTCCTTGGGTATTGCTATTTGTGTCTGGTAGATACCATGAAGTTAAAATTAATGTATTTGACTGTAGTGAAATGGTGGCCATATGATAGATTTCCACTGGGGATAAAACCTGGAGGTGAGTATTGATTTTCCTGGTGTTTTTCCTTAGCTTCCAAGGGTACACTGCTGATTGGGACATAATAACTATATTGACTGAAAAGGGGATTTATTTTTTTGTTTTCCTTGGGGAGCTGCTGAGTTCATGTCAGTTCAGAACAATACGGAAATTAAGGGACTTGCAATGATCCAAAATTCAATCCAAAGTGCTTGAATTCCCCCCTGAAGGAAGCATCTCGTGTCCTTGTCACTTCAGCTCTTCATCTTACCTTGGTCACCACCTTCCTTTTTTTTATTCTTTTGCAGTATATTTTTTTCTAACTCTCCTGACCTTTACACAACGTGGGCAATTTAGTCTGCTATTTTTTTTTTTCCAGAGAGATATCACAAATACCCTCTTTCCCCTCTGGCTCTGGGAGCAGCTCAGTGGTTTCATGAGAACTCTTGTGGTGAGAGGTCATTCTGGTGTTCTGGTCCTGCTGTGTTTCATTTGTGTGTGAGAAATACAAACAACTGTGAGAAAAACCCCTAATGCACACAGAAGACAGGTTGGTTTTGTTTTCAGTAATCTCCTGTCCCCACCACAGGTCAGCCTGCCTGTGGTGGGGATACATGGGATGTCAGGGTTGCTTAAATCACCTGTAGAAATGAAGGTGAAGGTTTGTCTTTTTGGTAGTGATGACCAATTTCACAAGTGCTCTGGGTCTGGGAGGGCCCAGCTGAGCCTGATTTTTGAAAATTTGGCATGCAAAGCTATTTGTGCTTCTGAAATAGGTGTTTTTGCACTCAAGATGGCTGAGTGATTGTGTCCTGCATGTTCAGGGCTCAGAAGACACAAAACATGACAGATCTGCAGCTACCTTACACAGCAGTGTATTTTTTGTGGGGAAAAAACCCTGCCAGTTGGGTTGCTTTGGTGCCAGAACCTCTCTTTTTGAGGTTTTTGGGGTTTATCTTCCTTGCAGCTTCTGCTTGACTCCCTTTTTGAGTCCATGCACTGAAAGCCCTTTGATATCACTTGCTCAGAGAAACCCTTTCCCAGCTGGTGCCAGGAGATTTTATATGGAATTAGTCCTCCAGTCCTTCCCTTCAACTTTCCAATATCACTGGAAAAGATGTACAAGATTTCTCCTAGTTCATATCAAAATAATTCACAGCTCAGTTCACCAGAGTGGAAACTGCACTGTGAGGTGACCTCAGGAGAACTCTGAGATGGGGTAACTTGAGAGGCATTAAAAGGACCCAGATAATCAGTATTACCTTTGCAAAAATGGGAGATGTAAGGCTTAGAAAGGGAGATACAAGGCTTCCAAGGCAGCAAATTGAGCTTGCCTTAAGGATTTGTCATTAGGTATCCAGACTGCCAGGTAATGCAGGAATCTCAGTGAAGACTGTCCTCTTTCCAATTGGATCCTTAAGAATAATTTGCCAGGGAAACAGCTTTTGATGTTGCTACATCATCCATCTGTGATGAGAGCAACATATTTCATACAAATGAGCAAAATGTAATTTAAAAAAAAACTTATTGTAGTAATACCATAATAATAATAATAATAATAATAATAATAATAATAATAATAATAATAATAAAACTTCATATAACTTCTTATTAACTTTCTTTTAATAGCTTCTTAATAGCTTCTTATCTTTTGATTTGAAGGTGCAACAAGACTGCAAAATTCAAGAGATAAAGCTAATTCAGATTTCCAGGGTTTGGTGCCCCCATGGCCTGGCTGGTACAAGCTCTCTGCCTTGCTTGGTGCTGCTTGGGATCCACAGTGGTGTAAGATCAAAATCCAGCCTCTGCCAATCCCACAGACACGGTTTTCTGAGCAATTCCCAGGAAAGCAGCCCAGGGTCTCTGCTCACTCAGTGTGTGCTGCTGGCAGGGGCAGGCATTGCACAGACAGGATTTTCTGCTCTCTTTTAGGAATAGAGGCAGTTCCTTACAGAGGAGTGTGTGAGGGGGTCCTTGCATGCATCCCCATGAAATGCTGGCAGCATCAACAAGCCAAGGTCTGTATCGCAGCAACCAGCAAGGGAGGGGAGCCTGAAGAAAAACCAGCAGGGATTAAAAGCCAGGATTTCTGAAGGTTACTTGGTCAGCCAATGTAGCATTGAAACACTGAAATGCAAACAGCTGGGCTTACTTGCTTAGGTTAAGTGCAAGGGTTGTTCCAAAGAATTGGAATTTACTTCCCAAAGAGGGAGAACAGGCTGTCTTCCCTGTTTGCCTGGGATTCCTGCTCTGGAGCTTTGCTGCTGCAGAAACAGGGCCATGTTTCACCCTTAGCTGACAGGGAAAGGCTTATTGCTCCAACCAGGGAGTGATAAATGAGTGGGATTTAATAAAAGCCGTAGTAGCAATTGTGTCCTTCTGAAATGAGCACTCACCTTACCCTTCATGTGCACAATTACTGCAGCTGGATGTCGCACACCAACTCCACTACACATGCACATCCCTTTTGTCTGGAAAAGCTGCTGAAAAAGGATGATATTGGCTAATTTATTGTGTGAGTAATTGATTTGTTGGGTATGATGAATTGCTTTCACTGCAGGAATACACAACAAAACTGGGAAATTACCTTGGTTTTTTCCTGAATTCTGATTTGTGAGATCATCCTTATTGCGTGGTTATTGAACTTTATATGCAATAGATGTCTGTAAAAAAAATAGCTGTTTTTTCCTTTATTAACAGAAGCAGCAAGGCATCCAGCAGAATGATTAGCAGCACACCATTCCTATCAAAGAGGGAATTTCCATATATATTGTTATATTTCCATATAACTATAGCAATGTGCTTTTTACTTGTAGATCTTGCTCCCCCAGCAGCAATGAAGGGGAGATTATGTTGGAATGAAGTTTAAATGGAGAAAAGGACCAAAGAACTGATCCTACTAAGAGCTGAAACAGCTTTGGCATGTGTTTAATGTTGCTGAATTATTCATTGAGCTGGCTGGGCAAATCGACATTGCAAAAGGAAATAAATGAGATGCTGGAGGAAAAATGCTAAAGGGATGTGTTAGCCAAATGTCCCCAGTGTCACAGAGCTCACAGGGAATGACCCCACCCTCAAGTGCCAGTGGCTGTCAGGTGCAAGCCTTTTGTAAAGGAGGGAGTGGTCTTGGGTTTCTGTGGCTGAAATGGCTCCCGAGGTGTTGGAAAATCTCTCTTTTCTTCCAGCCCCACGACTGAAGAAGAAGTCGAGATTCTTCGGTTTTGCTTTTCAAGGTTGTTTATTTTCTCTTATCCATTCCATTCTTTCTCTGATCTGCTGAGATCTGTCCAGCAGGTTGGGCTGTGGCACTGTGACTGCCCTTGGGGTGGTGTTGGCTTTTTATACTAAAATCTCCGTGTACTTTATTTACAATAATTTTCCAAAACCTATCACCTATGTTAGACAGTCTGTCTCTACTCTAAACCAGTACAGAAGTGTCACCATCACAGCAGAAGCTGGAGGACAAGAAGAAGGAGAGCAGAACACGCCCAGATTACTCCATCTTGCCTCTTGAACCCCCATTCTAAAAACCCCAAAATTCTACTTTTACACCCTGTGACAAATTGACTGTTATTCTACTCAAACTCTTGTGGCTTGTGAATCTTCACACAAAGTTGGTAATTGTTTCCATGGGCTAAAATCAAAGGCACAGGTGTGTTCGACTCCATGCCAAGGTCTCTGAGCCCCTGCCAGGGTCTCGAGTCCCCCAGGGTGGCCAGAGTAATGTCCTCGGTTCTGACAGAGTGGATGTTTTGTGTTTTGGCTGTGCACACAGCAGTGACTTTAGTGATGTCTGTGGGCCCACACCAGCTCAGTTTGGGATGTGAGACCTTCCCTTGGAGGGGAGGCATTGCAAGGAGCTGGCAATGGCCACCAGGCCACTGCTTGGGGTCACAGGGGATGATGGGGCAGCTCATGGAGCACGTGGAGCCATTAAAAGATTGAAAGATTAACCTGTGTCAGACACATCTGTCTGGGGAACATGCCATCTCTCATCCCTTTTAAACGAGTTTTGCTTCTTTATCTTCCTGCACCCCTTGTTAGGTTATTTCAGTGCCTTCCCTCAGTGCTTCCTCTCCAGGTGAGAGGCCCTTTCCTGTCTGCATCTATTCCCCCTCTTCCTCCACTTCAAATCCCACAGAAAGAGAGCAGCAATGGCTCACCAGACTGTCTGCATTGCCACAACCCACAGCAGCAGCTGAGAGGAGTGTCTGGATGAGCAGCGGTCACTTGGCTCATGCTTGGTGCTACATGGAGGGGGTTAAAAAGATCAGTGTGATAATCCTGCCCTCACAGACCTGCCTGTGCTGCGGTTTGGATCCTGCCTGGGGAGCAGAATCATTTCCTGGCACCTCTGTGTCTGCTAAGAGTAGAAATGTTGCCTCAAACACTGTGTAAATATCTCTGTTACATATAGCTGTGCTCTCCTGGGTATTCTGCAGGGAAATATTCAGAGCACTTGGCTTCAGCTCCTGTTGCTGCTGCACTGATTTGAAGATGCTGGCAGATGAGATTTTCAGGATTTATTCAGATGAGAGCTTTGCTTTTGCCCTGTGGGCAAGGCTGGAGTTCAGAACAGCAGACTCTATTTGTGGGTTTGAGTCAGGCATAGAACCATAACATACCTGTATGTATAACCCTCTATTGGAGCTTTTAAATTAACTGTAGGGGTTTGAATCTTTCCAGAAAGGTGAGATTGCAACACACTTTCAGCTGTCACTCCCACAGGATTTCACTTCTGCTGACCAAAGTGAAAAAGCTGTAAAATGCTGAGGCATCCCCTATGCACCCTTTCAGCATATTTTGACCCAAAATAGGATGTAAATATTTACTGGAATTGTGTATCAGAGAGCACCCAGGGATGTGCATTTGGATAATCTGCATTGCAAGGAAAGTCAAGGGAATAGCAGATGACTTTGAAAGGCTGCAGTGCTGGATGTGTTTCTTAACATGCACAAATTGCTCCCTGATTTCTCAGGAAGAAGAAAGCTCTGGGCTGATTATTGTTTTTAGATCTTATTTTAGATGTAGTGCCTGGAGACCCAGTCAAGATCAGGCTCTTTTGTTAGCCAAGATAAGAACAAGCAGTAAGGTCCTTTCCTTGGAGAGCCTGCAGTATGAATTTCATTGTGAGGAGGATTATTAAATGCAGGAATTATCACCTTTTTGTGTTGTCTGAGGGTCAGCTCTACTTTGCCTGCTGCCTGCTCCTTTTTCAGTCCCTTCACAATGGTGTTACCCTTTGGGTGGAGTGGTGGGTGGAAAGGTGAAGAAGAGGGGAGAAAAAGGAGGGGTCTGCTCTGTTTTCTTCTCAAACCTTTTCCCTGCTTAGATGCATCTGAAAGGTGAGAATTGGCAGACTCAGGTGTTAGTGAGTCACTACATGCCTGGCAGTGCCAGTGCACCCCAAGAGCATCTGTCCCATCACAGAGAGGAAGGATGGGGAGATGTGCCTGACATTTGTTCTATAACACAGCCATCCAGAAGTTGGCCCACTGATGTTGAACAGAGAGATGTCTCTCCTCCTTATCAGGAGCTGTTTTGGCCCATTGCCTGCAGGTAACATAAACACAGGACCTTACTGCCAATCCCCACACCCAGGTGTCTGATCAGTCTGATTCAAACTGCTTCCATTCCCATTTTATTTGAACTCAGCTTTAAATATAGCTCACAGAGAAGGATGCAGTGGGTTTGGTGGGAGGTGAAGCAGAGCCAGCCCCTGGGATCACAAGATTCCTCCTGCCACATACTATAAATGCTGCTTCTGCCAGGCATTAGAGGAAAGGAACAACACAAGGGCCTGAGGACCAAGTGCTCTGCTTTAATTATCCATCTTTAGCAGCAGCTATTATTATTTAAGAGCCTGACATATTAACTGCTGGCCAGTTTCTTTCCTTGATTGCTACCATCCAGTGTCCTGCTCTCTTTGCTCTTGGGCCAAAGCAGAGCTCTTCTCCATCAAGCCAGCTCCAGCCCTTTCCCATATCCCAACCATCCAGGCCTCCTGAACCTCCTCTCCAGGCCTATTCACACCAAGCCAGGCAGGGCTTTGCTGCTGGTGTTCATCCCAAGTTTGTGCTGGGTTTCCCATCAATTTTCCCCTGAGTCTGACTCAGATGTTTCATACAATACATTCACAGGAGCAGCTCCCATTGGCAGTGCCAGCACGCCTTACTATCATCCCCATTTCTCCCTGAGAGGCACAGGCCTTGTTTACTCCTCTTTTAATAACACAGATGGTTTTAATAGTTCTCTGCCTTCGCCCCCACTTCTTTCTCCTTGCCTGTAGTCTGTTTAAAGCTTCCTCCTAAGTGATGGCTTTGTCTCTTAATCTCATTAAAACTTCTCTCCATTGAACTCCATGAGCTGCTTATCAGACCGTAAGCCTAATCTAGCATTTGTAATTAATTTGTTCTGTGCCTCCTACAAATTTGGCATCATTAGATAATGGCATCACCCTCAAGGTCACTGATACACCATGAGGTAAACACCCATGGCTCCAGCACAGGCTGCCCTGCTGGCCTCCTCCTTCCTTTTCCTCCCTTTGACACACAGCTTGATTTTATTGACATGTTTCTCCCTTTCCCTCAGCCAATTTCTGATGATACTTCCTGCCCAGCCTGTGCTGCTGTGTGACTGCAGATCAATATCTCTGGCTGTCTGCAAGCAAATGCTTTTTTGATACCCTCCTAGTGAAGGCTCATCCACACCAGTTTTCTGCTCACCTTTCAGTTCCTTCCTACTTCCTCCAAGAATTTTTTTGCAGTGTTCTTCCTTCCCTTACATGTTCTTAAAACCTGCAGAGCCTTTTCATAGAATCCTAGAATCACAGAATAATTTGGTTTAGAAGGGACCTTAAAGATGTACCAATTCCAACTCCCTGCCTTGGCCAGGGACTCCTTCCACTAGAACAGGTTGCCCAAAATCCCTTTCACGTTGAACTTGAACACTCTTGGAGTTGGGAATAGGATACAGGAGCCTTTCACCTTCAGGCTTTTGGGCCCAGTGGACACTCAGTGGCTCACTTATCAATAGCATAGGTAGAAACAACCCACCAATAATTATTACCGTTCAATCAAAGCATAATAATGCACAAGCCATTATTATGATTTGACATCTGTATTTTTGAAAAAAAAAGGAAAAATCTCAGATTATCACAGCTCATGGCACCAGCCAGTACCACCAGGTGATTTCTACTGTGAGATGAAGAATACTAAGCACCAATTAGAGACGAAAACCAATCCAGTGCCCCCTCCCCTTGAGCCATGTGTTCACAGATTTCTAAAGGAAGAAGAATACCTTCTGTGGTACTCCCATCTGCTCACTGGGATTTGCTGATATTGAGTTCTCTGGGACCTTTGCAGGCTCTGGAAATAGGGTCAGTCCTGGTACAAGCTCAATCTCTTCATTATTTCCAGTAGATTTATTTTCATCTCTCATATTTCCCTGTTTGGATGTAGTTTCTAAGAAACTCAAATGGATTTGAGCCATTCTTGCAATTTTTGCTGTTCTCTGCCTGAAAATAATCTACTAAACTTAGGTCCTGGATGCACACAGAGCTGTCATTAGATCATAGGTATTGTTATTCAATACAGTATTGACCACAGTATTCAGAAATTCAGTATTCAGGCAGCTACAGAGAGCAGCTCCAAATGCATTGCACAGAGAGCTGGGGGGAGGAAATCTCCCAAACACAAAAAAACCTCAAGATTTTTAATTCACTGGGGTCTGCAACTGTTTTTTAATTGGCAGTTTTTGTACATGTACCTAATTTTTCTTGCCTGATAGTGAAGCAAGAAAAGAAACCCAGACCTACTGGTGAGAGCTTCTGCAGCCTTTTGGGACAAGGCAGGCTGCTGTAAAAGAGATATTTGTTTTTCTGAGGGGAGTAAGTGCAGGAAGGACATTTTGCGTCTGATCCTGTAATGGCTGCACAAGATCAGCCCTGGAGCCTTGCTGGGTGCTGGCACCAGGTAGATCCAGCTAAGTCACTCAAGAGCAGCTACACTCAAGTCCCCCAGTGCCACATTTTGGCCAAGAGGCAGCTTTTACCTGGGGATAAATGGTAATTACCCCCAGTGAAATGTGCCGGTGTCTTGGTTTGGAAAGACAGGAGTCTGCTAAGGAAGGCAGGAATCTCCCCTGAAATGGAGAATGCAAACCCTCCCCACCCCCTCCAAATTGTTACAAATTTTAAATTAAGGAGCTCTCAGGCAAAAAAATATGGGAGCAGGAAATAACAGTTCTTTAATAGGGAAGAAAAAAAATAAAATGATAAAACAAACAATTCAGTAACCTAAACCAACACTGACAGAGTCAGAACCCAACCTCACACCCTGTGGGTCAGGCTGTTGGCAGCAGTCCCATTGGAATTGTGGCTCAGCCCTCCTGCAGTGTCAGGGGTGGTTCTGCTGGAGCAGGGATCCTGTAGAGAAGGGTGTAGTCATCCTCTGAAGATCCAGTGGAAGAGGCAGCTGCTGTTCCTCTGGGGAATCCAGTGGAGAAGCTGTGCAGTTATTCCAGGATCTCCAGATTATATCCAGGTAGGAATGCTTGGCTCCTCCCTCTGGGCTCACATCTCCCAATGGGATGCTGTAGTTCTTATCAGCCATGCAGTGACATCCAATAGCTGTTATCAGCAGATGTCCCATCCTTGGAGGGAGGAGTGATTGTGGTCACTCAGAGAGAGAGATAAGGCAAACTGCTCACTGACAAAAGACAGCTGCCATACAGATGGTAATAGAAAACATCTTGCCTTGCAACCTGGAACAGCCTGGCTCAGCAGCAAGATGTATTTGCAGGTGGCTGGAGAACTGTTAGGAGCTCTGTGGATGCAAGGATACTGCAAGATGCTCATTTAAGGCCAGGAAAACTTCATGGTTAGAGTCAGAAATAGGTTTATGCTCAAAGGACATGTTGATAAGACAAGTGACTGACTGACAGGTTGACTTCAGGAGGCTCACTCCTGAGATCAGAGTCAGGTTTTATCAGCAGATAAACCTTTCCTAAACAATCTGTATTTCCTAAACCATCCTGGATTAGGTCTCTTTGCCTCCTCTAAACCATGCTGAAAACACATTTTATTCCATTTATGTAACTGGCTTTGTGTGCTGTGCTGCCATTCTCTGTGCTCACACAGTCACTACACCATTGTGACCAACAAAAGAGCAAAAATCATTTTATTTGGCATTTACTCTGTTTCCTCTGAGAATAAGCCCAAGTTTGGCTTTGTTCAGCTGTGATGCTCTTGAACCCCTGTCCCTGAAGAGAATGTTGCCGCACTAAATACCAGATATCTACCACCAAAAGGAATGTTAAAAAATTCAGGTGTTTTTTATTTTTAATGATCCATTTATCTTTTCAGGCTCGTGAGCAGGCAGTGAGATTGCTGTGATTTGCAGCCACAGGCTGCCCGTTTCCTCCTCTGCTTCCATGGAAACACATGTTGGATGAGGCAGAACCAGGCACAGGCTTAAAGTACATGATTTCCAAACTATTTGCTTTTCCTTGCAAGGAGTCCTTTACCTCCTGTTTTTACAAAACTCTGTGAGGAGGAAATCTCTCTAGGGAGAGGCAGCTTTTTGAGGTGTGTGACTGGTGTTGATGCACAGGTTTGAAAGTATAATAATCCCTGAGCATGTGAACGTGCTGCTCAGAGTGAAATGCATGAGACAGAGCAGGGACGGTGCATTCTGCAGCTGCTGTCACTCTGACTGTGGCATTTGGGATCAGAAGAGTTCTGCTTTTATGTCAACTCTTTGCTTTACTTTCATCTTCTCCCTGGAGAGCTGAAGATTGCACCTTCAGGACCCCAAAGATACCCAATTTGCACATGTAACAGCTCTTTGTGTTCTCTGGGCAGCCCCTCTCCTCCCTAGTACAAACCTCTCTCCCTCAGAGTGAAAAATCAGATTATTTGCAGTTTGATGGTAAAATGAGGGAGGGCTGGGAAAAGGGCAGCAGCTCACACAGAGCTGTGTGCCATAGCTCAGAACAACTCTCTGGTGTGTTCTGGGTGGGGAGCTCATTCAGAACGAAATTGTAGGAGAAATTGGACCTAAAGTGACAGCCAGCAGCTCTTCCTACTCCTCACATGCAGCAGTCTCCTATTAGAAGGGCTCTCACCCTGCAGGGCCACCAGCTTGCTCTGCCACCCAGTGCCAAGCTGAAATCCCACTGCCATGGGAGCCTGATCCAGCTGTGGTGGCTGAGTTTGCAGGATCTGAGCCTCACCCCTGGCAAATGCACACCTGGTATCTTCTAGTTAACTCCTATTTGTCAGTAAGAGGGAAAAAAAACCCTTTTAGATGTGGTGACTCTAATGAGGCACTGAGGGAAATGAGTTGCTGAGTGCTACATTTGCAGGATATCATTCCTGCATGGAAAAGAAATGTATTTTATCTTCCATCACCTGCAAAGCATTCACATTTTGAAGGCTGCTGGTGTCTGTGGCAGCCTAAGCACAGAACAGGGCAGAAACCTTTTTTACAGAACAAACCCCAGGCCACACCCTTTCAGCTGCAGGAGAGAGTGGAAGCCTCATCACAAAGCCCTGTCTCAGGCATCAAGAAGTAAAAATGAATGTCACTCCATGCTGTCTGATGATTCCACAAGATTCACACTAATCAGAGCCCTTCATTAATTATTTAGCTTCAGGGAAATGTGCCAAAGGGTTCTGACACTTGGGACGTGCAAAGTAATTGCCACGTTTACTTCCCAGCTAATGGGGAGGCCAAAATAAATTGTACCAGGCTGAGTGGTTGCGTGTGTGTGGGCAGGGGCAGGACCTTCCTGCCCTGGCATTTGCTTCCATCCATACCTCAGGGCCCACAGAGCTTCCAATGTCTCAAAGGGCTCAGGGCTGTCCCCCTGTGTGTCAGCGTGGGCTCGACATGTCCCCACGCTCATCTCCATCCTCCCCTCCCTGCATCATGTCCCCATGTGCCTTCTGCCCACTCCAGGGCTGCGCCAGCCAGCAAGGGGGCTACTGGTGGGTTTGTTCTGAGTTGTCAGAGCAGGGCTGGACCCTCTGTTGGGAGCAGAGCAGAGCCACATCCTTCACAGGGGGCTCTGCTCCCTCCTGGCTGCCCAACACGTGGTGCCCAACCAGCAGCTCCCCCTGCTCCACAATAAGTAGGTCTCCACTGCAGGTTTGCAACCTGAGAAAAACAAACAAATGCAGAGCAGCGTGGCTATATTTATCTGAAATTTAGAAGCTGTGCTTCACAGGGAACTTTGATCATTTTAAATGTCAGGCAGTCTGGGAAAAGAATGGGCGGGGGGGAGGGGGAAGCACAGTTTAAAAGAAAGTGTTTTGGAAAAGGTAAGAGCTGCTGCTGCTGCTTCCAAAACAAAGTCCTTCTCTTCTGGCTCCTGTTATTAATGATCCTAATCTTGAGGGCTAATGTATCTCAGCATCAAGCTAGGGGTACTCAGAGCTTGAGGTTTCCAAACCCCACAGGTGCTGAGGACCAGCTGGACTCAGAGTCCTGCCCGGAATTCAGCAGGAGCTGATCACATCTCCTGCACCTGTGAAGGAGGAGTTTCATCCAAAACAAAATATGCCAATTGAGCTTGGGGGTTGGGGTTTTTTTTTTTTGGTTTGCAAACCAAAATAAGATTGTGGTTTTCTTGAATTTATAATAATTTGAAATTAATGTCCATGCCATTATGGTTTATCTCTGATTCATCTGCAAGACATGAATTTTAAGTACCTGGAATTTGAAATTAAAGAACCTCACACGGGCCAGAAGGGATATTGTGCTTTGGATCCCTGGGTGGATTTATTAAGAATGAACTAACTGATATAACACAATGAGGTATTTGGAGGTACCTGTATCAGTTAGGGAGTTTCATCAAAGCCCCATGTACTTAAAAGTTTGCAAGGAGGGAAACACTTTAGGAAAGCAGTTCTGAAATCCCTTTGATGAATCTTGCCCAGACCTATTTTACTGTTCTCTTTGGAAATCCCCCATTTCTGCAAAGCCAAACCTGTTGCAAGGGAATTCACTATTAATGCAGAATATGTAGTATAATTCCTTCCACCTCACACTGCTCGTGTGCAGTGCTCTGGGATACAGCTATTTCTGGATCTCTGCAAATCTGCAGCTACCCTGAAATTCCTGATACTTCTACCATATCCACATGCTGTGGTTAAATGTGCTTCCAATCAGGAAAACACCTTCCCTTAGTTTAGTTTTGTCCAGTGGACTTTCAAGCTACTTATTAATTGATAATTTTGGAAAAATAATTCTGTTTTTCATGTATCTATTCAAAGCCACCCTATACCTTCTATTGTGCTCACCCTCATCCCAGGACAGAGAGCTGTCAGTCCTTCTGCAGAAGCAATCAGGAAAATGTGGGTTGTGGTGTTTAACAATATTGTCAGGGAAATCTGAATTCCTCAGGCTTTTTCGTTTGGTTTCCTAAATGTGAAATAGTTTTGCTGATCTATCTTTAATCCTTTAGCCTTGAGAATGGGAAATTAAATTGTCTTTTCTCAGATACTTGATGTCAGCAGCCAAATGAGGATTTTCTCATTGTGTGCAGAGGGAGTGAGGTTATATGATAGCCAAGTGCTCAGAGATAGGATCTGTTCTTCAGAGAGAAACCCATTTCCACAAATTCAGTGGGTTCAACTGGGTCCTCCATTTTTTCTTCTTTTTTCTTCTCTTTTTCCTCATTTTGCATGTGTTTGCATAAGATAACTAGTTTTAGGGATGACTGATCTTAAGTTCCTAATGAGCTGGCTCCAGGGTGTGGATTTTCATGGCATATTCTGCTGATTGGATGCTGGCAGCTTGCTTGACCTTTTATGGTATCTTCTATAAGATATGTACATGTGATCTGCCCTCTTCCCTCTGCCCCATGTGAGGGGATGTGCTGGGGCAGGGCCAGCCCCCACTACTCAAACCATTTCTGCTTTTCTCTGTTGCTTCATTTCCAACCAATGTCCTAAAATGCCACACAAAACCATTTTCCTTGTTTGTTTCCCCAACAAACACAACTCTGACCACTTTTCAGCCAACACTTCTGGCACATGATTTCCTGATCTAATTCTTCTAATTGCCCTAGAGGCCTATAATAGCATTTAAAACTCAGAATGCTGCTTTGCCCTCCAAAGCATTTCTCCAGCAGTGCCCACACAGACTCTCAGCAGAATCCTGCCCTGTTCTCTCCTTGTTTTCCCCTTCTCACAGCCCTGCACTGGCACTTCTGCCTTACACATCACTATTTCATGTCCTTCATTGGTCCTTTTGGGTTCTTTTCCTCGTGGGGCTTTAGATGGTCAGAGTGACTCTGAGGTGTGTTAGAAAGTCTCTTTTCCCAGCCCAGCAGTCGAAGGAGGAGTCAGAACTCTTCTGGTCTCATTCTCAAGGTTGTTTATTGTTTCTTATCTATAAAATTCTTTCTCTGGCCTACCAAGGTCCATTCAGCAGGTCAAACAGAAGCACACTGACACCCTCAGGGCAGCGTTATCTTTTTATACTAAAACCTTTGTGTTTTAGTATTTATATTATTTTTATATATATATAATATATATAAATATATATTATTTATATATCATTATTTATATATTACATTATATATACTATATTTTTCATTCAAATATTATTAAAGTATATTATTTATACAAAATTATATTTATATTTATATTCACAATTTTACAGTTTTATATATTTATATATTTATATATTTATATTTATTTATTTATTTATATTTATTTATATATTTATATATAAATAAATACCTATCACCTATGTTAGTGAGTTTCTACTCTAAACCAATCTAAAAGTGCTGATATCACAGCAGAAGGTGGAGGCCAAGAAGAAGAAGAAGGAGAAAGGCTGGACACACCCAGATTCCTCCATCTTGCCTCCTGATGCCCCATTCTAAAAACCCCAAAAAGTTTATTTTTCACCGTGTGACAAACTGATTATTATTCTACTTAGACTTTCATGGCTTGAAGATCTTCATGTAAAGTTGGTAATTTTTTCCATGGGTCATAATCAAAGTCACAGGTGTCTGGGGTCTGTGCCAGGGTTTCTGAGCCCCCTGGCAGGGGTGCTGGCAATCCAGGACAGCCAGAGGGATTCAGTCCTGAATTCCCACATTTTCCCCCACTTTGTGCCACACAGCACTGCTGGCATTGCTGCAATAAGCAGCCCCACTGCCTCCTCCATCACTTCTGCAAGCACTGCAGGCTGTGTTTGCTCAGGACAGGATCAGCTGCATCTTCACCTCCCCCTCCTGCCCACCCTTTCCTCCATTTCTCTGCAAGCTCAACCAGGATTTCCCCATATTAACATCCAGCTTTGCAGGCTGGGCATGACTGGAGCTGTCCCTTTGCAGGGAGCATCTTGGTACCCAGGTGTTTCCCACCCATGGAGCAGGCTGTTGATTCCAGCAGTGTGTCAGTGCTTTGCCTCTGTTTTCCAGGGAAAGCTGGGGTTGCCATGGCAATGTTGTGCCGGCCAGGGCTGCAGCATCTCCACACCTCCACCAGGAACCAGCCTGCCCTCCCTTCAGGGCAGGGTGGGGGATGTAAAAATGCCCGTGCTGAGATGCTTGAAGCAGCTCTCCAGCATGGTGAGAAGCTCAGGCCCTTCTGGGGAGCACCTAGAATATTATTTTTGGGCACATCTGAAGCTGGGGAAAGGGCCTTGATCTATATTAAATTATTCTGCACCTTCTCCCCTGGCCTGAATTGGGCTGGCAGCAGGAGTGCCAGGCACTGGAGCAGAGGAGCCAGCAGAAATGCTGCAAAGCACAGCTCATTCTCAAGCACCCCTGGCTGCTTATGAGCGTCCCAAACTCAATTAAGGGCTTGTGGCACTGCTGCAAATGTGGCCTCAGTCTCCTGAGCCTCTGCCTGCAGGCTGTTGGTTTAATATGCAGTCACATTTGCAAAATTTGTAGCTGCATTTTGTACTTGGGCAGAGAATCCTAGCCTCTGAATCAGCACCTGGAGCTTCAAAACTTGGGCCTGATCCTAGCAGAGCCAGAGCAAAGGGTGGCCCTGCAAGCTGGGAGCAAAGCTTTGGCATTTTTTTTGTGGGAACATCTTTTCTGGGGTGCACCAGAGCTGCCTGAGCTCAGGACTGGGATGTGCAGAGGAGCCAAGAACAGGACAGGACCTCTCCTTGGTGGCTTGTGTGGCACAGCCTCACTTCCCCAGCTCAGGCACTGGACAACAGACATTGCTTCGAGAATTTGCTGAAAATGCATCATCATCATCTCTTTGGAGTATGCTTGGCCAAAGAAAAGAGTCCTCTGTGCCCCTTACACAACACCAGGCAGGATTTCACCATTTCCAGGAGCAGTGCAATCCAAATTCATCTTCACCACCTCGCTTCATCTCCCCTGGTCCAGGAATGGCAGCCAGCAACACCAGCCTTGCAAGCTGTGCTGCAAAAACGAGCAAGGCTCCTCTGCTGGAGCTGCAGATGTTGTGCTGGGTGCTGCAGAAACAAAGCTCAAAAAAGCAGACCATGCCCCAAATTTAAATAGACCAAGCAGAGCCAGAGACCTCAGAGAGGAGATTCCCAAGGTCACGTAGTAGGGAGCCTGTGGCAGATGTGGGGACTGAGCAGAGATCTCCTGAGGTTCAGCCACGCTGTGGTCTCAGGGCTCTCTTCTCTTTTGTCTTCCAGTACATTAAGAAGATCAGTTAATGAAATGGAATTAATAATGCCAGCTGCAGCACCAGCAATGCTGTAGGAGAGAAAAATTTCACAGAACAGGCTTTAAAACCAGAAAGCTTGGAAATGGTAATAAGCTGGAAGCACTTCCTTTGTAATGGGGGAGTGCAGGAGGTCAGGGAGAGTTTTAGGGTCTTTTCAGCTTTACTGATCAAATCTTAAAGGAGGAATGAAGATGCAGCAAGTACCTCCCCCAGAGGAGAGAAACTCATGATTTTAAGGTTCCCAGCAACTGTAAAAAGTAGTCCCACTGGAAAGAATCAAAAGACTTTTCTAGGTCAATGGCAGGAATAGAGCCTTTATTTCTATGAACCTCGCAGTTCAAAAATAACATTAAAGAACCAAGAGAAATTATCCACCTCTGAAGAGGCAGGGGTAAATCAAAACTGATTGTTGTGTGTTAGTTGTGCTGCTGCCTGCAGGAATCAGGGAGCTCAGATGGCACCACAGCAGTCTTGGCCATCTCTGGCATGGCTGCTGAAGAAGGTCTGTGCCATGTTCTGAGGCTCAAAACCCAAAATTGTTTCTTAACAACAAGGTTGAAATCTAAGGAGTTCCCCCAAAGGGCTCATTTACTAGGATTCAAAGAAAGAGCACCTCATTCCCAGGGAATAAGCAAACACAAAGCTTGTCTCACCTGGGTCTTTCACCAACTCATGTGGCTTTTGTCAATGGCTTGCTGCTGAAAATCTTATGATAATAAGGTCTTATAATACAGTTATATGCATTTATTATACAATTATAGATGATTATTTTATTGTTATCTGTAGTTATTATTTAATCCTCTTGCACAGTCAGGACTCTTGAACTTAGAGAAGGAGAGACCTCAGAGCACCTTCCAGTGCCTGAAGGGGGCTGACGAGAGCTGGAGAGGGATTTTGGGCAAGGGCATGGAGCAATAGGAGAAAGGGGAATGGCTTTATCTGACAGAAGGCAGCTTTAGATCAGATATTAAGAATAAATTCTTCCCTGTGAGATGAGGGCGATGAGGCCTAGCACAGGCTGCCAAAGTAAGCTGTGGCTGCCCCATCCCTGAAGTGTCCAAGGCCAGGTTGGATGGGGCTCTGAACAGCCTGGGATAGTGAAAGATGTCCCTGCCCATGGCAGGAGTTGGGAACTGGATGATCTTTAAGGTCCCTTCCAATTTACACTTCTATGATTAGATATATCCATCTATATCTATATATAGATGTATACATCAATAATCTCAGCCCTTGGGCAAAGATGGGTATGAAGAACAGTTTTGTTGAGCAGAAAGTGAAACAGAGGCAGCAGAGCAGAAGCTTAGCACGTCTCAAAATCACACTTCTTGTCCTTGTGAACAATCCAAATATTTTGACTGATGATTTAAAAAAAAACCCTGTAAATCCAGACATTTCAAGACTTAAAAAGAAATTGCAGGGAGGCTGGAACATTATGTGACATGCCCGGACATGGGGCTTCTTTTGTTGTGATTTTTCAGCTTCAGACTTTAATTCTGCAAGCTTAAGACCATATTGTCTTTTTTTACCAGCTTATTGATTCCTTTTGTGGTCTGAAGACCTGAGAAAAAAGGTAATTCATCACTGCATTACATCTTCTAAGAGAAAGTAGCAAAGGCTTGGGGCAAAAGAGAGCAAGGACAGAGCTGTCTATATGCTTCCTGTACTGTGAGAAGTGATGGACCTGAAACAGCCATCAGCATCTCCCAGCTCATGGCCTTGCCATTTCAACTGCCTCTGAGCAGCTCTGCAGACCAGAAAATGTGCAAGAATGAGCACAAGACAGTGAAAAGGATGAGAGCAGAGCCAGGATTTGGCCCATCCTTCTGCTATTGACAGCTTCTTCACGAAAATGTAATTGCTGGCTGCCCTTGCTTGGAGTGCTCAGGCAAAAATTCCCCGTTGCTCTTTAGAGCTTCAAGACATATTAATGCAACTTTTAAAATAGCATCCTCTCTATTTTTGTTGCTAATGCTAAGAACAAATTAGCTTAGAAAAACAACCCAAATGATCTCCCTTAATGCTATTGTTCTCCTGAAGTGCTAAGTGTCAGGATCTTTCAGCACCACGCTGCAGATCTGGCGCTGCCCTCAATGTGTCCCACGGAGCCTTGACGTGGAGTGATGCAGGAAAACACAGTCAGTCCAAAGTGCCTTCAAAGTCACTGCACTCCAAACAGTGGTTTCAGCTCTGTCTGTGGATTTTTAATCATTAAATCACCTTTGAAACCAACTGAAACCAGCTGACTTCCACCCCTGTCCTTCAACAGGGTTGTTAAGGGATGGCCCCGAATTTTAGTTCCTGTGGTAGAACAGTGGGTGCTTCTGAGCTCTTATGGACTGTTATGGTACATTCAGGGATATTTACTTAAAAAGCCTTAAATGTTGTTAACTCTGACCTCATCAGAGCTCATCAGTGGTGCACAGGTGGGCTGGATCACGATGGAAGGACCTTTGGAGGGAAACAAGGTAGGGCTGGAGTGCCAGTCCTGCTGCAGGATTCCCTGTGTCCCTGGAAGGAGCACAACCCTGGAGGCCACAGCCCATGGCAGGGTGTTCCTGTCCTCTGCAGAGCTACAGTCTGCACCTCAGCTGGCCATCCAGACGTGGGTGCTCCATGCCTGCAATTGTTAAAGGCCAGATTGGATGGAGCTTTGAGAAACCTTGTCTAGTGGATGGAATCCCTGCCCATGGGCAAAGGCTTTGGAACTGGATGAGCTTTCAGGTCCCTTCCAGCCCAAACCATTCAATAATTTTATCATTTTGTGATCCCTGTTGGAGTTGGAGGATGAAAAGAAATGAAGCAGGCAATACCCTACACACAGGTTCACTTGACCAGTGGTTTCCTGCACTGATCCCATGAGTACCTTTATTTTACCCCACACATCCTGCATACACAGATCATCATCTCCAGCAGAGCTATGGAGCAGGCAAGTGCTGATGAGCCCTCTTGGCTTGTGGCTGAGCTTCATGTGACCTCACTAACACATCTTAAGATCTGTAACAATCTGTAACAATTTCAGTAACATCCAGAGCTGAAGGAGGCTCCCAATGGACAGTGCTCTGAAGGGAAGCAAATTCCACTCACTACTTTTCATCCTGCTCCTACTCATGATCACAGGAAAGCTCTCCTCCAACACTCAACTTTCCTGCAGCTGATGCCAAGATCTCTGTGCATGTCTCACCCTTTTCAGATCCAGGCAGTGCAATGTTTATTTGTGCCTTCCAGGTTTAATTCTGTGGCAAAGAAGCAGTTCTTAACCTCAGGATTGATGGCTAAGTGCTCAGTCCCAATTCTGTCTCACTACTTACTGAATGCATAATTCAAAATTTCATTGCGGAAATGCATTTTTTTTTTATCAATGGCCATTTTAGTGCTGGATCCACCAGTGCTGATTGGGATTTTGTGCAATTTCTGCAGTCACACAGAGTTGCTTCTGTCCCCCACCTGCCTCAGGTCCTGGGACAAGTGAGTGCACACTGGAAGCTCTCCTTAGCCCGTGTGCATTTTCTAAGTGTCTTCATCTCACTGTTCCTGTTGAGTTCTGTCTCTTAACACAAATGCAGTGTTCTTGTTACTGCTGGTAAAGTGATGGGTTCTGGTGCCTGTGGATTAAAATAATTCTGGAAGTAGTGTGGGAGAGTCCAATCACATGGGCCAGGTCTGAAGAGACACTTTTCCAAAGGGGAGTAAGAATTTAAACAGGAAGCCTGATGGTGTGGCTCCTTTTTCTAGCCTGGAAGAGGGAATGGAGAGCTCAAGTCTGAGGTGAGAAAAATTTCTACAAACAATGAAGCCAAGGAGAAATCATTATTGGGATGTTAAATGTACATGGAACACTCTTCTGTCCAAAGGGAGTTTGTCCTTCATATTTGACTGAGAAATTTGGGTTATAGTGAGACCAAACAGAGATCTTTTGCCTTCTCTCTGCTGTGTTGCTGGTGGCCCACACCCAGTAGCCATGAATTTGACCTATGCACCATGTTTGGAGTGTCTGTGGCTATTCCAGGGACAAGGATGCAGAAGTTTTATGTGAATTATGTCTCTGTTTTATACACACTGCTTGTAAATACTTCATATCATGGCTTGGTGCTGGGAACACCATTGTAGAGCTGCAAAATGTATCAATAGGGAAATTTCCTGCTCTTGCAAAGGGTCTAAACCAATTGGTCCATGCTTAGAATTCATCCCTTGCCAACCTCTTTCTTCCTTTTTTTTTTCTCTTGTAACAAAGCAAGGAAGAACATAAAATCCAAATTTGTAACATTATAGATGGTTTAATCTTACAGTATGCAATGGCAGCTGAAGCCAGTTCTGCCCCAATCAATTAAAGATTTCCCTGATAGGGAAATGAAGATGCTGGGTTCAAGGCTAAGCAAATGTTTTTGGGAATCTCAGGGATGGTTTATAAATATGAACAATAGCTGCTGGCCTCTCTAATCCCAGCAGAGTTTCCTAAAGAGTAAGATAATACTATGGTGAATTTCCTTAAATTTTGCCTTTGTTCTATAAGATGAGTTACCTGAGTGACCTACTGCTGCCAGTTGGATGAGATATCTGTTAACTCAGGTATTAAAGACCTTTTATTTTTGGAGCCAAAAGAGAAGAAGGGTTCAAACCCTATTTCCCATGCTGATGAATATGTGACCCACTGTGTGTGTGTTGGTGCTTGTTTCCACATAAAGAAATCAAAATTCAGTAAAACGCTTCTAAAGTGAAATTATTCACTTATGAACTGTCATGATCTAAAGGTTTAAGTCCAGCCTCAGAACTGAGAGATGCCCAGCTGGGGTCATTCTGCCCAAAATGGCTGGACATGGTCTGATATACTGGTCACTCTTCAATTAAATGAGGCGATTTTTTTTGGAGTTTAATATTCCTAGGCACCCCAAAATCTGGAAATGCAAACAGGTTGAGTGGTAAAATACTTTCTTTCCCAGTGTTTGCCAAGTATGACCATTGGATGGTTATGATGTCTCTGCAAGGCTATTCATAAAAGTTTACTGGTGGGGAAACTGAGGCAGAGGCTGTGTCCTGCTGGGGAAGATGTGGTGGGGCCCACCACTGTTAAACTGAATATTAAAATTTAGCTATTAGTGTGCCTTTCACAAATTGCCCTGTATTCCTGCACTCTTACACCTCAAATCCTGATTTATGCAGCATTTTGGGCAACAAGAGGAGGCAGCACACCCAAACCTGGTGCACCTGGGGGTCCTCAGCATCCTGGTGTGGCAGGGCTTGGCACGGGGGGCCACAAGGGTCACCCCATGCCTGCAGGGTTTTCCAAAAATATATAGCAAAATAGGGGTTGCTCTGCAGGGCTTGGATCCTGACCTTGTTTATATTCCTGCCTGCTCTCCAACCCCACCCAGCTGGGCAGAGGAGAGAGAGGCATGAAAACCTGGAGGGGTTGTGGTGTGAAAGAAAAAAAAAAGGGGGGGAAAAAAAGGAAAAAAAATTTAAGAAAATACCAGATTCCATCACTGTCAAGAAATTTCTGGAACAGCCACAACCGTACTGACACACAGGCAACACTGCTCACCCCCCCCTATTTACCCGCACCCAATTTGCTTTTATTTCTTCGCCATCAGGTTGCCTTTAACCATTTCCACGGCTTAGCGGGGCTAAGCCGCCCGAGCTGAAGCTTTTGATTTGAAAAGGGCCCCGCATCCCCTTTTCAAAAGGAGCCTGCTCCCTGGGGCAGCCACATCACACTGCTGATTTGCTGCAGTGGAGACCGCAGCGCGTACAATATGCCCTCCCCCTCCGCCTGTGCTGCTTACAGCATCAGTCCGGAGCCGAGCGGGGAGGCGGCCGCGGTACCCGGCAGCGCGCCCATGCTCGGGAATGCCTGACTGCTAACGCAGTGCCTCCGAAACAGCGCGACCGGCAAGCCCCGAGCCCCCCGAGATGCAAGCCAGTGCCGACTCCACCAAGATGGACTGTCTTTGGAGCAACTGGAAATGTCAGGGTATTCTATCTGTTCTGGTGTTGCATGCTAGGGCTGCATGGCAGAGGAGGCAAAGGCAGGATCCATCCATTTTTGCATTGTTCACCTGTGCGGGCCTTTGCATGCTGTTTCTTCTCCCTCCTCCTCCCGGAAGCTTTTCTTTGGGGGTAATTTAAGAAAGAAAGGAAAGATTAAAAGCCCCTATTTCTGATTTCTGTTCTTGGAATGCGTTTCTCCCATCCGCAGGTGTCTCACCCTGAAAGCATCCAGGATACAGGTCCTGCCTTCTTCCCACCTTGCGGCTCATCCCCAGAGCATCCGCCCTTGCCTTAGCGGCGTCATTCCCCATCCCCGGCTCTCTCCATCGGGATGTCTCTGGCATGATTTCCCACCTTTCGGGCATTATGATTTCCCACCTTTGAGGCTTTAGGGAAGCCGGGTGGCGGTGCTTTGGAGCCCGCTGGGGCTGGGAGGTGGTGGCGTTGGGCTCCCGGGTGCCTCCTGCCCACGGACACACCCAGAGCCTTGTGTCACACAAAGAAAACGCAGCTCCGGCAAGGAGGGCGGCAGAGCCGGGCATGGCCCCCCGCTTCCTACTTTGCTCTAGGATTTTTTATTATTTTTTTGTAACCCACATTAGTCCTTTAATTATGCTCCCGAACACTGGTTTCGGGGGGTGGAATATTGCGGGGATGTTGTCTCGCTGCCGCGGAGGCGAAAGGGAACAATGGCATCTCCCTTTTGGGTTGATTTTTCAGCGTGTTTGGAGCGGGTCGGTGCCTGCGCTGGGTGGGGCTGGCCACCTTCCCGGGTGCCTTGGACAGCTTTTCAGCCATTTTTAGTCGGCTTCACACTTCCCAGCCGGCATCCAGCCTTTGTTTTGATAAAAGACAGTCTCTGTGACGCTGCTCTGGTGGGCAGATTAGAGGCAGAAATGCTCGCGGCTGATCCCGCCGGGCAGGATGGGGCTGCTTCGGGCAGGCTTTGTTCGGATGTATTTTTGTAATTTTAAGGTGCATGTTTACGCTGAAGAGTCAGCTCATGGTGCTGATGCTCACAGCAGGGTCCCTGGGAGAGAGATTACTCCATGGCATCATCTCATTAAAGGGTCCAGGATGCTCGCAGGCATAGTTTCGTAAACGCAGCTCGATGCAACAGAAGCTGAAAAACCTTCCTAAAGTGTTTTTTAGGGAGGGGTGGGGACGGAGAGACTTTTGAGATGCCTGTCTCTAGGGAGCTTGATATTTTTGCAATCGCAATTCAGCATTGAATTGTATTTAGGAGCTGAGGGTTTTTTAAGGAAGATGAGTAGCTGGAAAGTAAACAGATGCACCTGTTAAATGCCAGGCTCCAGCAGCTCCGGATTTCCACGCCAAAACGAAGGGCAAAGATTTTCCATGTGTTTGTGTGATTTATTAAGCTCAAATGAGAGAGTCACCACCAAACTTCAGGGTCTTTTCATCTGAGCTTTGCAGATGAACTTCCTCGTAGGGTGGGGTTCGGGTATGGGGGTTTTTTTTCAAAAATGCTCAGTGTTTTGCTGATTCTTATAAAAGCATTGACTTGCTGAGTCAGATTGCTGAACCACCTGTTTTTTAGAACCAAACTGAGTATTTTCCTTCTCATGAGAAAAAAAAAAATCATAAATTAAAAAAGAGGAATAATGAAGGGCACGCTGCTCTTGTTTAATTAATAATTAATAGTAATAATGGGGTTTCTCTCCTTCAGTGCTTTCCTTTTTGAAAGTGGGGTCGATTTGGTGAAAATTGAATGACACAATATGTCCCATGCTGATTTGAAAAAAAAAATCCCAGGTCTGAAAAAATCAACGCAGTTAAAATAAATCACTTGCCTCACTTCCACAGCATTTGCATTTTTTTTTCCTTTTCCTTGGGTGGTGCTTTATGATTCCAAAATGATCCTGCAGAAAACATGAAATAGCCATAGAATATTTTTTCTGTCATCCAAATTCTTTGATCAGTCCCAGATAAAATAGAGGAAATTTAAAATTCACCAGAAGGAAGACTAAAGACAACCCATTGATTCCTTTAATATCTATTATTCATGTTGTCTCTGTCTCAACCTGGAATATCAGTTCTGTGCAAATCTGGAGTTGTATAATTTTGCCAGCTTGATTGTCAATGGAATTATGGTTCCTCCCTGAAAAGTCTGGAATGTGTCTGTGAGTGTAACAGATACAGAGAGAAACCTCAGTAAATACAGAGCATATTTTTATGGAAATTATGGTGATTCGACAATGAGGTTAACAAAAGTTTTGATTACTCAACAACCAAGCCTGCAACTAGCTGTATCATTGGATTGATCCTATAGTAGTTATAATTGATGTAAAATTGGGTGGGGATTGTGAGAATCTGCCGAGATTCTTGGTGAGGCTTTGACTTTGCCCCACTCAGTCAAGTGAGTTTCCCTTACAGTGAATCAACTGCTGTTGCTGCACACATTTAGAAATACTGGTTTTTACCTGCCCATCCTGCAGGTACAGCAGGATTAGAGCAAAGGTAGATAATCAGCAGCCTTTGGGTGAGCAGGACAGTAATTCAGCCCTGCTGGGCACCTGCTTCATTCAGAATATTAACATGGGTGGCTCTGGGGAGCTGCAGCGGTTCCACGCCCCAGTCGTCTCCGCACTGGAAGGTGATGCATTCGAAGCAGGCTGGGATGGAGCCATGCATAATGCATGAGTGTGAGGAGAAATGTCCCTGCCTGGGCGTGCTGGGGGCTGTGGGCCTTGGAGGAACAGCCTATAGCCTGTGCCAGCTGGGTGTGTGACACAGGAGTGTGACACAGGAGTGTGACAGAGTGTGTAGCTCCCCTCTGGGAGCTCCTGGGCGAGGGCAGCCTCCAGCTGCAGGGGAAGGACAGGTCCCTGTGCCTTCCCCAGGGACTCAGCTCAGCAGGACACAGGTGGCTTTGGGGAATTGCAGGTTTGCACTCTGCCAGAGACATTCTCTGGATTAGGGAGGACATAAAACCATAGAACATCCTGAGTTGGGAGGGACTCACAAGGTTCATCAAACTTCTGCTCAGGACGCCCCAACAATCCCACATTGTGCCTGAGAGCACCAGCACCACCTTGCTAAAACACTCCTTGGGATCTGCCAGCCTTGGTGCTGTGCCCACTGCCCTGAGGAGCCTGTTCAGTGCCCAAACACCCTCTGGGTGAAGAACCTCTTCCTGATATCCAACCTAAACTTCCTGTGGCACAGTTCCAGCCATTCCCTCGGGTTCTGCTGCTGGGCACCACAGAGATGAGATCAGGAGATCAGTGCCCAGGTTTTCACCCAGCTTGGATGAATTGTTTGGTGTCAGTACACTGGTCCTCATGAATATTCCCTTTTCCATTCTTCTACCTGCCAGCTCTTGGCTGGTCAGGCTTGCTCCTGCAGCTTCAACCTTCTGCAAGGCTCATTAAAAAAGGAAAAATTAAAAGATCCAAAGACACAGGCCCATAAAGTGTTCATAGAAATTATCCTAAATATTACCCCCATTATAATTATAACTTAATGTGGGAAGGGACTGCAGACTTCATCAAATCCATCTAGTTGACATAACTCTGCTGGGACTGCAGTTATTGATTATCATTCCTTGGCAGCTGTTTTCAGAGAGGCAGCTTTCTTACTTGATTGATACATCCATTGGTTTCCACAGGGTGATGGGAAGCTGCAGCAACTGCTCATGGCAATGTTCCTCACTTTAAGACTGATAAAGAATTTCAATGACAATAATACAGTTGCATGCACTTAATCTGTAATCTTATTGACAGTTGTGAAGTCTGCCTAATTACAGCTTTATAATGAGAATAAAACTTCAGCCAGCACTTTGAGTGCTTTACTGGAAATACTGTGGGCTGATGTCTCAGCTGGGATCCATTTGATAAAGATCTGCCCCAGTATTTGGTTCTTATGTTGGATCTTGGTAGGGCCAAAGCCCTGGTACCAACTCAACACCTGGTGTAACCAATTTAGCTCACAGTTTCATAAAACTACACCAACTTGTGGGGCGTTTATTTCCTAATTTCACAGATGGTTTCCTGTGAACTTTGAAGGAAATTTGTCAAGATTGTTTACGACTTTCAGATTTGCTGCCTTTTTTTTTTTTTTTTTTTTGGTCACTGATGCAGAAATTGTATCAATTCTTCTTCCAGCACATTCCTGTTGATGGCAAAAGGAATCAGTGAGAAAATGTGCTCTGCACACCTGCTGAGCGAGGACAGAATCACAGAATGGTTTGGGATGGAAGGGACCTTAAAGACCACTCAGTTCCAACCTCCCTTCCATGGCCAGGGACCAGACCTCCCACCAGACCAGGTTGCTCAGAGCCGTGTCTTTTAACACCTGATGGACAATATTCTTTCATAGCCAGAACAAGGTGAAAATTCTCCCAAAGTAAGAGTATATTGAGGCATTCGCTGAGGATTAATTTAAACTCCATTACGGGGATAATAGCTGAAGCAGTATTGGAGGGCTGCTTTGTTTTCATTTTTTTTTTAGGTCCCTGGGAAGTGAGTTCTGGTGAGGCTTTTATGCTATCAGCAGGGGTACTTTCTCCACATCATATTTAATTATAAGTAACATAGGTCTGAACCACTCATTTTGAAAATCTGCAGATTTTTGACTATTTGGGTAGAGTCTAAGAGGGAGCCCAAGTCTATTCCTTTGGTCCAGGAGCATCTCAGGAGAATCTTCACATTTCCATAGCATTGTGTGCAGTCAGAGTCTGCATTCAGGGACTCTGCTTGGTCTCCTTGGTGTCTGCTCAATTAAGGTGAGAGCAATAACATCCTCCTCAGAAACTGCCCAAAGCAGGCAGTGATACAGTCTGATGAGCAGGAGTTGTGTGTTTCTCCTGCTGCTGTGCTCAATCCCAGTCCTAAAGCATCTCTCACATGAAAATAACAACAGCATAATCGTTAATAGCAGCAATCACATAATAATTAATAATTAATGATAATAAATGCTACAGTAGACTCATGTGTAGTGTGGTTGTAGGGTTGATTTCTTGCTGACAATCCTCTTTTACTGCCAGTCCTCTCCTGTCTACCCAAGCCTACTCTGGTGCCTCACATGAGGCAATCCATCAATATTTCTTTGCTCACATCTTGATCTTGCAGATGTTGTAGGAAATAACATGGAGGGCATCAAGGTTTTCCTTTTCCCTGATCCTATTCTTGTTCCAGGTCTCCTCTCATCCGACACAGGGGACTAAGAAGCTGTGAATTTTCAAGTTAAACCTTGAAACAAGTGGATGGTAAAGTTATAAAGCTGAACTGAGGACAGGAAGTCAATGGTCAGAGTGTGTACAACAGGTAGAGGCATGGAGAGATTCCTCAAGGCTGGAGATGGAGGATCAGGAGCTATGCCTCATGAAACAGCAGAGATACCCTCTCTTGGCTCTGCTGCTCATCCCAGCGGACTCCTGAAGGCAGCAGACTGCTCATTAAACCATGTATCCATCTGTATTACGTTATAATCAAATCTGTTGTGGGAAGGGGAGCATTGTCCACATTGGATCCTTCACTGGAGAGGAGAGGGAAAGGCTGGTCCTGCAGCCTGTGACTAAACCTGCAAGCTGGGCTTGCTTTGAGTGCAAGCAGTATTTATTTCTACTCAAAACCTACAGCATTGTCTCATCTGTTGTCAAATACTTTTGTGACAGCACTATAAACAAGGTTGTTCTTCTTAAATTGTGTTTCTTGGGTTTTTGTCACTCCCAGAAGGTCTGATAAATGCCTTATGAAGTCATTTATATTTATGAAGTTGTAATATTACACCATGTACACAAGTAAATGCTGTGTACAGGGAGGTTTTTCTCACTTCTCTTAAAAACTATTATTAGATAGGGAGTAAAACAGTACAACCCACTGATTTTACCTCCTAAGCAGACCTGATGGTACCTTGATGATGGGAAGGGCAGCTTGATCACTTCCAAAGGTGTTAGTAGTGTACTACTTACACCCTTTTATATAATCATCATACTACATACAATATTTTATATAATCATCAAGGCCCACGGGCTTCATTTGGAGGCTGAGTACCAGGGCTTTGCTCACAATTTTTGTAATAACTTCCATGGAAATGCTGCTTTTTGCACAATCATTTTTCACCCAGTTGTTGCAGTAGAGGAAAACAATACAAAGTCAGAAGAGAACAGATTTTCAGAGGAGAAGCTGTGGAAGATTTGAATTGTGCAGTCTCTGCTTGGTTGATCATTAATTTTGATTCTAAAATGCTTTCTTTGAGACATGGAGTGGAAAGATTCTCATTTTTCCTACAAAATTATTTTTGGGAAACATAACCGTGCAGGAGGACATTTTAGCTACAGGTTGGTCTGGATCCTCTATTCTCCCTCTGGGGTCTCTGCTCAGGAGCTGGGCCTGCAGCTGCCTCACACCACAAGGTTCTGGGGACCACAAAAACCCCCAAGGCCCAGCCCTCATGTTTCCAGACCCTAACAAGAATGGATTCAGGAGCATTTTTAATCATTCTACCTTGGACTACCCTTTCCAGCCCCCACATCTTTCTTCTGGCTTCTTTGATTCCAAGAGGAGCAGAAGCATTTTCTGCTGCAGGCCATGGTAGAGCTGTGAGAGCTTTTGGGCACTAGGGAGCCATTCCTTGCAGGCACAAACACTGCCTGCTGCTGCTGTTTCTTATATTTGTGAGGTTCATTTCAGCTTGCCCCACAAACATGGCTTTTTACCAGCTGTCCATATTAACAGGTGCTTTCTTGTACCACAGAGTTCACCTTTGCTAGCCTGTGGCCCCAAGTGCAGGATCCCATTCATTTAGCCAGATGAGGTTCTGCCAGAAATGTGGCTTTGAAGCAGTGTTTTGGCAACCTTGAAGAATCTTGCAGCTATAAGACCACTTGAGTATCATTTTGTGAGTTCTGGTGTGAGTTAAAAAGCACAAGCAGGCAATACTTGCAGACAAACAGCTCATCAGACACACTTCTCCCAAAAAATTCTTCAAAGGCAGCGGCAGTGACCTGCAGTGCTGTTGTCTTAAAGATGGTAAGCCTGCCTTAATAAATGCAAATAGTTTTGAGTCTGAGGCAGTTCTGGCAAAACCCAGAGTCCTTTTATACCTCCACAAATGACTCAGACTTCTGGTGAGTTGTACTGTTAAGAGTGCAAAGTGAGTGATGTTGCTTCCCTCCTTCCAGGAGGCTAAAGGGAGATCATGGAAAGCTACAGCAGAACAGCTTCTGCATGCTAATGGGCATGGGGTAGGATTTTACAGTAGTGATTTTCCAAACAGAAGGAGCCTGACCCTCAAGCGAAGCCAAGGCTGATTTCAATGCCCAAACCCCTTTTGCAAACTGGGTGGTTTGAAGTTTTGGCTCTCAGAAGTGGATCTTGCTTAGCCAAACAGACTGAGCCCCTGTCCAACTGCATGCACAGCACACACCACAGCCTCACGTGGCACCAGCCTCTGCCTCATGAATATTCAGCGTGCGTTGCTCAGAATTGTGCCATTGTGGTGGGGTTGGGCAGCACCATGCACACGCACACCCCTGCCCAGTAAAACACCCAGCGCTTGCAGGACCCTGCGCCACACCAGGACTTTTTATTCCTTCCCTTCTGATTGACCAAAGCACTCAGTTATTTTGTGGTTAATTTGTGCTGGGAGGTATCCTCTGTCCTTTAGCTGGTCTGGGGAGTGCTGTAGGCACCTTGGAGCTGGGCTGGAAGCTGTCTGAGCCTGGCTGAGCGTGGGGCTGGCACGTGCTGGCGAGTGGCCCTGCAGAGGAGGGTGTGTGTGTGTGAGAGCTGCAGCTCCAGCTCCTCTCCTGGCCTGTCATCCCCATTCCCACTGCGTCTCCATGTGCTGGGAGGCTGCTCTGAGCCTGGCTGGTTGTCTCTTCAGTGTGGCAAGGAAGAGGAACAGGCAGATGCCCTTCAAGCAAAGCTCAGGCACTGGTTGTACTTAGTCACCTGTTGGAAGACACTAAACCCATGGGGTCAGAGAGTGTTTGGTATCTCAATCAATTTTACATGAATATAGGGTGAGTCCACATATTAATGTGGTGGACTGTGGGGATTTATGAAGGAATTCAAATGAGTTAGAAACGGGACTCTGAATTGCTTTTGATGATGCGATTTATTTTTCTTATCTTCTGCATAGGCAGGAAGGGTGAGCTCAGCTCACATCTTCACTGCATGGTTCAGAAGGTCACAAGATTTCTAGTTACAAGACCTTTTAAAGATTTATTGACCAATAAAACACTGTCCACAAGGATATTTATGGTTTTGACCCAATCCTCAAATATTTCATCTTATGGACTCATGTTTCAGTGTAAGCTTTCTAAGCCAATCATGTTATGACACACAAACCTACAGTACTGTACTTTAAAACTCTAAATTTTCCTCTACTTAGCTTAATGTGTCTTTGCTTTAAACTATAAATCCACATTCTCAATTCTAACACCTAAGCTTGGTAGCCTTTTGCAAGGTCTGTGTTTAATTCTAAGTTTTGGTTCACAGGTCCAAAGTTCTGAGAATTCCCTGCATTTCATATTCCAACAGTGGACAGCCTCATCTTTAATTTTAATTCCTGTTTAGAATAAAAAAGAAAGGGCGTGAGGAAGGTTGATGCAAATCTGAGTTCACCTGATGGTCAATGAGAAAATTTCTCATTTGTTTGCCCCTTGGTCTCTATTTACAGCACCAGACACTGATGTGACAGGTACTTTGGCTCTGGTGTAAATGGTTACAGGAGAAAATGGCACTCTGAGGAAGCCAGGCAAAGGATCCCAGCTGGGGCATTCTTCACCCAGAGCTCCTCTCCCTGCTTTCCTTGTTTAGGCAAGGAAATGTAGGAGAAAAATGTATTTAACCACTGTCTCAGCAAGGAAGCATTTCTTTACCAAGAGGGTGATCAAACCCTGGAACTGGCTTCTGGAGAGAAGGTCAATGCCCCGAACCTGTCAGTGTTTCAGAGGCATTTGGAAAATGCTCTCAAAACCAGGTCAGCCCTGAATTGGTCAGGCTGTTACAGTAGGTGATGGTTGTAGATGCCTCTCAACTGAAATAGTCCTCTCCTCTCCTCTCCTCTCCTCTCCTCTCCTCTCCTCTCCTCTCCTCTCCTCTCCTCTCCTCTCCTCTCCTCTCCTCTCCTCTCCTCTCCTCTCCTCTCCTCTCCTCTCCTCTCCTCTCCTCTCCTCTCCTCTCCTCTCCTCTCCTCTCCTCTCCTCTCCTCTCCTCTCCAATAACTTAAAAAGCCTTTGAAGTGACTGAAGCTGCTACTGAAAGAGAAAACACGGTTCTGACAGGTGCAGCTCAGGTGTTTTTAGCAGCATCTAAATTCCAGGGGAGCTGATACAGCTCAAATCCCTGAGGCCTGTCCAGCCAAAGTCTTCCCAAGTCTCCACAGATTTATAGTTCTGGATTCTCCTTCTTCCCCTTCCCTGCCCAAGGAGCTTTGAGGTTCATCTCTGTCCTGTATCACCTTTTGCAAAGAGGTTTGGCTCAGCCCCTTCTCCATAAGGGAGAGGAGGAGGAATGGCTACAGGAACATCAAATCCCACCCAAACAGCTGGACAGGGCAGCAGTGCTGCAGCTCCATGTCCCCTCAGGGGAGATGAGGAGAAGGCAGATGTTCTTCCTGCCCTTGAGAGTCCTGACAGAGCTGGCAGGCTGTGGGTGAGGGGAATGTGCTCCCTGGATGGATGTGGGCACTGGGAGAGCCATGTAAAAAAACTGAACTCGTATCTCCCTTTTCTGTGCTGAGATTTTCCATCTAGCAATTGGCACTTCTTTTTTTCATGCACATGGGAATATTTGCCTCAGGTCTAAAAGACACAGGATCCCTCTCTCCCAGGTCTCCTTTGGCTGCAGAAAGAGGCCAGATGCTTTTTCATCTCCTCCCTCTTACATGCTCTTGTTCCCAGAACTGTGTCACTTGGCCTCCATCCATCTCGCTCTGATCCTTTCCTTACCTGGTACAGCTGAGTAAATGTCCCAGTCATTCCATGGCAGGAACAGATGGCTTTCAGGATATACACACACCTGGGCAGGCCTGTCTTGAGTAACTCAGCATCTTCCCTTTTGAGGAGAATGAGAAAATGCAGTTTGGCATCTCTCTGCATGAGAATGCAGCCCACTGCCAGTCTGCAGGAGTATGAGTTTGAAGATCGTTGGAAGGAAAAGGCTTAGTTGGTCATTATAGATCTTATAATTAATTGGGATTGACTCAGGGAGCTCTATTGGAGTTCAGTTTGTATTTTTTGGCTCATTTCTCCTTTGTTTGCCTCTCTACTGCCTGTGTCCCAGGGAATGTTTTCCCCTGGCACGTGTCCTTTTTCTGCCATCAGCAGCTTATGTACCACGTACACCAGCTCACCTGTGCAATTTATTGTTAAGGTTTTGTGTGATAGACAACTTAAGTATCTCACAGGCAGATTTACATAAATTTTCAGTACTCTGACAGATTAATTTTTGAGCACAAAAAATATCAGGTTGTGAATAATCAGAGAATCTTAGAATGGGTTGGTTTGGAAGGGAGCTTAAAAATCATCTCATCCCACCCCTCCTGCCATGGGCAGGGACACCTTCCACTTGTTCCATGCCCCATCCTGCCTGCTCTTGAACATTTCCAGAGATGGGGCAGCCACAGCTTCTGTAGGCACCCTGTGCCAGGGCCTCATCACCCTCACAGAAAATAAAACACCTCCTGTCCAAGTGCTCACTGGTGACAGCACCCAGTTGAGCTGCAGGATTTTCAAGTATCTTTACTGCAAAAGACTATGATAAATGGCCAAACCTGCACCCTTGTGTTCTGGATGCCATTTTGTAAGGATGGTTTGCAAGGATGGAGTTGCATGCTCCATCACCTCATCACTGTGAGCAATCAGGAGCTCCAGCTGTGTCCTGCAATGCAGCTGTGTCTGCTGTTAAACCTCCTCGTCCAGGTGCTCTGACAATGCTGGAACTGCATTTTGGAGCATTCCAAACTCCCTGCCCCTGAGTTTCTGCAGGAAGCAGGCATGGGCACCTATCTGTAAAAGACTGGTCCCTGTTTTGTGGGGTCAGCACCCAGGATCCCAAAACAGGCACCAAGATCCCTTGTCCTGTGGCTTCCATGCAGCCCATAGGATCCAGCCATGTGTGCTGATGACCACAGGTCCAGTGCTGAACACTTAAAAATAGTAAAAGGTTCATTTATAGAGTATATTGATGGAGAGTATAATTGGATGTGAATGGTGCATGAAGAGAGGAGAGCTCAGTAATACAACAGCAATTTTTAATTTCAAGCCCATCACTGTAAAGCAAGGCTAATATGTGTAATAGTAATGAGTAATAGAACTCATTGACTCAAGGCAAACACTCTCTGATGACTCACAATTTTTTGAGATTTGATTTGATTATAAGGACTAAGAGGCTGGATTAATTTTGTTTCTTTTAGTATCAGTGACTGGTTTTTTTTCCTGACAGATTGCAGTTTTCCTGAATTTACTCTTTGTTCAGAATGATTTGACAAGTGGCATCTCTCAAATCTGTTTGGCTGGTGCTGTGTTCAAGCTGTTCTTGAGGACTTGTGCAGTGTGTGAAATTAAAGCTGTTTTGTTTAGGTTGTCATGAGCACGTTTTCTGGCTGGATGAAGAGTCCTCTCAGAAACAGGTTGTGGGTGTGAACAGATTTAATTCACCTTTGTGGACTGGATATTCCACAATCCTTTCATAAAATTTTCCTATTTTAGTGGCTGACTCTGATACTTTTTTGCTAGAGAGGTTGAGATAAAATATACAAAGTGGGTGGAAAACACTGTAAAAGTTAACTGCTTTACAAATACAAAAATGCACTAGTTGAAAATGGTCATATGCACTTGTTTTGTTCTAGCCAGCACCTCCCATGGACAGGGGAAGTTATATAACAAGCAGAAAGCTTTTTTTTTTTTTTTCTCTGATTCTGAGGTTTGATTGAGTTGCAAGAAAGATTATTCTGTATTTGAAAGCCTTACCTGAAAAATGGTTTCCTACTCACGGAACTATTAAGCAGTGGTAAAACCAGGAGTCTTTTCCTTTCTCAAAACTTATGAAATAACAAAATTAAATTGTCAAAACTTTGAATAGGAAAATGGCTTATTGTGGCTAGCCCCAAACTTCCGCATTCATTTATCAACAACCAAAACTGGAAAATGCTTGATCAAGCATTTGGCATTTGAACTTGTTAAAAACAAAAACAAATTTAAAAAATGGAATTTTCAGACTGAGTAAATGCAAGGTAGGTTGAAATCTTCCATTCAGCCCTAGCAACAACACAAAGCACTTGCAACCAGCTTGCACTTGCCTTGCTGCTGCAAGAGACCCACCCACCGTGCTGCGGTTGGAGATACTCATCCATCTTATCTAACCCAGGCACAGGCAGAAGCAAAACAAGGATTTCAAGTAGGTCATCGGTTGTAATTTCCTCAGCCTGTGGCTCCAGTCCCTTTGCTGCTCCTGCTGAGGAGCTCCTGCTGGTGCTGCTGTGAGCGGAGACAT
The DNA here is from genome assembly GCF_047830755.1 of Zonotrichia albicollis. Lineage (NCBI taxonomy): Eukaryota > Metazoa > Chordata > Aves > Passeriformes > Passerellidae > Zonotrichia > Zonotrichia albicollis. The sequence continues at coordinate 58,719,062 of NC_133824.1, forward strand.
CGCTGCTCCCTGAGGGTCACACTGGGCCGGTAGGGACCACCGCCGATGCCTTTGCAGCTCTGGCCTGTTGTATTTGCTGGGAAATGCTCCAAAAAAGGCAGGAATGGTGCATCTGACTCCATGTTCTCAGAAGGCTAATTTATTACTTTATAATAGTTTATTATATTAAAGAGTACTATATTATACTAAAGAATACAGGAAGGATACTTGTTAAAATGCTAAAAAGATAATAATGAAAAGTTGTGACTCTCTCCAGAGTCGTGACACAGCTAGGCCCTGATTGGCCAACGAGTAAAAAACAACTCACAGCAGAACCCAATGAAACAATCACCTGTGGGTAAACAATCTCCAAACACATTCCACACAGGAGAAGCAAAAGAGATAAGAATTGTTTTCCTTTTCTCTGAGGCTTCTCAGCTTCCCAGGAGAAAAAATCCCAGGCGAAGGGATTTTTTTCAGAGTGTATGAACCAGAATCCAATGAAACACTCACCTGTGGGTAAGCAATCTCCAAACACATTGCACACAAGCAAAACAGAGGAGAAGCAAATGAGATAAGAATTGTTTTCCTTTTCCCTGAGGCTTCTCAGCTTCCCAGGAGAAAAAATCCTGGGATGAAGGGATTTTTTCAGAGAATGTGAACCACCTGCCTTTAACAATTTATTCTTCTCCCCCCAGCTATCGACCTGTTGTACTGGCGCGACATCAAGCAGACGGGGATCGTGTTTGGCAGCCTCCTGTTGCTGCTCTTCTCCCTGACCCAGTTCAGCGTCGTCAGCGTCGTGGCCTACCTGGCCCTGGCCGGCCTCTCGGCCACCATCAGCTTCAGAATCTACAAATCCGTCCTACAGGCCGTGCAGAAGACGGACGAGGGCCACCCCTTCAAGTGAGTGGCTTTGTTCTTGTTGGGAAGGATGAAAGTTTGACAAGATATGTATGCTTAGCAGCAAGATTTTCGAATGTAGAATCTGAAGAAGGAATAGAAATGAAAACAAGTTTTGGTATAGAAGAGAAGAATTGCTGAGCTAGTTTTACTGGATAATCAAGGAGGAAAAGGGTGTGTTAGACAGAAGGGGTTTTTATGACTTAGAGCAAAGTGAGTGGCTTTTTCGTTTTTGGGAAGGATGAAAGTTTACAAGGAAGTCTCACAGATATGGATGCTTAGCAGAAAGATTTTTGAATGCAGAATCTGAAGAAGGAATAGAAACAAAAGCAAGTTTTGATATAGAAGAAAAGAATTGAGCGAGTCTTACTGGATAACCAAAGAGGCAAAGGGTGTGTTAGTTAGAAGGGGTTTTTATGACGTAGAGCAAAGGATAAACCCACCTCAAACAAGAAGATGATTTTACCAAGCAGAAAGATAGCACAGGCAAACAAGACAGCAAATGTTTCAAGTAGAAAAAAGAATTTTCCACTGCAAGAAAACTGAAAAACAACTTCTAGCTTAAACTGTAATGTACTAACTTTTAGTGACTGGAGGATTGTAACATGAATATGGTAATTATAGTAGTTATGATAGGCTATAGGTAAAAGTTAAGGTATAAATTGGTTCTACTGTGTGAAGATGCTCAGCAAAGTATAGAATGCATTGTAACCAAAACCAAAGGGTCTCTAGGCCTGCCTGCAGCTGGAGCTGACAGCTGTAGGCACAGCCTCTGTCACCCACAACCCTGGGCTGGTGTAACCCCTTGGATGTAATGAACTGCATTTTGAAGAGCTGCCTGGAGTCCCACATTTCTCATTCAGGCTCTTACTGTGGTGATGCCCAAGCCCTACTTTTGTGCCAGAAGAAATTATCATCTTGCTCATAAAGCAGCAAATAAAAATATTTTCACAGTGTCTCAAAAATCGTAAGTTTCTGTCACCTTAGATCCTGGAGAGAGAAAGAAAAATGAAACACCACAAAAATTGTCATCCTCTAGGACATGGGATTTTTTTCTCAAAAAGATACAGGAAATTTTAAGCAGAGAACAGGAGTTTCTTTAGAGCTGGTGATAATACAGCATACCTGCAAGAGAAAAGAGCATTGTTTCTGGGCAAAATCTATTGCCCTTCAAGTGAGTGGCTTTGTGGCGATGTCCAAGCACTGCTTTTGTGCCAGAAGAAATTATCTTCTTGCTCATAAAGCAGGAAATAATGACATTTTCACAGTGTCTCAAAAATTGTAAGGTTCTGTTGGCTTAGATCCTGGAGAGAGAAAGAAAAACTAAACACCACAAAGATCATCCTCTAGGACATGGGATTTTTTTCTCAAAAAGATATGGGAAATTTTAAGCAGAGAAAAGGAGTTTAGAGCTGGTGATAATACAACATACCTGCAAGAGAAAAAGGCATTGTTTCTAGGCACAATCTGTTGGGTATAGAAGGCAACTATTGATATCTTTTCTCCAGCAACCCAATATCTAAGTGATGGTGGCAGTGCCAATGCACTCCCCACTCTCCACAGGGTCTGGGGGGATTGCTCCACAAGAACAGTGATCCTTTCTCCTCTGCTGTGCCCACCAGTTGGTCATGGAACTGGTGTGGTTTACAGACACACACTAAAAAACAATCTTGTTGGGGTGCTGCTCCTCCTGCTTCACTTGGGCCAGTTCTGAGCAGTGACTCAGGATAGGGGTGCATAGCTCAGAGAGCAGCACAGAAATTTGTGGGGAAAACTCCAAGATCAGATTTGTATCCCCATTTGGGTGAGAAAAAGAGAGAAATCCCATCAAGACCAGGCTCTGTGGGGGAAGAGGGTGAGGCTGGAGGTGAACAGCCCCAGCTCAGCATCACCCAGAGAGACGGGTCATGCAGGGTGAGGAGGGTGTGCTTGTGGCCCTGGGCCTGCAGGGAGGGGAGCTCATTGCTCCAGCACAAAGAAATGAGCTCTGGGAAGAAGGGAATGATGGGGTGGATGGGTTTGAGTGTGAACAGCTGGGGAAACTTCCCAGGTTTGTAATGGGACCTGTGTTTCTGGCAGAGCCTACTTGGAGATGGAGATGAATCTTTCACAGGACCAGATCCAGAAATACACAGATTGTCTCCAGCTATACGTCAACAGCACAGTCAAAGAGCTGAGGAGACTCTTTCTCGTTCAGGACCTTGTGGATTCTTTAAAAGTAGGATTGCTTTAAATATTTTTAACCCGTCTCTAGAGGATAAATCTACATTTCAAAGAGCTGCTTCCCATGTTGACAGGGTTGTCATGAAACCTAGTTTTGTGTAGCTCCAAATATGAAAGTTGCTCTGCTTTTTGATTTAAAAACTGTTTCCAGCACTTCAGAGGTTTGGCATTTGAATGTATTGATAGCTAATACAGGATGTAAAAATTTGCAGAAACAGCTTAGCTCCTCCTTAGTTCTAGAAGCATCCCAGAAATTTGCTTTCTATTGCTTTGTTATAAAATAATGGTCCTCTCTGTTAATCTGGATTTCATCTGGTCGCATTTCCTGCTACGGAAGAAGATGTTCTTTCACCCCCTGCTGAAATAACTATTGATTTTTAGCCTTATACTCAAGCAGGTGTCTTTTAGAGCAAGGGGAAGATCATTAAGAGAGCAGACATAGGTTAGGCTCCTAAATTACTAAAGAATTTTAGGAAAATGTACCCATTTTTCAGCCTCAAGTGTTATCAGTCCCTGGGATTACCACTTCAGGGCTCTGTTTAACCTGTTTGGGGTTAAACATCTGCCCAGACGTCGTAAAAATTGGATGCAGAAATCTGCCTATGCCATTCTCAATGCAGAGTTCTACATGGATGCAATTTAAGCCCTAAATAGACATGAAAGCTGAGCTAAGAGGGTGAGAAGCAGAACAGAGAATGGGGTTTATACACCTAGAAAAACTACCTCATTCCCAATGTGCCTTAACCACTCTCTTCCACATTAAAAAAGGCTAATGTGCTGTTATATTAGCTATTTGAGCAAACTGTTTTTTTCTTATGCTGGCACTGGAGGTGATGTAATGATCCATCTTTAATTTAGTTTGCAGTACTAATGTGGCTGCTGACTTACGTGGGAGCCCTCTTCAATGGCCTGACTCTTCTGATAATGGGTAAAAATCAGCATTTCTTTTAAAAATCTGTTTTTAACTTGAACTCCCTCCAGATTTCAACTTAGACAAAACAGCCTATCCCTGGCCTGCCTTCCCCTCAGTTAAACCATCAACATTTATTTCCCTTCCCTGTAAATATTACTTGTTCTGTTATGCTGTCCCTCCTGCTAGAGCTACTTTGCAGTTTATGGTTTTGTGCAACTCCCAGTCCCAGAGCAGTGGGGAATTCCATATTTGGGAGGCTTGAGCAAAGTGCATTTTTAATACAAAGCTGCCTGGTGGATCAGCTGACCAAGTGGCACGATAATGTGTTTGCCACCAAAGTAGGTCTCTCCTCTGGGGGAATCTGATCTGCAGAACATAACACTGTGCTCCTTTTCTCCTCAGCTGTGGTGTCTATGTTTACTCTCCCCGTTGTATATGACAAGTACCAGGTAGGTCTGTCTGCAGGGTGCATTTGGGGTGGCCCTACCTGGTTGTTGCCTCCTTGACTTGGTCTCCTCTTGCTCTTTGCAGGCACAGATTGATCAATACTTGGGGCTGGTGCGGACCCACATAAACACGGTGGTGGCAAAGTGAGTTCAGCAGCCAACTGTGCGAGGTTGTGGTGCCCTCGGGGGTGGCTGGGACCTGGGTGGCCCTGGGGACACTGTGTCCTGTCAGTGGTGTCCTCCCAGAGAGGTTGAGATGCCTGGAGAAACCCTCCCAGCTGAGTGCAGACCAAGGCACTCTGTCCTTCTGTTCTCTCCCCTGCTGTTTGGGGGATTGTGGGCAGAGCAGCCCAGTCACAGACTGGTGTCCACACTGGTACCTGGCCAGGACAAACAGGAAGGAATGAGTTCATTCTCTTCCCCACTGATCACTCCAAGCCCGGTTTTTTGCATGTGCTGATAGCATTAATGGCCAAAGTGGGATTGGGACACTACCTTGTCTCAGAAAGCAAATACCTGGAAGCACCATGATCTTCAGTGTTTCAAATCTCCATGACACAGGGTGATATTTTGAAATTTTGTTCTCAAAATTCTATTTTTAGACTCTATTCCTGGCTTTCTATAGGCAATAGACCATGGAGAAATAATGTTGGGGGGAGAATATCACTGAGCATATCCCTAGATTACATGAACCATCAAAAACCAGGCCTGTAAGAACACCTGATGGGCATCACTTCTGTTTCTCATGGCACTTTATTCACCTGTTGAGACAACACACTGAGCATGGACTAGAGATTAACCCTGCCTAAGAGTCCAAGTGGGGAACCACTGGAATGGAATAACTGCCTCACCATATAATCCTTTTTCTTTTTCTTCTTTATTTTTTAGGATTCAAGCTAAAATCCCAGGTGCTAAGAGAAAGGCAGAGTAAATCAGACATCAAGAATTCATCGACTACAGTAGTGCATAATGGGGAAATCTGGAGTGAAAACAGCTCTGTTCTTACACTTTACTGCAAATTTATCATTCTTTTTTTTTTCTTGACACCATAATCTTAGAAACATAAAACTCAGAAGCAGTGCTTTTCCCCTGCTGCTTCTGCACTTAGAATATTTGCAATCACTTGTGTCAAGCACTAAAGTATAGTAAAGAGAAAAGTGTACTAGATGTGGTTTTTTGTGTTGCTTATAAAAGTGCATGATGGTGAGAGCCTAAATAATATTGACCTCTTTATTTAATTTTTTTTTTAGTGTTTTTCCTTCTTCTATTGGCATTGCTTCTATAACTTTTAATGTTACATGTGGCTAGGGGCTTTCCTGCTTAGCGCACTTGATGCAATAGTTAAAATTGCTTCTACGTCACTGGGTTGCTGGTTGGATTCATCTTTATTAACTATATAGAATTGTAGACTGATGTTTTAGTGTTTTCCAGCACAAATAAAATAAACAGTAATCAGTACTTATGGTAATCAGTTTTGTATAACTCAAAAAAAAGAAAAAAAGAAAAAAAGAAAACAAAACCCAGTACTTTTGTCGTAAAGGATTGACAGGCTGATTTACATGTATGGTAACTGGAAAGTTCCAGCATGTTCAATTTATTACAATTTGTATTACATTCTCTGTAGTTCCTAATGGACTTAATTATGGACTCTGAATATTTGCACTTATGTACTTGATACCGAATGCAGAAATAAATGTTACTAAATGTAAAAAGTTCTCTTTCTTGTCACCACTGGGGTTACCTTGACATTTGGGAGCTGGACACACACTGTGCCAAAAGGAGCATTTTCCCTCTTTCTCTCTCCTCTGGACATCTGCACACACTTTGCCCTTACATCATGGTGCAGTCCAACAAGTAGTACCTGATGTCTTACTCTTAGTTAGACATCCTAGGTGTCTAACTAAGAGTAAGTAGGTCATCTAATATTTTTACATCTTGATGATCTTCCTTGGAATAAAAGGAAGATCTCTGCACACAGTTTGTTTAGTTTTGATGGTGGTGTAGCAAATATCAGGTAGATGAATCAGGGTCTCTTCCTCCATTTGCTCGCTGTGCAAACCACGAGCAGCACAATATGGAGGTGTCAGCACATCACAAAGGGCTCTTCAGTTTCCTTATCACCAACTGCTGTCTTACCCAAAACTGTTCTCTGAAATCTGCTTTAGACAGAATCAATACCAAATCCAGAGGCTGGGAGCTGAAACAAGCATTTCCTCTAGTACAAAAGTGAAGTTTTTTAAAAATTGGAATTTGGTGTTTGAAAGCCATCAGAGGAGAGAACCAGCTGTTGAAAATTATCCTAAGTGCTTCAAAACAAACAATTGGGTAAGTGCTTTATTTGCCCATTCATGGAGCACACCTGTGGAATTTTTTTTCATATTAAAATGTGAACATCAAAATATCTTCAGCCAAATTGCTGTTTTTCTCTTTTTCAGTCACAAATGTTTTGTGAAGAATTTATTTTTATACAAAGAACTAGATTTTTAAACACTTGTCCCAACTTTGTAAATTTGAAGTCTTTCCTTAGACTTACTCATTAATTCACCTTTGTCTCAATTCCAACATGGCCACAGTGACACCTGTCCAAGGCCAGGCTGCAGTTCTGCTTGTATCTAAATGTAAAACCCAAGTGCACATAAGGAGATGTTAGAAACACTGATATGGCTGTGGGCTAGTTAATTCTTGTGACAAGTCTCAAATACCCTTATTTTCATTTAAGCTTTATATCTAAATGTTAAAATGCTAGGTTGGATTTTAAATGTCATCGGCAGCTAGATGGGAACATTTTTTCCTCAGTGAGAAACTGAATGTCTTAAAAGAACATATATTGGTTTTGATCAAATGGAGTATTTAGCAGGTGCAGTTTGCATCCAAGAGTTAAAATTCAACAGGAACCCTCATTTTTATCTACTGTGGATTTCCCTGTGTCTCTGAGGAAGGGAGTTCAGACCATACAAAGCATCCCTGAAGATAAAGATTCACCACCAGAATTCTTACTACTTACAAGATGAGTGCGTGGGCCCAACACGTTGATTTTGAAAATGAGCCCATTTAATGTCCCATCTTCCTGGTCCCCTAAATGTGTTTTTCCCTCACACCTCCAGTGCAGTAATATCCAAGACTGGCCTTTTGCAATGCTGAACCCTAAGCACAATTTAGAAGCTACATCTCCTGCATATTTGGAAATAAAGCAAAATGAACTTTCTGGAAGAGTACAACTATTCTCAGGAGCCTAAATCAATAGAGACCAAGATTCCCATTCTTGTCTCCCCCAGGATCACTCTCTCTCAAACCCCAATCCCAGCCCTCAATCACCCTGACTGTACCCCTGCACACACACCTCTCAAACCCACATCCTTTTCTCACATCCTACCTTGCCAAGCAAATTTCCCAACTTCCTCAGACCTGCTCTGACTTTCCATATATTTGCCAGTAAGAGCCTGCAAGACCAGCTGAGGTGGCTTAACCTGGTGGGTGGGACCAGCTGGGAATCCCACCCTGGGATGTGGGGGAAGCAGAGGGTTTCAGCCAGGGTTTGAATTGCTGATGATGCTCGTGGCCACCATTCCCTTACTGGGATCACAGCAGCACTTTCCGTGATGCCTTTGGACATGGAAGCTTGGAGAAAGCCAAATTCTGCTAATTCCTGGTGTTGCTACACACCTTGCAATAACAGAGTCCCTGTGCCTATGGGGAGGGAAGGTTTGTGGCACCCTCAGTGTCCCTGTAAGTCTCACTCATAGAGCAGCACCTTGTGGAGTGTTGGACATCTATATTTTTTGGTTTTCAAACAAGTTTGAGGGCAAATAACCAACACTGAGCTGTACTTGTTAAAATATTTTGGTGTGATTACAGTAGATGGCTGAAGACAGCAGAATGTTAAAATATTTTAGTGTGATTACAGTAGATGGCTGAAGACAGCAGAATAACCCATTCATGCGCTGTGCTCTGACATACACAGGCTGTGAAGCCCTTTGGCTTCTGATCTCAGTCTGCTAAGTAAAAAGCAGCAGTGGGAAAACTTGACTGGTAAAAGTAGCAAACATGTGGGTGTTTCTAGGCAGGTGGAACCTGGGAAGTAGCTCACTCTGCCTGGATAAAATACAGGGGATGGTGTAAACCATTCATTTATCCTCAAATTGTCCCATGGGTGAGGGACCTGGACAACAAATCACCACTGATTCAGGGGTCAGCTCTTCCTTCCAAGGCTCCTTTAATGAGACAAGGCAGTGATGGGTGTTTTGAGGACCCACCTCACCAAGGGAGGGTGTTCAGGTGGTTGGAGGAAGGTCTGCGCCAAATTCCTGGCCTGGGCTCTGCCTCCCTCCTCATCTCTGCGTGGTTGGGGGTGCTGATGTTCCCTTTCTGGAGAGGAAACTGAGAGCTCTCCAGGGTGAATGCCACAGGTTTATTTAGAGGCAGGGACAGGTACAGACCAGACCTTTCCATGGCTGGGAGCTGGCTGGGTAAGGTAAATAAAACTTTTGATCTGCTCAATATCAAATGTTGCTGCTGTTCTTCAAGGAAGATAACAAGTTCTCCTGCTGGGCTGAGCTTTGAAAGCCAGCCCAAATGACTGGGCTAATTGGAACTGAAAGTAATTTAACTCTGACTTGGGGATATAAAATCAGGAGTGCCATGCTAGCATGCTAGCAGGTGACAAAACTTTGTCAGAACATCTACATGAGTCTTTTCTCATCCTCTGTGACTTTACAATATCTTCTCCATGGTTTCATTTGTACCTTGCAGAAACTTTATAACCCTGCTTCTAAACTGCTGCCTGTTCAGTAGAGACTCAATGATTACTTAAAAGTTCTGTCAGAGCTTTATGTCACTTAAATGTCTGCTCCTGTGCCTTGAAATGATTACTGCATTGGTATTTCACATGAAATGTGAATAGTCTCTAAGGTCACTGGTTTTGGTTCCCTGGTTCTTGGTGCTTCAGCAACATTCCACTCCTCTACACATTGTATTTGCCTCTGTTACTGATCTCTTTTATGTTCCTTCTGCTCTTTAATATTTATCTAGTGAGAGTAGGATCATAAAGCACATGAGTGCCAGGAAAGCCCTGGAACTTGGAGGAGATAAGAATGTTCTAATATTCTGTGAGCAGCTAATCCATTTAAAGAGAACCTGTCTGCTCCCCCATCGCTTTTGCTGTCTCCCTGCTTGCTTTCAGATGGCAGCTGGCTCCCATCCCTGTCCTGGTGGGTTACAAGTCAGTCAGCTGTGATCCTACCAGCCTTTCCCTCTCCATATGGGCCAGGGAAATTTATGGCAAGCCCAGTGTTTGCCCAGAGCAGGTTTGAGAAGACCAAATGTGATGTATTTCTTCCTGACTCCTCTTAATACATCCTTTTCTTAGGCAGAGGATTAAAAGCTGCTCCATCAGTGTGTGTGGATTTCCTGGGATGCCAGGAATGGCTGGAGTTGGGCTGCTGGCACCAGGGAGCCTGGCTGGAACATGCAGCACTGCAGAAAATGTGGCATTTGGGTCAGGGTGAGATGTGGCCACTGACAGGAGTCAAAAGCTGCAGTGCCTGGAGCAGGAGGAGGAGAGGGCTCTGCTCATTGCTGCCAGGCTTCCTTGGTGATCAGCACCCGTGCAGGAGAGAGGGACAGAGCCCTCTCTGACAAAACAGGTGAAAGATGATGAGAGTGGAGACCCTTCTCCACAGGTGCACAGGGAAAAGGGAGTGGATTCTAAGCAGGTAAATGGGCTTGTCTTGCTTCTCTCAGTTGTTTGAACTGCTCATTTCCTTGTCTTTGCTGTCTGCTGTCTTGGTTTGGAAAGACAGGAGTCTGCTGAGGAAGGCAGAAGCCTCCCCTGAAATGGAGAATGTAAATCCTCCCCACCCATCTGAATTGCTATAAATTTTAAATTAAGGGGCTCTCAGGCAAAAATATGGGAGCAGGAAATAACAATTCTTTAATTGGGGAGGAAAAAAAAAAAAGGATAAAATAAACAATGCAGTACACTGGAACAACACTGACAGAGTCAGAACCCAACCTCACACCCTGTGGGTCAGGCTGTTGGTGGCAGTCCCATTGGAATTGTGGCTGCAGCCCTCCTGCAGTGTCAGGGGTGGTTCTGTTGGAGCAAGGGGGTTCTGTAGAGAAGGATGTATGCTTCCTCTGAAGATGCAGTAGAAGTAGAGGCAGCTGCTGTTCTCCTGGGGAATCCAGTGGAGAAGCTGTGCTGGTGTCTCAAAACCTCCAGATTATATCCAGGTAAGAATGCTTGGCTCCTCCCTCTGGGCTTACATCTCCCAATGGGATGCTGTAGTTCTTATCAGCCATGCAGTGACATCCAATAGCTGTTATCAGCAGATGTCCCCTCCCGAGGGAGGAGTGATTGTGATCACTCAAAGAGAGAGATAAGGCAAACTGCCCACTTGACAAAAAATAATCTGCCATGCAGATGGTAATAGAAAACATCTTGCCTTGTAACCTGGAACATCTGCTCACAGGGGAGGAGCCAGGTCACTGTGTGCTGGAGCTCTCCTCTGGTCAGCATCTGATCCAAGTGACTGCCACTTCTGCAGCTCCCCTAGAAAGAGCTCTAAATCCACAAATATGTCAGATTGATAATCTGGGGACACCAGTAGGTGTGTGCAGGGCCGGTCAGTTACCTGTGCACTCACTGTTCTGTTCAGCATTCTGGCAATCCCTCCACAGCTGGGACATGCTCATCTCTGCATTGCCCCTTTCTCCTCCTCCCTTTCACTCCTGCTTCCCCAGCCAAAGCACTGGAGATGCTGCAGGCACCAGAAGCAGGATTGGGGGATGGAAAGAGCTGCACAAGTCTGTCTAAGAAAACAAAAGGACCAAGGACACCTATGTTGATATGCTTTCATTCCTTTTCCCTCCTGCCTGCCCCTCCACCAGCAAGTCAGACTCATTTCCCTTGTTCATTGAATATTAAAGAGGTTCAGCCTCAGGGCTGCAGTTTATGCCTCCTCATGAGTCCTTTTGTTTTAGCTGAAAAAATAATTCAGTCCAGCAAAGCTGATTGTCATTCACACCAAGGTCCCTGTGCACACACTTCCCTTTATGAGGGAGCTGTAAAGAGGATTTAGTTACGTTTTTTCTTCTTTTGCACAGCCCTCTACTTTAGATGCAGTGATATACAGTACTCCAGACTGGTCTAAAAATGACAGAATTAGAGAATCCCAGAATTGTTTGGGTTGGAAGAAATCTTAAAGCTTGTCCAGTTTCAACACCTTGTTGTGGGCGGGGACATCTTCCACTATCCCAGGCTTCTCCAAGCTCCATCCAACCTGGTCTTGGACATTTCCAGGGATGGAGCAACCACAGCTTTTCTGGGCCAGGCCTCAGCACCCTCAGAACCAAGAATTCTTTTCCAACATCCTACCTAACCCTGCCCTCTGGCAGTGGGAAGGCATTTCTCCTTGTCCTGTCACTCCATGCTCTTGTCCAAAGTCCCTCTCCAGCTCTCTTGCAGCCCCTTTTGTTCTGGAAGGGGCTCTCAGGTCTCTGTGGAGCCTTCTCCAAGCTGGACAGCCCCAGCTAGCTCAGCCTTTTCTCACACCAGAGGTGCTCTGGGCCTCAAAGCACCTTTGTGGCCTCACCTGGACTCACTTCAACAGGTCTGTGATCTACAGTATCATCAAAAATTCTTATAACATTTTATAGATGTGCCAAAAACAATAAAAAAAATTATGTACCATCCATGCAGTGGAGTGACTTCAATAGCAGATGTCTTTACACAAAATATTCCTCATTTGCCAAGTTAGACATGAGGTCTAGTTTAATTTCTCCTAATTCTACAGATGCTTGCTTGGAGAAACCAGCATCCACACAATCATTACACTGAGTGACAAAGTATCACTTTTGGCACAGGTTAAGCATAATTACTGAACAGTTAGCTGCAGAACATCAGCTTGACTTGTCAGCATCCAGCAAATTTGAGATGCTCAGCTAGGAAGAGGTGGGCTGTAGCCTCCTTAGAAGAACCTACCTGGGGAAGCACCTCTTGTATTTCTCCTAGCTGGAAACCTTGAAGTCCTGGAAACCTTCTTCACACCTCTCTCACCTCAAAAACTACACAATTTACAATTTTTCCCAGATGAAATATAGAAATATGATGAACTGCAGAGAGAAAAACTCTCAAAACCCATACTCTGAGTTTTCACGTGACAGCCTAAAAAAACCTGAAGGAGTGTAAAATTCTGATAGTACTACTGTCTCTTTTGAACACCAGACTTTCAGGAAATCAGCTTCAATTTGAATTCTGACATCATCACATAATCAAGAATCTCTCTTCATCTCAAGTGTTTTCTCCCACCCACTTTCCCCTCAGCAGTCACACGTCCATGACTCACATACTACACCAACAGTGCAAACTAAGAGAAAACATTTCTCCTCCTGCCATTTAGCCAGAGGTACTCCCACAGCTCCCCAGTCACAAGAGACTTGAGTAAGTCAAGCCTTCTAGGGAGAAATGGGGCTGTCTCTGTTATGCAGGATTTTGCAAAGAAAAAATCAGCCATGGGAGCCCTTAAAGTACCTGGAGTCAAAGTGTGATGGGTATGGTGCCATGAGAGAAATTATGAGTAAAGCAGATAAAACCTTGATTAATGCAAGATTTTTAAGGAGATCTCCAGGAGCAGATGGGAATTGGGAGCATAAAATGAAAATTTAAAAGCTACTGAACTTTGCTAAAGATACAAAGTGCTGAAGTGTCAGGGGTGGGATGCTATAGGGAAGGAGGGGGGTAATATTGACACCCCTGAGCAGTAAAACTCAGATTGTATTTTGCATTGCAGAGCTCTGTCCTGGATTCAGAACAGAAAATTACCTTGTTGGCTACAAAGCTGTGCTTAGAAAAAAATACTGATGGGAAAATACAAATATATACCTTAGAAACAAATACTGAGGGGAAAATTCTGGTCAAACACTGTTTGAAAATCCTCAGTGAGGCAGAGGAATGCTGTTAGGGTTGTACAAGGGAATGACAAGACTGGAGTCCAGAAGAGCTCAGCTTTGTTACTTTTAGCAAACCAGATGCTGGGAAGGGGAGATAAAGTTGCTTTTTACATGTACATTGGGCATAAACACAGGAAAGCTAAAATCTGTCTAAGCTGTTGCTTAATTAAGGTGCTAAATGATGACACAGGGAAAAAAAATTCCATTCCATGGTTTGAATGTTCACATTTATTATTGGTCAGGGAAATTAACACTGGCTCCCAAATAGGAGTTAGGAACAAGTCCTGTGAATCTCTGAGTCATTCAAGGTGGGAAATAGGTTATGTAAAATGCAGAGTGTTATCTTGTTGATAACATGTGCATAACAGTTCCCCATGTGGCTCTCCTTTATGAAAGGTGAATTTACAAAAAAAGTGAGTTTACAAGAGAGGATTGAAGGGAACCACACACATTTTTCCCCCCCAGCAGTTACTGCACCAGTAAATTTAGCCAGCAGAGAGTGCCTGTGTTTGTTTTTCAGGAAGAGAATATTACATGGATGGGGATGTGAACAATCCAGATCTGCTGAAGTCAGAGAAGCTCTGACTGATCTGTCCAGATCACATGAACTCAAAATTTTGCCCATTCTCCTTGGGAAGAAAATATTCCTCTTGTCATTTATTACTAACTGGCAATGTCTGGATCCCAAGAAGGATGTTCCAGGCTCAGCTGAGGTGCTCAGAGAGGCAGACACTCACCCAGACACCCATGAGGCCATCATTAGGCTGTGACAACATTTTCAAGGCTTGTCAATTCTTCCAAATGCAGATGGTTCTTCATTACTCCTCGTTTCCTGTGTGTTAGAAAGGTGCTATAAAGACAGAATGGTTTGTGTCTTCCTCTGTGAATCTGGTTTGCAGGTGGGGAAAAGGGTAACCAGATTAGATTCAGGTTGTGATGGATAGGTTCAGAGAAATGAGTGCAAACAAACCCACACGGGGTTTCTGTTTGGTATAGGTAAATAGAAGTGGGAAAAAAAATCTACTCCAATTCCCTTCTTAGTTTTTAATAAACTTGTCAGGATGCAGGTGATTTATGAGATGGAAATTTCCATTCACAGTGAGCATGTATTTGCTCAGACTGAGTTGTAGTGTGAGGAAGGAGGGAGCAGATCCTCCTACACAAAATCACCTCTGCTCCTGTAGGCTGGTGCTGCATTTCCCAGCTACTCTCACCTTCAGAGATGGGCAGGGATTTTTCTCTCCCCGTTTGATGATCATTGCAGCAGCAGAATTTATTTCAGGTTCAGGGCAGCAATAAATCCTTAGAGGTCTGGGGCTAGAAATCAGAGTATTTCTGAGCTTAAATGTCCTGTGGCAGCAATAAAACCATCCCAGTGCATGACTTATCCTTTGCTTTTGCACTTTGTGTGTCTGCAACTTATTTAACACCCTCATCTTTGACAGGAATTTGAAAGTAAGACCTGCAGAAAAGGTTTTATTAGACAAGCAGAGGCAGCATGATGGCAATGGAAAAGGCATTTCTCCAGGGGAGGAGAGAGTCCTGTGGAGGACCTTTCATGTAGGAGTCACCAGACCTCTTCTTCTGAGTGTTAAAGGACTGAAATTCCTCTGTGCAACTCTGCAGAGCTGTTTGAAGAGAAGCCCTGGCTTGAAATATCTGCTGGAAAAAATAAGTGACTATTTAATATCAAAGTTCTGATTTTGAGGCTGTTGTTACAGAAAAAAAAAAAAAAAAAAGAGATATTATACAGTTCCTAAAGAAAAATGAACATTACTATTATTTTTCCATTAAAATCTGTAATTTCACTGATGTATTTGTACAAAGCTGTGACACCACAACTGTGGGACAATAATACATCTGAAAAAAAGTGAAGAATAGGTAAATATTCTACCTAGAAATGTTTTATTGCTTGAAAAGGAACCAACCTATAATTCATCCTCAAGAACAATTTCTAGTTGAGGGGCTAAACTCACCAGGAGAATGGAGTACTTTGGTATTATAGTGCTGGGTTAATGGTTGGGCTCCATGATCTGAGAGGTCTTTTCCACCCTCAGCAATTCTGTGAGAGTAAATCTATTTGTTTGCTTGGCCCAGAGCTGCCTGAATTTCAATCAGGTACAAAACTGAGACCTGAATCCTGCTTAAGACTTGAAAAGATATTCACAAAAAGAGACCTCCTCTTCTTCCTAGCAAAGTTTAATTGCTAATTATTCAATTGGCTGGCATCAAATGAGCAGATGAGTTTTTTTCCCCTTCCATAAAGCCAGGTAAAATAGGTCTTCTGCAATTCCAGGGATAACTGTTCATCCAGATAATGGCATTTTGCCTGCAGGGCAATGAAGACATTGATCCTTTTATTTTGGGGGTGAACTGGAGACACTTTGCCCATTCAAAGCACAGAAGAGCATTGCTCCAGTCCACAAGGTGGGGTGAACTGATTTCCCCCATGCCTTGCTGTCCTAGGGTGACGTTATGATGCTTGTATCCCCATTCATGTGTTCTGTTTATGCTGAATATTATGTTCTGTGCCTTCAAGACTGGCTCTGAAGAGTGAAAGTTTTGTTTGGGTTTTCTTATCGTCCTGGTGGAATACAGAGACAGGGCAGTACATGGTGCTGCTTTTGCTTTTTCGCTTTGCTCTCTCGCTCTTGTTTCTGCTTTGCTTCTGCTTGCTTTTGCTTCTGCTCATTAGCTAGTTTACCTAAACAGTCCAAATTTCTTCCTGGACTGTTTCTCCTTTCCTTTCTGGGCACCACTCGAACCTGCTCCAGGCTGGGCCCTGGCAAACCCCGAGAGTTTGCACCTTGTGGCCCAGCGGGGCCTACTCTGGGCAGCAGCTGCCCCAGCGCCGGAGGGACTGAGAACAGAGCGAGCACCCCCAGAGAGACTTTCTGAATTTGTCATCTTTTTCAGAGCAGTGACAGAGTGGTGTCACCCAGCATTGTTCATTCTGTGTGCTGGGGAGTGCTGTGCCTGTTAAATAAACAGGTTCTTTCCACTCCTCTCTGAGGAATCCTTCCAGAACCAGTTGTGGGGAGGGGCCGTGTGGGTTTGCTTTCTGGAGGGGCCCCTGTGGAGGTTTTCTCCCAAATTTGCCCTAAACCAGGACACTTGCAAACATCATGAGGGATGGGAAGATGGGATCAGGTCCTGTGCAGGTTCCTGACACACAGATCATTTAACACCTGGGTGTCCTTGGCACAGCTCAATTTCCAAGGCAATTTCTCAGGGTGCTGGAGGTGAAGGATGGCCCCAGCTTTGCTGATGGTGCCTTGCTGAGCCATAAATTGATGCTGATTTGGAGTGGAAAAGGTCTCCAGGAGCAGCCTGGCAAGGTGGCAGCAGCTGTAAATAATGATGGAGAGAAAGGGGCCAGCTCCTACCAAGCTGATTGTCTGCAGAGGAAAGATGCAGCACTTTTTATTAGACTTTTTTAGATAACTGAAAAGAGGTGAGGCTGTCCTGCTGGTTCTTTGTTTCTTCTGTTTTCTTTGTTCCCTGCCTGTTTCTCACAGAAATGATCAGCAGTGCCACCTGATATTCCCTCATACAATCACTACTCCATCTTCAGTTCTGAACTGAGGATATCTGTACTTATACCCCCCTGTGATGACTGTAAAACACAGATGGCTGCATTTAAACACATCCATGGGAAAGCCCCAAAATGCAGCTCAACTGCAATGTGCAGGCTTGGAAGATAAAGTGTGTAAGTTTTATTACTGATATTTTTTAAACTTCTGTGTTTTGAAAGTTTGGGATGCCAGCATAGTCTCCAAGGCCAGAAATTAGTTATTTTAACTGCTAGAGGTATTTTATGCACTGTGTTTTGTGAGATGACTTTATCCTTGTGTTGTGCATGTTTCCTCATGTGGGGATATTTTGAGCTAAGGATTAATAGGGAAAATGGGTCTCATTTTAACTTATTCTTTTTAATTTTTTTTGTTTGTTTAAAGATCTGCCTAAGAAAAAATAGTTATCCCCATAATGTTACCCCCATGGCTGCAGTGGCCATGGACTGTCTTTTCCTGTTTTCTGGGGTGATGTAAAAGACATAAAATCCAAAGGGAAGAGTCACAGCAAGTGTTTGGTGGGGAAGGGCCATGTGAAGGCCATGTGTTTCTAGACGAGGGGGCTGCCATGGTTATTAATGCATTTCCTCCTTGTCTTTTCGGTTTTACTCTCACATATGGGGCCATCTGGTTCCTCTGTGGGACTCCCAAGACTTTTTGGCAAGCACATACATGAATATGTCTGGGGTTTTTCCTCTTTGAGCCTTTCTACTACATCTTGTTTCTGGAAACCCTGCTCAAAAAAAATCCAGAAAAAACAACAGAGAGCTGCAGTCTCTACCTGTCACACAAACCTGGCTGTCAGCAGTGTTGGTGTTGTAGGGCAGCCTTGGGAAATCCTCTTTCAGTGACAAGTCTGGTGGCACATGAAGTGGCTGCAGCTTGCACTGTGGTTCAGTGGCAGGTGGTGAGAGACAGATGCTCCTTGTCCCCTCGGCCTCTCAAGTGATCAGGTGCCCTGAGATCTGAAGGCAGAAGGAAATTCAAAATATGCTCAGAACACAAATACATTATTTTCAGGTCTTGAGAGGTTAGAAGCTCTTGAACTGTCTTGAATGTTAATTTTTTTTTCCCCTGTGCCATATCAGACAAGAACCTGCTTAGGGAGCTGTTGGATTTTCTTGGAAGATAAATGTGACCTATTGAATGCCATTTATCATGATGACTGCTGTAAGAAATACAGCCTGCTGTCAGGGTACCTGGATGGATTACAGGCATGCAGAACTGGAACAATTCAGCAATCAGCATCTCGGTGTGAAGGCCTTCCTGAAAGAGATGAAGTAATGGCTAAAAACAGAATAAATTTGTTTCAGAAGGCAAGATTAATCATCATGCAGGAGAAGGATTGCTTCAAGTGCAAGCAAGGAAATTGCACTATGAGTAATAAAGTTGCCCAGAGAAAAAAGCACCAAATAAACTAAGTACCAGGAGACACATTTCAAACAAGTTTTATCTGTCTCTAAAATGCCCCTCTTGGAGATGTAGGGGCAGACATGGCTGAGCAATCTCCAGGGATGGATTCCACACTCTGCCTCTGGTTATCACTCCAAATTGTCCAATTTCACAACGTTCAAAACTTCCCATCCTTGTCAAATCTGTTCAAGTGTAATGGAAAGTTATTCCTGTCTAACAAAACCGGTTTCTTATAAATAGTGAGGATTTGGCACAGCTTGTGCTTTGTAACATGTACAGCACAAAATATTCACTCTGCAGGCCTCAGCTGTCAGAATAAGGGCTTGGTTGGGATGGGGGCCTGAGCTGCCCTGTTGCCTTTGGGATGAGTTTCGGGGCAATTTGGTTTGAAGTGCTGCACAATCATAATGTCCCTTGAAGAGCTTCTAACCAGGAGGTCAGAAAAAGGCATTCACAGATCAGACAGATGGCTGGGGGTGACATGAGCTGATTCATGAGCTGGAAACATTTTACCAGTAACTGTCCATGATCTCAGCACTCTCTGCCCTCCTGGCCCCTGTCAGGCTGCTCTCCATCCCATGCCCAAAGGAGCCAGGGGGCTGAGGAGGGATTTCAAATGGGGCAAAGCAGTGACTCTGATGTATCCATGGCAGTGATGCCAGTGAACAGGGAAGGGATGGAGTCAAAATCCCTGCAGAGATCTAAAAGCCATGTGGATGTGGCACTCAGGGACATGGGTTAGTGGTGGCCTTGGCAGTACTGGACTTGTTGATCTTAAAGGTCTCTTCCAACCTAGATAATTCCATGTTTTTTGGGAACATGGTGTGCAAGCAGTGCTCTGCTGAGCTGGTGCTGTTCTGAAAGCAGAAGTTTGTGCCTGTGGCAATGAGAGAGTCCAGGAGGGATGGAAAAGGGCCAGCTGACTTTTTTTTCTTTTTTTTTTGCACATTACCCTAATTTTTAAGCCTCTTTTAAAAGGCTTAAAGGTTTGATTAGGAGAAAAACTTCAGCAGTGAAAAGGTTGGGATAAAAGGCTGGCTGGATTTTGGAGGAGCATGTAGGGAAAAATGGCAAGACTTTCCAGAGGAATCTTTCTCCTTAATAAAACCCCTATATTTGAGAGAGCTTTACTTCATTAATGCCAGTTTGTGGCTGGCATTTATTTTTGGTTTAGAAACAGGCGTTAGAAGGAAATTGAAAATATCTAAATGCTTCGTCTCAAATTTTCTTTTTTTTTTTCTGAATGAGATGTTTAATCTAGGCAACAGATACTTGGAAAAAGCAAGTGAAAGAGACATTTTAGTGCCTTTCAGTGCCTGGAAGAGGCCTCCAGAATCCTGCAGAGGGGCCTGGAGGATCAGCACCAGGGGCAGAGGCTTACCACTGACAGAAGGCAGCACTTGAGTTAGATTTTATCATCTATCTTAATTCATTCAATCTTAATTCAAACAATATGCCTTAAATTTTCTGATGTTTCTGGGGAAAAGAACTCACAGCTCTATTGATCAGAAGGTGGCAAAAAAAAAATTGTGATTTTGAGCTGCTATTGTTAGAAAGAACTGCCTGGAATTGCTACGAATTGGTGAAGCTGGGACATATTCTGCCCTTCCAGAGCACCCTCTCTACTGTTTCCTGCATATGTGGGCTTGTTTTCCAGCATTTCTCCTGCTGATATTTCACAGAAAATGCTATTCCAGTGGCTGGTGACCATCAGGGATGAAGATGGGCAGGAAAGGCTGAGGCAGGAGCATCTCCTGGCCTCTGTTCCTACCAGATAAAGACCCTATGGTCATGGGGTAGCTGCTGGTTTTCCAACAAGTTGGTGGATAAAATTAAAACCAGAGCTCTCAGCTGGCTGAGTGCCTCATCTTCACAACAAATTCACTCATTCATGGATTACAAATTTTCTTTTTCCCCCTCCTATGAGGATTTGGGCTCTGTTACAAAATCAGGATATAAAAAAAATTTCACGCCACTGTAACAGGTGCAATAATATTTTGGATGAATTCAAATCCCTGCAGTTATTATTCCAGCTCAAGCTAAATTAAAATTTACAACACAAAGAGTATCTTCTGAACTAATGTAAATCTCACTTCAGGCTTTGACAAATCCAGATTAGTATTTTTGGTTGGAAAAAGAAGTAATGAAGGCATGACTGCCTGGAAAAATTGTAAAGATTAGCTACACCCTGCTTAAGGGAAAATTATTTTGATCCACAGCTCTTAATTCAGTTTAATAACCTCTGTAAACTTCTCTGAATGACTATTTTAAAATATTACCTCGGCAGAATTGGAGTTGGAAGGATTTTGTCACTGAAAATTTCACCAGGTCCTGTGGACTTCAAACACTGCTTGTGCATCTGCCTCTTCTGTGCACCAGGAGGAGGAGGAGGAGTATGAAAGATGCTGACCTACTTTACAACAAGGGAAAACAGCTTTAGCAAATAATTAAAAAAAATTCCTTCACTTTCAGAGTAATCCTGCAGAACAATAGAGCAATATTTGACACTCAGAAACCATACATTCTAATTTAATTGTGTTTTTCATTTAGGAAAACACTTGGAAAATGAAGGCTCTGCATTCAGTGGGGAAATTGTGCTGTGTCTTGAAGGTACTAATGCTGCTATTAAGAAATTGGTACGGGAAATTTAATATTTAGTCTCAAACATATGGGAATAAATTACTTGGTAACCGTGGAATTAATCTTTCACGGCTGTACTATTAGAAGTGTTCTCTTGTGTAAATTAAGAGAGAGAGAGAAAGGCATTTTGGGGTGAAGGGGGGGTGCTTGCCTGCACTTTGCTGCCTGCAGAGGTTTGGCTGTCCCAGAAAAACCCAATCAGACAAGGGAATATGGCAGAGCTGATCCAGGCCTTGGCTCACCTGGAGGGGTTTTAATGGGAGAGCAGAAAATGTCATTTGTACATTTTAGGGGCTGGGGAAATTTGATGTGTGCCTACACTTCTGTCAAAGTAAAAAGAGTGAGGGTCTTATGGTCAATGAAGTAAATTGTGACTCAGGGCTGAAGTTCTCTTCTCAATCTGTTGTGATTTCAGTGTTTGGTTTTGGGCACGTGTATGGGATTAGCAGGGTGACCCCATCATCTGGGAAGAATGATGCATCTGATTCCACTGATTCAGAAGGCTAATTAATTACATTATTATACTATAATATATATTATTATATAATATGTTATATTATATAATATTCTATACTGCCTTACACTACATCTAAACTGAAACTGAATAAGAACTCAACAAAATCGCCTGTCTCCTGACTGACCATCAGGACACTGCTTGCAGAGATTGGTCAAGAAAACAAAAACACTCACACCAGAATCCAATTACCAAGTCCCTTCAGGTAAATAATCTTCCAACACATTCCACATGCTCACAAAAACAACAGGAGCAGCAAATGAGATAAGAATTGTTTTCCCTCTGTGCTTCTCCAGGAAAAACCTGAGAGAGAGAATTGTGTCTCTCTGTGCAGAGAATGTGAATCTCACACACGTGCAAGCTCTGAATCTGCACTGACCCAGCAGGAGCACCATGAAAACCACATGAAGACAAAGGTCTGCTTGTGCTTTTTACATGATAAAAACATCAACACTGTCAGTGCAAGGGAGGGAAACACTGCTCCCCTCCCTCGGGGCTGCTGTGAGGATGCACCCAGTGGGTTCTGCAAGGGCACAGAGTTCAGCAGGAGGGGGGTTTGCCCTGTGACTGGGTGCAAAGCTGTGGCTGTTGGGGAAGATGAAACAGGAAAGCCTTATAAATATGATTGTCTGGCAAAAGATTTTGAGAATATGGAAACTATAAGTGAGATTGAAATGAAAGCAAGCTTTGAGATACCTCAGTTACTGAACAACTGGAAAACAATGGTGTGGCTGTGCTGAAGGTGATCCCCTTTTGATGGAACAACACCCCCTGTTTGCAGACAGGCCCAAGGGTCAGAGCAGACCCTACTAGCTTGGCAGAAGGGCCCAAAGAGGAGTTTTTAGGGTTTAAAATATGACACAGTATAGTAATGTAGTGATTCTTATAGGCTGTATGTAAATGCTATAGGATTTGTATTTTGTACTAGATTCGTTAGTGAGAATTAGAATATTCAACACAGAAGAAGATTTATTGTATTGGAATGGGAACCTCACTCCCTTACCCTTTTTATTCTCTTACCTTTATTACTCCCTTACGCTTTTACCCTCTTACTCTCTCACCCTCTCATCCTCTCTCCCCCTCTCTTCTCTCTTTGCTGCTCTGAGCTGTGGTTGGCAGCTCCCAGCAGGGCCCTGCACCCAGGCCCTTTGCAATAAACCACCCAGGCCCTTTGCAATAAACCACAAGTTCCATGACCTGGCTGCAGAGATCTCAGGTCTCCGTCTGTCCTGACACCCTCCTACCTCCCGACATTCCTACAGTGCCATTCACATTCTCTGAACAGAGACATAATTTTCTCTCCCAGGATTTTTCCTGGAGAAGCACAGAGAGAAGAAGAGAAAACAATTCTTACCTCTACTTGCTGCTCCCATTGTTTTTGCACATGTGGAATGTGTTATGGAGATTGTTTACCTGAAATGATTTGTCAATTGGATTCTGCTGAGGATTGCTTTGTTTCCTTGGCCTATTAGGTCCAAGTTGTGTCCTGACTGTCTCTGACAGTCACTGGTTTTTCTTTAGTATCTTTTGGATAATATAGTACAGTATCTCTTTAGTATAGTTATAATATAGTATTAATGTGATACAGTATAATTTTAATAAAGCAATTGTTCAGCATTCTGAATCAATGGAGTCAGATGCAAATCATTCCCTGCATCAGGGGCTTTCTGCATTGGATACAAAGTGATTTTAAAAAAAATATAATTAATCTTTACTAGAAACTTTTGCATAGATTCATAGAATCATAGAATACCTTGAGTTGAAAGGGAACCACAAGGATCATCAAGTCCAGCTCCTGGCCCTGCACAGAGCATCCCCAAAAATTCCACCATGGGCCTGAGAGTGCAGTCCAAACACTTCTTGAACAGTAACTGCTTGATAATAAAAGAGCTGGCAGAATTATGAGCTGGAAATGGCTGCTCACAGGTAACTGCTGTAAGACCTCTGAAGCCCATAAAAGCCAGAATGGCTTCAAACAGAAGGTGTTTTAAAAGCATTTCCATAATGTGTTTATCTATGCAGGTGTAAAACTCCTAAAGCTTCCCTTTCTCCTTCAGTGGGTCTCTAAATCACCTGTTTCAGGCCAGCTCTGCATTATTCTATCAGGTGAGTGTTTTATGCAAGGTGCTGAAACCATAAAGCTGCTTTCTTTTTCACCACTTCAGCTAATTGAGGATGTAACTCACAGGAAAATTAAAACCTCTTACACATTTATTTTACACCTCTAAATATTTCACCTTGCCAAGGGAAGGAGAGTAATTTATATGCATGCATGCAGAGCTGGCTCTGCAGACAGCAAATTTCAACAATATCATTTCTTTCCATAGTGTCTCAGCAGGTGATTGTGACTTCCAGAAAAACTGAAGGAGATAGATTGCATTGGATTTATGCATAAGTTGTGATGCCTTAAAGACAATCTTCTTCCAACTCTCCTGCCATGGTCAGGAGGATACCTGCCATGGTCAGGATACCTTCCACCATCCCAGGTTGCTCCAAGCCCCATCCAAGCTGGTCTGGAACACTGCCAGGGATGAAGCAGCCACAGCTTCTCTGGGAAATCTGTTGAGCAAGGTGAGCAAGCAGAATGATTTACCTAAACATGGAAAAAATCCATGTTTATTTTAAAAAATCCATGTTTATCTAAAAAAATATTTAAAAAATCATAAAGAGAAAGTGCTTTTTCATCAGCTGTGTTACTTCATTGTCACTTGTGAGTTTTTTTAATTGTCAGAAAGAAATTTGAAGGCATACACGTGAATGTCTAGAAGGGACTATAAATAGCAGCAATCTTTGTTTCAGAATGCAGAATTTTCCAGGAGAGATCATTGTAGAGATGACAGGTAGTCTTGACTTAACCAGCCCTGAAAAAAATAACCGTCCCCCCAAAATCACCAAGAAGAGAATTGAATTGTATATGCATTTCAACAATTCAAAGTATTCTATAAAATAAATCTTGCTGGTAAAAATTATTAATAATAAGAAGAATTAATAAGTTATTAATGGAAGAAGATGGGTGTTTGCTGATGTGTGGCATTGTGAGGGTGAATCTCTCACATGAGAGTCTAAATGAGAGGCGTTTTAATGGAGACCCTGCACAAGCACTAGAGGAATGACTGGAGAATTTCAGCATTTCCTCTGATCCCAGCTCTGTGCTGCAACTTCCCTCTGTGTGAGGTAGGCATAATGATACTTAATCAGGTGTGACATTGCTTCTGGGTGGGGTTCACCTGTCCAAATGTTTGTCACCTGTCCCTTTTAGACAGCCAAGAGAAAGAGACATTTTCAGACATCCTGAAAGAGCTGTTTAAAGCAAGTCAGAAGAATCACAGAATCATTTAGGCTGGAAAAGACCTCCAAGATCATCAACTCCAACCATTCTGCCAGCACTGCCAAGGCCACCACTAACCCATGTCCCCAAGTGTCACATTCCCACATTTCTGAAATCCCTCCAAGGATTGGATGGTGACCCCACCACTGTCCTGGGCAGCTGTGCCAGTGCTTGACAACCCCTTCAGTGATTAGGTTTTTTCTCTAATATCCAATCCAAACCTCCCCTGGCACAACTTGAGGCCATTTCCTCTTGTCCTGTGCCTGTTTCTCTGGGAGCAGAGCCTGACCTGCACCAGCCCCACCCTCCTGTCTGTGAGCTGCAGAAAGGGAGAAATTTCCCTCTGAGCCTCCTCTTCTCCAGGCTGGAGCTGGAGCTCATCATGAGCTGGAAGTTCCTCCTTCTCTCCTTGGCTATGACAGGAGGCTAAAATTTCAGCTCAAATTTAGAAATCCACATGAAATCAAGTTTGAGCTCTGTTTCTCTCCCTTTCCCTCCGGTATGGCTTGACTTGCATGGTGCCCAAGGCATTTTCTCCTACCACCCTTCTCTTTACCCTGTGGTCACAAAACAAATCATTCAGGGAGCTGATAGAGATGAAAATCAGGGTTTCCTTTTCTTGGGAGAAGCAAGGGAGCTGCAGTTCTTTATCCAGCTAACCATGAGGCTGCATGGTTGTTAGTGGTGGCACAGGAGGAGGGATGCCCTGGCAGGGTGGCCACAGAGAGCAGGACTGGCTTTTTATGAGTACTACCAAATTAAATCAGCTTTAAATTCATCAAGAAACAGTAACCAGGCCTTTTTTTATTTCTCTTTTTTCCCCCCACAGCTGTGTTTGATGTTTGCTGTTTATCTTTACAGCCAGTTCCCTGCCTCACCTCTCTTTGCCCACAGTGTGTGTCTGCTTTACAGCCAGGAGGTTGTTTGTACTTTTTGCTCCCATCCTGCACTCCCTAAGTGGTTTTTTTTTTTTTTTTGTAGGGATGGATGTACCCTGGTGTGTCTCTTATCTCTGAAACTGAAGAGATGCTGTAGTACAACACCCCTGCACAGAGGAGCTTCATCCACCATCCCTCCATGCTCTTCTCTTTCACACAGCAGTGGCTCTTCTGGGAGAAAAATACTGAATTTTATGCCAGCTGATCCCACTCCTTATCCTGGGATGCCAGAGCTCATTGTGCAGAAGATTTTTTTTGAGGAGGAAAGGAGTAATTTTTATCAGTTCACTATATGTCTAGTGAGTTTCTTAGATGAACAGCATGAAAAATATCAGTTGTTGTGTGAGAACACAGCAGGCTTCTTCTCACTGATAAATGCAGATGACTCAGGAAAGAAGTGGTGGTACTAAACTACAGGAGTAAATGCAAATTATGTGATTTCTGGGATGTTAGAATCACAGCTAACCTGTACCAGCTGACAGCATCAAGAGTAGAGAACTGAAGATTATAAATCAATCCCTGAATGTATTATTTTATATATCTAAACAGCTTTTTAAACCTAAGAGGCTTCCATGTGTTTTGCACTTATTTTTTTGGCCCTTGTTACTGCTGCACATGAATCCAGTGCTGCTCAGACACATCAGCTGCAGCTTGCTGATGGAACTGAATTCCTGTGTGAAAGGCAAATAAACCCTTAGGAAGGAGAGAATGCTACACCATGGCATGTGTGGAAAATTGCACTGAGATTATTGAGAATAGAAATATTTTCAAAACATGGTGAGCAGTGCTTGGCCCTCACCCCTGCAGCTCACTGCTGATGTTCCTAAGCAACTCTCTGCTGCAAGAGGTTTTTAAAATCTTTTTTTTTTTCTGGAACAGCAGAGCCTGCCTGCTGCTGCCTGCCTTCTACAGCCCTGGGGAGCTCGGTGAGGGAAATCTGAAGATTTAACAATTAATGTTAAGGAACTGCTGCAGACAAAAATCATAGAACAGGATCATTAAGGATGGAAAAGCCCTCTAAGATCATGGGGTCCAGCACTGCTAAGCCTATCACTAAAACATAGCCCTAAATGCCACGTCTACACATTTTTTAAACCCCTCCAGGGATGGTGACTGCAGCATTTCCCTGGGCAGCCTGTGCCTGGTCACCCTTTCAGTGACAACATTTTTCCTAATATCCAATCTAACCCTTCCCTGGTGTCTCTGTCATATTTTCTGGAAAAATCCCTTGCCCAGGATTTCTCTCCTGGGAAGCTGAGAAGCCTCAGGGAAAAAGGAAAACAATAATAATCTCATTTGCTTCTCCTGTGTTTTGCTGCTTTGGAATGTGGTTTGGAGATTGTTTATCCAACAGGTAGTTGGATAAACATATCCAATTGTTTCATTGGTTTTGTGTGAATTGTTTTTAATTAATGACCAATCACAGTCCAGCTGTGTCAGGACTCTGGCGAGAGTCACGGGTTTTCAATTAATATCTTGTTAAATCTTCTGTAAGTTTCCTTTCTCTATTCTTTAGTATAGTTTAGTATAGTACTCTTTAATATAATATAATATCATAAAATAATAAATTAGCCTTCTAAGAACATGGCATCAGATCCATCATTTCCTTCCTGCCATAGTGGACCCTGAAAATACCACACCCTGGCACAACTTGAGGCTGTTCCCTCATCAAAAATCACAGTTTTCAGCTAAAAAAAAAAGGACAAAAGAAGAATTCTGAATCAGTAACTGTGCTAGAGATCCATCTTCTTCTTCAAGAGTTGCTCCAACAGAGACTTGGGAGATATTTGTTTTCTCCCTGCCAGATTTCATGTCACTGTCACCTTCTGCCACGCTCCTAGAGCTGTTCAAAAATAAATCACAGTGCCACTTGTTTGGGGAAGCCTCTTCCTGCTTTCTTTGTTCTCCCAGTGCTTGCAAGGAGCCCTTCCATTTTTAATGAAACCGGTGGGAAACAACTGCACCAGAAAAAGCATAAGTTTCTAGAAGTTAAGACGCAAATAACTGGAATTTGTTTCATTGGAGCACAAAGTCTTGGATGATCACAGATATTGATCATGTCATGCTTTATTGTGTGTGTATGAATTTTGCTCATGTGTGGATAAGCAAGGATTCATTTCAGCAAACACAGAATGGTGGAATCACAAAATGGTTTGGGTTGGGAGGGATCTTCAAGACCATTTTGTTCCAACCTCCCTGCCATGGGCAGGGAAAACTGGAGTGAGATCATCTTCAAAGCCCCTTCCAAGCCAAACCATTCTGTGCTTCCGTGAATGTGATAAAAAGGTAAAGGCTTTGAAACCAACTCCCAGCTCTGCAGAGAGTGCCAAAAATGAAATTACCTTAGAAATTATTCCAAGTGTTAAATTTTGCCTTCTCATATCTGTTTCCACAGTGGCACAGGCAGAAAAGTGCCTCCCTTGGGTGCACATGTGCACTTTGCACTTCTGTGTGTGTGGTTTATATAAATGTACTCACAGACATGGAATGTGAACTTTTTTCTGTGTCAGAACCTCTCAGAATGTCACATCTGCATTGATGCTTTTACAGACTGTGAAACAAACAAATACACACTTGGAATTCATTCCCTCCAGGCAAACTGCCTAAAATAAAGGTACCTGCATTTCCCAGCAAGCTGTGAGATAAGGTTTCACTGTTTTTTAATGTTCTGTCCTACTTTCTGTTGTGTGTATTGATATACTTTCTGAATAATAACATAAAGGCAGATTACCGTATTAAAAAATATTTAGATTTTTTACTAAATGTGGTATAATCAAGTTCCTACACTGGAATAAGATCACATGAAATTTGATCAGGTCCTAATTTGCATGATATATTAATTAGTCATAGTTTCTTTATCTTACAGAATTTTGCCATTTGGTACATAGCTGTGGTTTTTGCAGCAAATTATTTTCTACTAGTCCAAGTTTTGTACTCATTTAATTATGGAAGGCTTCAGATGTTTTATTTTAAAGTGTTAAACATTACACAGTTAATTGCATTATTTTTAATATGGAAGAAAGTAATTAAAAGGAAAAAAACCCATAATGCTCAGCTTCCAATAATATCTTCCAAGAAAAAGGTTGAATTTTAAAACCCAAGTACAAAATTTTTGGACTTAGAGCACTTGATAAGTTTGAATTCAATGGTACACAAATTATACACAAAATTCTTTGGGTCCATCAGTGCAAAGGTCAAATCCAATTTCATAACTGGTCAAAGTGAGGGGCATATATAGAGAAAGGCAGTCCCTACATTTTAATAAGAAAATTAGGGTTTTTTGATGCCTGACCTTATTAACTGTTAATTTCTTGGTTATAAGATCACTTTCAGAAACACAAGGTCTGTATAGACTCTTTTTACCAGATTCATGGGAGAGTTTGCTACTCTTTTGGTCAGTTTATCAGGATATTTTTATAAGGAATATTAAAAAGAGTCAGGGAGAGGCTGATTTGGATCCCAGTCCCTCCCACGCCTCTGGAGGACCAGCTGAAAAGGAGAAATTAAAATTACAGATATTTAGTGGATGCAAACTATGATGTGAAATAGGAAGAAATTTAGAAAAGAAGACTGTTCAGACATTATGAAGGATTTTGTACTCCTCCAGAAGTTTAACCTGAGTTAATCCTGCAGTGAGGGTCCCTCAAATGGTAGATTTCACAGGTTAACATTTTAAGTTTCTTTTCATTACCAAGCTGCCTTGGTTATTTTTTTAACTCTTTCTGTGATTAAACACAATTAAATACAGAAAGTACAGCCTTAACCACAGCTCCTTCAATATTCTTTGTTTGCAGGCTGTGGAAATTCTAACTGTGAAATCTCAGAGGGGCTAGAAAATAGTAGATCTTCATGCAGATATTATGAAAAATTTAAAAAACCCCACCAGTGGCTGTAAAGGGATTCGTTATCTGCTGTTTTGGAAATTTCATTTGTTTTGACACATTCTGTTTTATTTTTATAGGCTATATTTAATTCTCATAGCAAAACTGAAAAAAAAAAAAAACACAAAAACCCAAGCAACTGGGAAAAAACGGAATTTAAAGAGACAGACATTTTGACATTCTCAGAAAAGAGAATCTGTGGCATAGATGTCTTCTTCTGAATGTCACCTGAATTGCAAGGCGTTGAAAAAGATGTGAGCAAGCAAAATAATCCAAATATTCTGTGGACTTATCCATGCTATATCCATGCAGCTCAATGTGCAGATCCTCACTTTAGCACTATAATAATAGGTTTATATTTATTATTATTATTTTATACATTATATATCTATTATATAAATAATATAAAATATATATGTTCTATATTATATATTTTAGTATATAATTTTATATATTTATATATAATTATTTTTATATATTTTAATAATGTAATTTTTTTTTTCAATATTAATTACTTCTCTCCTTTTCTGCCTTTTGAAGGGTTGTAGGACAAAACTAAAGGGGGAGAAGGTGAGGCTTTTCCTGGTGAATTAAATCCTGCTTTTGAACCCCTTTCCCTGTATAATCTGAGCTCAGAATCCGTACAGAGAAGAAAATATGAGTTCCTGGAAACTTGTGTGAAACCATTGCTCATAATTCTACTATTTTACTATTTTTCTTGGTGGCAGAACTATTTCGTTAACGTCCTCATGAAATGAATGTTGCCATTAATTAACAATCTAATTACTGTAAAAAATGAGCTGCAGCCAGCATCCAGCCCTGGCCCTTGTAGGCATTGATAAATGTCTTATCTTTACTTTTCTGAACATTAACTTCAGTAAAAATAGTTCTTGCTGGGGAAGCTGACCAAGTTGTTTGAGGGTCCAGGGAGTCATGATCTGATGATGACCAGAGAGCTGCAGGGCAGGAATTTCACAGCCCAAGTGGAACAGAAGCACTGTCTAGTTTTCTTTCTTTTTTCTTTTTCTTGGTTTTTTTCCCTTTGTGTTGCATTTTTACAGCTGTTCAGTTCAGTTGAGTTAAAGAAAATATCTCATCAATGCATTTTTTCCTTCACATTTTTTGCCACATACTCTCCAATCCTGGTCAAGATGGATTTCTGGTTCTGTATTTGTCTGCTGTAAGGGTGCTGGGGTTTCTCATTCCTCTTTTTTTCCTTTTGGTTTATCCTTTCCTCCTCTGTATCAGATTTCTTTCCTCATACACTTCCTTAGGTAGGCTCGTGCTTCTTGCACAACTCCTGTTTTGTATAGGGAATTAAAAAAGGAAACAATTATCCCTTGTTCTGAGTGCATCCTGTAAAACACACAAATGCAGAACGCTCACCCAAGAGAGAAGTATAAAGCTGTGCTCAAACTTTTATCCTTTACCTACCTGAAAGCATCTCTTTTCTCCTTGTGTACTTTTTCTGTGGAAATTATTGCCTCTGCCCACAAGCCTGCCTTGACTTGTAATTTAAGACCTTGTAGCAGAAATCCTACTAGTTCTGTATGTCCTTGCCCTCTTTGCCAGTTTTATTCTCATCAGATATATCAGAGGGAATTCATGAATAAAGATGGAATGGAATAGAGCTCAAAACATCTTATAATGAGAGACCTGAAAATTAGAATGCATTATTTTTTTCTTTTCTTTTTTTTTAACAACCTCCTAAATATGCCTACATTGTATTTGTCTATCAGAATTCATCTTGGTTCTGAGTTACTGCTTTTACAATCAAAAAATGCCCAGGAAAAGAAGGATTTCAATAATGCATCTGGAAAGGTAAGAGAGATATATTTGTCCTGGCTCAGAGCTTTTACTACTGAGGCCATGGGCTAATGTTGAAAGGCTTTAGAGGCATTGAGAGGTCTGATGAACTTGGAGGAGAAGTTTTGTGTGCTGGGATGCAATGGAAGAGAGGGGGATGAGGTTAGGATGTTGATTTGGGAATTTGGGAGGGACTACATGTGCAGCAATGGGCAGACAGATGGACGTGGAAGGATTGTGGGGAGATTTGTCAGCAGGGATGAGGTCGGGTTCCTGGTCTGGAAAGCTGAGTGTGCAGATTTCAGAGTCATCCTGGCTGACTTGCTCCATGTTTTTTTTATATTATTATTGACTTTCACAGTGTGGGGTGAAAAGCTAAATCTGATGGGAGGCTCTACAGTCATCTGTCCACAGGGGCTCTCCTGGCTGTGTCCACAACCTCTCCTCCAGAAATATACAAAGCAAACAAGAGGCTGGGCCATTAAAAACTCTGCCATGCTGGGATTGGGCAGCCCAAGCTGGGAACCACATTGTCCCCATCCCATGGCCACTCCACCTGCTCTTCTGCAGCATTCACAGTGACCCCAATCACCCATTTCCTATTTTCTGTGTCTCTTTCATTTTCCTGCGCTTACCTGCCTGTCCTGGGTTTCAAGATGTGGGTGGGGGTGTGTGTTCCATTTCCATCTGTTAGAGGTGGGGAAATTATCCTCTGCTCATTGGGCAGTTTATCTCTTCCACAACCAATCCTCCCTCTGGAAAATATCTTCTGTTAATGGGCCACTGAGTGTCAGTGCATGACTGATAAAAATTACATCATCCTCTGCCCAGGGGGGTGGTGGTGTTCACAGGAGTCCCAGGATGAGGGAAGAGATGAGAATCTTGACTCCATGTTTCAGAAGGCTGATTTATTATTTATTATATATATTCTATTAAAAGAAAATGATATATTAAACTCTAGTAAGAGAATAGAAGAAAGGACATCATCAGAAAACTAGCAAGGAAGAGAATGGAATGATAATAAAATCTTGTGACTGACCAGAGAGTCCGAGACAGCTGGACTGTGATTGGCCATTAATTAAAAACAACCACATGAGACCAATCAAAGATGTACCTGTTGCATTCCACAGCAATAGTATTCCACAGTATTGTTTACATTTCATTTCTGAGGCCTCTCAGCTTCTCAGGAGAAAAAATCCTGTCAAAAGGATTTTTCATAAAATATGTCTGTGACACAGGGGGAGGAGCCAAGAATTCCTACCTGGATCCAATCTGAGCCTGGCCCAGCACAGCAGCCTTTGCCCCCTGCATTGCCAGAGGAGCAGCTTTCTGCTGCCCTGCATGGCCAGAGGGAGCCCAGGCCCATCTGCAGCAGCCCTGGAGCTGCAGAGGAAAACTCCCCCCTTGTGCAGGATCCGTGCTGCAGCAGAGCCACAGCTGGCACTGCAGGAGGGCTGAGCCCCCCTGGGATGGGGCTGGGACACCCCCTGACACACAGGGGGCAGGGACTGCTCTGATTATGGCAGTGCTGTTCTGTGTTACTACATTGTTTATTTTATTTCTATTTTCTTCCCTAATAAAGAACTGTTATTCCTGCTCCCATATCTTTGCCTGAGAGTCCCTAAATTTCAAAATTATAACAATTTGGACGGAGGGGGTTAACATTTTCCATTTCAGGAGAGGCTCCTGCCTTCCTTAGCAGACACCTGTCTTTTCAAACCACGACACTGCCTCCACTGATATTGCATGCTTACCATCCCATCCTTCATTGTCAAGATTTCCCAATTTTAGGCACTGGTGGAAGTTTTCTCTGAATTATTGTAGTAAATCTGTTGGAGACATCCCCCAAGGCTGCTGACTGTCACTGTTCCTTAGAACAATGAGGAGCTTCCTTCCCAAAGAAAGTAGGGCACTGAAATGCTGACTGTGAACTGTGCAGCTTCCAAAGATTCCAGAGCTCCTTTGGCCTGCAGCAGATGCTCTGTCCCCAGGGGAATTGTCTGACTCCTGGTCACCTGTCTGATCTGAGACAGGATAAATCAGGTGCCAGGAGAGCAGGAAATATTCTCTGTGCATGTCTGACCTCAGACAGGTGGATTTCCAGCCGGCCTTGAGGATTGTTCTCACTCTGCTGGTGGAGTTTGTGCTCCCACATCACCAAGGACAGCCATGGTCTGTAACTCCTCAAGCATCCCTATAAGTCAGGGCTGAGGCTGTCACTGCTGAGTAAACCATTGTGCTGGATTCATTCTCACGCTCTTCCTGGCACTGAGCTAAGCAGGACATACAAAAGAGATACCAAATATACCTTGGTACTTTCCTACTCTGACTTTCCCTTAATATGATCCATTCTAAATGAGACTCTTATCAGAGGATTGCTCCTTCTTTTGTGTCCTGAACAGAACTAGGTGTAAAAATCATTTGTAACTGTTTATTTTCACTGAGTGACACACTGGTAACACTTTCTCCTTTTTTAACTTTTTCCTAGTTTGCTTTATTTCATCCTATTTTTAAGAAACAACCAAAATTACTTCCTTTTCTCCTCCATTTTCTTTCAGGGCTTTCAGTATTTCTTGCACTTGCCCTCCACTATTTTCATCTGCAAAATGCCTCAGTCTGCATTCTGTGTTATGGAGGTAATGTGTGTGAGGGGAATAAATTCCTTTGTAGAAGCCATGTCAGATCAAGCTCATTCTTCTCTGTTTGGAGCATTACAGTGATGTAAAATATCAAAGTAGTTCACAGAAATGAGACTCAGCTCACCCTTCTCTGCCTTCCTCACACACCTGTTTCTACCAAGGGAGCCATTTCCTCTGTTCTCCATATTTCACCTTTTTTTCATTTTTATGCTGATTTTTCTGCTACAGTCTTTTATTAAAAAAAAAAATAAAGCCCGTGAGAATATCCAAACATCTATACTTTATCTGATGTTTCTAGCCTTTGATCACAGGAGTGGATATGACAGGTTTACCCAAGTTCAGAGTCTCAGAGGGAACAAAAACAGGTAGTGCAGCACTTGACATTGAAGTCCTGCAAAGAAATGAGTTCAGAGTTGTTGTGTTGCTTCACATCCTGGGCCCAGTTTCATTCCTTTGTTTGGCATTATTTCTTGGGTATCATCTTGTCTGTCTGTTCTCCAAGTCTCCCAGCCTGCATAGATTATTCCTGTCCTCCCTTTCTGTACTTTACCTGCTGCAGCAAAACTGAAGGGATGTATTTTTCCACTGAAAAGTCATTTAACTTGTGACTTGTGTTTCTTTGGCCTTAACCAAGATGAGACTCCACTATGCTGAGAGATGCACATACATCAAATTAGACTTTTTTTTGGCCAGAGCTACTCGTGATTATATTTAAGTGCTCATCAAAAATAGGTGAGTGAAGTTCAAATCAGCTTCATTTCCCAAAATAGCCCTGCTGGGTAAGGCTCAGAGCTGGTCCTACCAGGATCCTGTCTTCTGCAGTGATCAATAGTCCTCCTTGGAGAAGTAATGCAAGAACAGGCAAATATAGAATGACCCTTCTTCTGTATAATCTCCATGACAAATGGAGTGTCAGGAACTTCTCTGGATGAGGATGATATCTGCATTTTAATAGCTTTTGATGGAATTTTATGCTGTGCTGGATCTTCACTGCAATGTTCTCCTATCACTGATTGATTCTTTTAGCTCATATATACATTTATCCTCCCTAATAACTTACATAATTTATTTAATAAGGACAAGAGTTCTCCTGTTTTAAACCTGCTGTCTCAAAAGTTTATTGGCATGCTGCAGTTCTTGTGTTATGAGAAACAGTAACTCATCTCTTCAACTCCTTCAGCAAAGGTGTGTGTGATTTTTACATACCTTTATGTCCCTTCAGCTGCCTCTTTTTCAGGCTGAGCAAAAACAGTTGGAAAAATCACCCTTGATGATTGTTACCCATGCTTAGACTGAATAGAATAATGATTCCTGTTAGTTTGCAGGAGGTCTGGCCTCATACTGGAATTAATCTGTTTTTTCCTGAAGGACTCAGGTGATAGGACAGAACAAAAGTTTATCATGTCTGCAAATGACAAACATGATAAGAGTGGGAGCACCCTCTGCAGGGCAGAACTAGAATTAAGAATTATTTTAGCAAGCCAGAAAATTAATTTAGGGGAAAAAAGGTTCATAACAATTTTTAAAAATCCCCGTTTTTGCATTTAGGTAGAAACAGTTGTTTGTGCAAATGCATCATGAGGGAGGTATTTAAGCAGAGATAAACAGAATTAAAGCTGAAAAGTTGAACAACAAAGGCAAAAAAGATTTGCAGCAATGAAAAAAGCAACAGTCAGAGCAGTGTGTGTGAAAAGGTGGCCTGGCAAGGTTTGAGGTGTGTGTTCTCACCTGTAGCTTTGGTATGGGACGGATCTGGAGTTTAAAGGAGAATGCAGATTATTTTGGGACTAAAGAGGAATTCAGTAAAGATGATGAAAAGAAGGTTGAATAAATGTGCAACTTTTCCATTTAAAACAGGTAAATCTAAGAGAAGGCGTGGTAGAAACCATCAAATAAATAAAAATTCCTAGCAAGACAGTAAGCTTTTCTCCTTGCCCACTTTTTCAGACAAATAACTGGGAACAGAGAGATTTAACAGAAGAAGGCCCTTAGAAAGCACTGACAGCACACACAGGGAGGCCCTGGAATCAAACTGGAATCAGTTGTCTGAGTTTTGCAGAGACAGAGTATTTCTGCCACCAGGGTTTTTAAGGACAAATCAAACATCTGTCAGGGGTTCTTAGGTCTAATTGATTCTGCTGTACAGCAGAGATGGACCAAGATGACCTTTTGAAATTACTTTCAGTATTCTTTCTCCTACTGTAAAAAGAAGAGGAATTAAACCTAAGCAGGCTAATCTTGGAAGAAACCAAGAGAGCAATAAAAGAGAAGTATACAAAATTTTAAAAAGAAAAAAGACAAAGGAAAAAAAGGAGACTGGTTAAGCCAATCAGTTTCTGCCAGACCCAGCTTTTATTCATAACAGCCTAATGTTCAGTCATTACACTGTCTGAAAACCTTTTCTCTGCTTTGCAGAAAAGAGAGATGAAGTTTGGGAGGAAACAAAGAGGAGTATCCAAGGGCAAGGCACCTGCCTGAGGCATAATCAATATCCTGTGTCTGGTGCTTTCAGCCAGGGATTGTAGGAAAAGGCCTGGGATGCAGCTGAGGTGTGGAATAGGCTGTGAAATGTGGAATTTATGCTTTGAAATTATTCTGTACATCTTTCAGGCCCTTGGCTATCAGCTCTGTCTGATCATATCTGTCTGGAACAAAGATGAAATTTAGCTGGGTACTGGTAGAGCTGATGCAACATTATTGAGTCAACACAATTTTGTGGGAGCAAAGGAGGAAAAGTTTCCCTGTTTGAGCATGACCTGTACTGCTCTGGCTGTTCTCACCCATTTTATTTGGTGTCATAGACACAAGTGGTTTGTGTTGGTTTTGGAAACTCCTAAAATTTGTTCAAGAGGGTGAAGTGGATGATGATGTTGAAAGAAAAACTGTCTTTTTAATGTCAGAGGAATACATTAACCTTTGTATTTCCATAAGCAAAACCTCATTTTATTCTTCCTGATCTCTCTAGAAACAGTAAAACTCTTTGGAAAATATTTAGAAAACTGTGGTAATATTCAGTTGTAATTATTTCTTTTCACAGAGCAATAATAAAAGAAGATATTTTTGCAGTGAACTCAAGCCAGGAATAGCAATAGCCTGAATGACCTGACAGTGCTTCATGGTAACATGTTAATAACTACTTCAAAACAAACACAACACACAAAAAAAAAAGAAAGAAAAAAAAACTTTTTTCTTTTTAAGATGACATTTTTAAGAAAATCTTTCAGTCCTTATATTTTAATTTTTTGACACAGCAATCTACCCCATTTTAACTCTTAACTGAAGAGCTGTGGTAATAGCAATGAGTGGGCTGTAAAATAGTCCAGTCCACTGATCTTCCCAGAACTGTTTGCTTTTCCTCAAAGGATAAATAAAACTAACAGAGTTCAACCCCTGCAGCTTGTGGCTGGGTGGTGATCACTGCAGGACTGTGGTTAATTTATGTTCTTTAATATTTTCATGTGAGCAATTTGTACTGCTGTTTCTGTGGCTGCCATTATATATGTATTTATAATTCTTTTATTGCTACTGGGAGATGATAAAAAGCTTTATTTAATTTATATTTCACATTCCAGATTTTGCTGAAGGCTAAAGCACTGGAGTCCAGCAGAAAGGTCAGTGCTTGGGGTGCCAGGCAAGGTCCATGGGGTGCACTGCCCTCTTATTAGCTTTGCTTTTAATAGAATCTCTCATTCTGCTTTCAAAATCAACACACTGTTTTCCAGACCTAGCAAAATATGTACTCTTTACCTGGGACTTGTTAGTTTTCTTTTTAAAAATAAGATCCAGCACAACATTTAAATCCAAGATCCAGCATAACATTTAAGCCCAATACACATAGTCCACACAGAAATACAGATGGAGTAATGTCCTCAGATGTGGCATTGTAACATGAATTTTAATCCCATACTTTTAGAACTCTCCTCTAGATCACTGTGTCTGCAAATTAAACATTGTACACAGCAATACAGACAGTATTTGATTTAAGATCAATTACTTCCTCAATCCCTAAATAAAACCTCACTTCTGCATGCAAGAATGAGTTTGTTTGCACACAATTTTTAGGTGCACTGAACCCGTCAAGTGGCATTGCACATGAAAATAAAAAAATCACATAAAGCTATGAGGGTGTATCAGATGTACAAAAACAAACCTTCATGGAGGAGAGTGACACTCAAGGCAGCCTGGCTGAGGTGACACCTTTCAAAGCCTCTGAGCTCCTGGCAGACTGTCCTTAGCAGTGCTGGCAGGTGATAGAATGAAAAAAGCATTATTGTCACAGACATATAGAAATAGGCAGTTACAGCCAGTGAGCCATACAGTGAAAGTTTAATTTGAGAGGATCTTCTTACTTTTGGTTCTGTTTTTGGCCCTTTAGCACTGCTTTGCATCTTCCTCTAGACTCTCTACAGCACTGAGTTTTGGTGACAAATACTAATGCAACTGCCAAAAAAAGAAAACCTTTAATCTGATCTATTTAATGCTCTCCAAGAAGGTCTCCATATATGAAGCACACAGAGTGTAAACTCTACCTTACAGAGAATCTTACAGTGCATTTCTTCTTCTTTTACAGTGCATTTCTTCTCCAGCAGTCAGACTCAAACATCACGAGGATTCAAGCACATGTTTTATCTTTTGATGGAAGAAGACAGTCTGTTTCCACTGGTGGGGGATAGAAGCTAGACTATGTGATGAAAAAATGAAGTTCTCTGGTATATTCAAGCTCTATTTTTTTTATTAAAGTCTATTGAAAACCAGGCTCTATTGTTTTATTCAAATATCACGTTAGGAAATGAACAATACACAAGCAAACCATTGTACTAGGATGTGTCACAAGCTTTTTACACAAATTCACAGTGATAAATAGATAA
Organism: Zonotrichia albicollis; assembly: GCF_047830755.1. Lineage (NCBI taxonomy): Eukaryota > Metazoa > Chordata > Aves > Passeriformes > Passerellidae > Zonotrichia > Zonotrichia albicollis. The sequence continues at coordinate 58,758,074 of NC_133824.1, forward strand.
AAAGACATTGCTTTCCATCTATACCAGATACTTAGGAAGAATACAAAGTGCAGCTTTTTAATACTATACAGTCTCACCCAGAGGTGTTTCACCAGAAGTCTGGCACATAAACAACTTCTTTTTGAAAACAGAAGTTTCCAAAGCATGACAAGCACTAAAATTGCTTCATCCAGATCACAGGGACAGAGTTGTTGGCACAGGCTCCTTTCAGTGTCCATTCCCACCTTCAGAGAGGATCCGTGAGGGCTCTGTGTACTTTGCTGTCATCAGGTAGAAGAGGGCAGGGGCAGGTACCAAGGCAAGCAAAGGCAGGTCCTGCTCAAGCTTATCCAGTTTGGAAATGGAGATGATTCCATAGGCATGGAGTAACCAGTGGCTGAAGAGGACAACGAGCCTTTTCTTCCTCACGAGCAGATCCTTGAAAAACTTGTAAAATAAACACAATTTCCTGTTAGCATTCAGCCTGTCAGCCAGCACCTGACATTTAAGAGGTGTGACAGGTAGAGCTCCTGGGTTTGAGCCCTTCCAGCACACACCCAGCTTTTCAGTGCACCATCAGAGGGAATTCTCACATGGGATTCCTCCAGCCAAGAGGGGAAGGGATAAAGGAAAAGACTTAAATGTAAAATACACCACTGAGAAAAGGCAAGAGACAAAGTGGCCTCTGCTCACTCAAGTCTTTTTTACTCTTTTAACACAAGAAACATGTTTACCCACCTCCACTTCAGAAGCAGACATGTAGACAGCCAGTGTAACCAAAGAGAGCACCAGGATGATGTATGGGAAGGCATAATCTAAAGGCAAACATACAACACATTCAGGCAAAAAAAAGGCACAGTTTATCCTTCAGCAGAGAGTTTTTCCACAGGTGTGAAGCAAACTGAGCTGCTCTAGCTGCCTCTTAACATGTGAGGGTCAGCCAAGCACAAACTGCACAGCTCTTCCCTCTGAAGTTTTTCTGCTATTTCTCAGTGGAGTTACTCAATGCTTATACCACAAATTGAAAAATGATAATGAGAAAAGTAGTCAGGCTGAGTGGGGATTTTGTGGCACCTTTCCAAATGTGACAAGAATAGCTATTTTTAGTTTGGCTTCCAGCAAACTCCCCAAATTTACACTGAAATCCATCTCTGAAATCAGACAAACTCTGCCTTAGCAAAAAGTGGAACTAGCTCACTCTGAAGTACTTTCCTCTCTCACCCCCTCTCCTCCTTTTTTGGGAAAGGGACGGTCTCTAGCAGCACTGGCTGAGGCAAAGCAGTGTTGGTCAGGAGCCTGGTGAGGACAGAGCTCCTAACAAGCAACCTTTTCAGGTGAAACTCCTCAAAATAACCCTAAACAACATCCTTATTGCCAAAGCAAAAAGTGTCCCTTCCTTCTTTCTTAGTGTGCACTGACAGGTGTGTTCAGGAGGGTTTTTAGGAGAGAACTCACAGAGGAGGCCTCCTCCCACAGCCTGCAGCACGGTGAGGATGGGGAAGAAGTAGAGTGCTGCATAAATGCTTTTAAATCTGTCAGATCTCCCCAAACCACAGGCAATCTTCTTAACCAGGAGAGGCCTCAGCAGCATCATCAGCACGAGACAGAAGGCATAGTAGATAAACACAATGGTGTACCTGGAGAATTAAAAAAAAAGAAAAATTCCTTAAGATGTGCAGTTTTCTCATAGAGACAGAGGTCACAATCAAGGAATTTGGGGTTAGTCAGTGAACTCTAAAGACTTTATGGGTAAAAGGTTTAAACACAGAATGATGGGCTCACTTTTCCTTAGGGGAAACAGTCAGGATGTTTCCAAGGAAAGGAAAATAAAAAGAAAAAAAGAAGTTTTGAGCTATATATTAAAATGCTGAGAAGACATAGTCTCAAGCTGCATATGGGGAGATTCATTCAGGTTGGACATCAGGAGGAATTTCTTCACAGAAAGGGTGATCACATACTGGAATGGGCTGTCCAGGGGGGTGATGAAGTCACCATCCCTAGAGATGTTAAACATCTGGAAATGCTAAAAATGTGGAAATTATCTTTAATCTGGAAATTATCTTTAATCTGGAAAGACTGGAGTTGGCACTCAGTGCCATAGTGGTGCTGAGCCATAGACTGGACTCAATCATCCCAGAGGTCTTTTCCAAATAAATTGATTGTGTGATAGCCTGGGCTATGCCACTTTCTTTGATTATTCAGAAAGCCATTAAACATTGCCACATCCATGTAAAACAGCTCAAAGCACTAAAGATTCAGGGGATTGATTGCCATTAATCCCAGCTCTACGTGAACAATTTTGGCAGCTTGGAGGAGAGACGGGGGGGGTACACACTGACAGGGGGCACACATAGGGGGCCACACACAGTTAGGGGGCACACACAGGGGGTACACACTCACAGAGAGCACACACTCACAGGGGTGCACACAGGGCCACACCACAGACACATTTTATGAAAAATCCTTTCCTTAGGATTTTTTTCTCCTGAGAAACTGAGAGGCTTCAGGAACAAAATGTAACCAATTATTATCTGCTGCTGTGGAATGCAACAGGTGCATCTGGGATTGGTCTCATGTGGTTGTTTCTAATTAATGGCCAATCACAGTCAGCTGGCTCAGACTCTTTTGTTATAATTCCTTCTTTTTCTATTCTTAGCCAGCCTTCTGATGAAAACCTTTCTTCTATTCTTTTAGTATAGTTTTAATATAATATATATCATAAAATAATAAATCAAGCCTTGTGAAACATGGAGTCAGATCCTCGTCTCTTCCCTCATCCTCAGATCCCTGTGAACACCGTCACAGGCACACACTCACAGAGGGTACTCACAGGGTTACACACTCACAGGGGGGCACACACAGGGCGTGCACACTCACAGGGGGTGCACACTCACAGGAGGTACACACACGGGTGCACACTCACAGGGGGTGCACACTCACAGGAGGTACACACACAGGGGTGCACACTCACAGGGGGGCACACTCACAGGGGGTGCACACAGGGATTCACACTCACAGGGGGTACACACAGAAGGTAGACACACTGCCAGGGGGTGCACACTCACAGGGGGTACACGGCCTCGTGGGTGCAGTGCACGGTGGTGATGTAGTCGGGGCTGGGGTTGTAGAGCATGGTGTACCAGTCCGAGAGCTTCTTGACGGGGCAGGAGCGGATGTGCAGGGAGCCCGCGGGGTCGCTGAGCAGCAGAGTCACCAGGGCTGCCACGCTGCACTCCAGCAGCGCTGTCACGTGCTGCAGCAGCGCGCTGGAGCTAAGGAACAGCACACACACACACTGTCACTGCTGGGCTCTCAGAACTCTGCTGGTCGCAGCCACCCTGAGATGTGTTACAAAGTCTCTTCACCCAGCCCAGCAGTCCAAGAAGGAGTCAGGATTCTTCTATTCTTATTCTTTGGGTTGTTTATTATTTCTTATCTATAACATTCTTTCTCTGACCCACCAAGATCTGTCTGGCAGGTTAGGTTGAGGCACACTGACCACCTTCAGAGACAGTGTTATCTTTTTATACTAAAAACTACATGTACATTATTTACAATAACTTTGCAATTCCTATCACCTGTGTTAGACAGTGAGCTTCTACTCTAAACCAATCTAAAAGTGCCAACATCACCCAGAAGATGGAGGCCAAGAAGAAGGAGGAGAAAGGCAGGACATGCCCAGATTCCTCCATCTTTGCCCCCTGAAGCCCCATTCTAAAAAACCTCAAAAATCTATTTTTCACCCTGGGACAAACTAACTATTATTCTACTTAAACTCTCTTTGTAGGAAAGACATTCTGTGCTGTTCTTGTGAGCCAGCAAAGGCTTCCTGATGATAAGGAAAGCCCCATACCTCTCCTGAGGAAGACACCAAGGCTGTCACCATGGAGATGTGATGAAGGAGAGAAAGTTAAGAGACATGGACTCCACTGAGAACTTTGTTTCTTTCCTATAACCAATGGGCAGTGAATGTGTATGTTAAGTGAATGTAAATATCTTGAAAGAGTATAAAAGCAATATGTTGCTGTAATAAACCTCTCTTGCACCCTTCTGATGGAGTCGTGGTACTTTGTGCTGTGTCATGCTCTATAATGCCATCTCTTGACTTGTAATTCTTCATATAAAGGTTGGTAATTGTTTTTTCATGGGTCAAGATCAAAGGCACAGGGGTCTTGGACACTGGGCCAAGGTCTCTGAGCCCCCTGACAGGGTCTCGAGTCCTCCAGGGCAGCCAGAGGAATTTCCTGGGCTCCCACACCATGCTGCCAGCTCCTGCAAATCCCAACAGCCCTGGAATCCCGCAGAGCCTTCTGCAGAGCTAAAACTTGCTGAGTGTGGAAGCTCTTTGATAATCTCAGGTGGTTCAGTGTGTAAAAGAAAAGAGCGGCGAGGGTGACACACCACACGTCTCAGAGGGGGTGACATTGCCGCTTGTGATATAAGCAGAATTGCCAAAGCTGCAATTTGAGCAGCTCAGGAAGCTCATTGAAGATGGACCTCATAAAAAAAGACCTCATTGAAGATGGTAAATATTCATATATTAAACATTCTCAGTCCCCTATCTGTTCATTGCTCAGAGAACCACAGAATGATTTGGGTTAGAAGGGCTTTAAAGACTGTCCAGTTCCAACCCCCTGCCATGGACAGCTCAGTGCACTCCAGAGCCATCACTCCTCAAAAAACTTCAGTCTAACACCTGATGGCCATATGCAGCTGTGGGTTTAAACCTTTTTTACAGAACTTGTCTGATGTAAAGGCCACAGCAGCTCTGCTACCAAGACCCAGAGCCAGAATACATATTTCTAAAGAGAAAAGTCAAACCCATCCTCTCATTGCACCTGTGCAGCCCTGCTGATATTGACCCAGGGGAGAGGGGATGATACAACCTGCTCCTTCTGTCTTCTGGGAAACCAAATTCAGCCCAAAATGCCAGCTGGACTGTGCACTGGCACATTAAAGAGGTACAGACCATGCCCTGAGGGCACTGACTGGGACAGGGTGCCCTGCAGGACACTTACATTTGTATATAAACTCTCCTACAGCCACTCTAAAACTCTGTGCAACCACATCAGCTCAACCAATAACAAGGGTGGATGGGGCTCTGAGCAACCTGCTCTGCTGGAAGGTGTCCCTGCCCATGAGAGAAAACTGGAACTGGATGATCTTTAAGGATCCCACCCAACCCAAACCAGTCTATGATTCCAAGAAGTGCTGGACAGCTCAGTTCAGCATCTCAGATTAATCACTTTCCAATTTTAAACAACCCATCCAGAGAAGGGGTGCACAAACCTCTTTTTTCCAGAATACCACTCAATAAAGAACCAGTGTAGAACCAGGGGCAGCATGGCCATGAAGCCGAGGTACAGCCAGTCATAGCGGTCTGGAGATCCCAAACACTCCCGGCAGATTTTGTTGTCATCAGTTCTTTGGCCTCTAGGACACACCTGCAGAAGGCAGAGCTTGGACTCAGAATCCCACCACCAACAGCAAACCTCTGCAGTTAATGGAAATACAGCTTGGGGCAAGACATAGGGCAGATTTTTAAAGAGCTGAAAAAATAACCCCAGTAATTTCTCAGCTTACACTTGCTCTCTCCAGCTCTTCTTTTTTAATATAAACAAGGGTGAAGCATGATTAAAAGCCTTCATGCAACCCTCCATTTTACTCTCTTGCTGTCACACCAGTCCCTTTCATCTCAGATGCTCACAACCACGGTTCTCCAGTTTCCTCCCGCCCTCCCCGGCTCTGGCTCTCCTTCAGCACTCCGGTAAAACCGGCGCGCACAGGGACTCATTCCAGCACAGCTCCCCGCACCACCCCGTTCTGTGTCAGCTCTTCCAGCCCCGGTACAGCACCGAGCCCCCAGCACCTCGTGTCGCGGTGCAGCTCGGACCGCTCTCGCCTCAGCAGCCCCCGGTACCGACCCGCAGGGCCCGGCCTGAGCCATCCCGCACCAAGCCCAGCCTCGCACTCACCCCGCAGTCCCCGTAGGTCTCCACGGAGCCGTTCACCGACAGCACAGTCCTGCCGCAGTACAGCCCGAGGCAGGCGGGCTGGATGTCCACAGCTGGGGGCAGAGCGCGGGCCGCGTTACCGGGAGAGGCACCGAACGCCAGTCCCGGCCCTCTCCAGCGCTGACAACACCCCCAACCCCATCCAGGCCCCACCCGCATCCCCAGCCCCGGCCCGGTGCCCCATCCCGGCCCGTCCTACCGGCGCGGAACATCGCGGTAACCCGGCAACCGCGGCCCGGTACTTCCGCCGCGGCGCTTCCGCTTCCGCCGCGGGTCGGCTCCGCCCGGGAATGCGGGGCGGGAACGCGAGGGGGCGGGGAATCTGGAGGGCGTGGCCACGAGCGGGGCGTGGTTACTCCATGGGCGTGGTCAGAGGCGGAACTTCAATGGGTGGGCGGGAGGTGGGCGCGGCTTCAGGCTGGGGTTGCCTGAGAGGGGCGTGGTCTCACTTTAGTGGGCGTGGTCTCGGGTGTGGCGGCGCGGGGCGGCGGTGACAGTGACGGTGTCGGTGGCGGAGCGGGACGGGCGCTGCCGCCACACTCGCCGTCGGGCGCCGTGCTGCAGACGGTGGAGATGCACACGGGCGGCGAGCCGCTGCGCATCATCCCGCGGCTGGAGGCGGCGGAGCGGGCGGCGGCGGCGGGGCTGTCGCTGCTGTCGCTGCGGCGGGAGGTGGCGGCCAGGCACGACCACGTGCGGCGGGCGCTGATGCACGAGCCGCGCGGGCACGCCGGCATGTACGGGGCCGTGGTGGTGCGCGGCGGGGCGGCCGCGGAGGGCGCGCACCTGGCGGCGCTCTTCCTGCACTGCGCCGGCTACAGCGCCATGTGCGGCCACGCCGTCATGGCCCTCGGCCGCTTCGCCCTCGACTACGGGCTCGTACCGGCGCCCACCCGCCCCGAGACCGCCGTCCGCTTGCGCTGCCCCTGCGGGCCCGTCACCGCCTTCGTGCCCTGGGACGGGAACCGCAGCGGCAACCCCGTGCGCTTCCACAGCGTGCCCGCCTTCGCTGCCGCCACCGGTGGGGAACGCTGCGTGTTCGGGGGGGGGTTGGTGGCTGGCTGAGGGGCGTCTGGCAGTTGTCTCCCTTGTCCCAGTATTCGTCAGGGATGCTGTAAGATGCCCTAGGAGTACTCAATTTATCACCCCTGTCGACTGCCCTCGCATGTGCCTGCATTCCTTCGCTCTGTATGCAAGCCCTAGGAGTACTCAAGTTATCATCCCTGTCCACTGCCCTCGCATGTGGCTGTGTTCCTTCACTCTATGCAAGCCCGAGGCTCAGCACAGTTTTGCCTCCTCACGTTCCTCCCTTTCTCTGCCCAGACTTGGCCATTGATGTCCCTGGCCATGGGAAGGTGGTGGTTGACATCGGCTATGGTGGCACCTTCTACGCCTTCCTCAGCGCCGAGCAGCTGGGCCTTGATGTGCGCTCTTCAAAGACCAGAGACCTTGTCAGTGCAGCGAGTGCAGTGACAGAAGCGGTGAAGAAACAGGTATATGGAGGAGCACTTTGGTATCCCACCATGTTCCCTCTGGGCTGACTGCACCAGACCAGCTCTAGATGGTGGGAGAGTCCCATCCTTCCAGCCCCATTATGAATTGCAGAGTCCTTACAAGGATGGGAGAAGGAGCCTTCCTGCTTCTCTCTGTTACCAGTGAAGCAGAGATGGAAACGCAGCCATGTGGCCTTGTCCCCTTCCTCTGGTCTCTCATAGAAGCTGCACTGCACACATTGCTGCTGTTGTGTGTATTTGTCACCCTCTCTGTGCTGTTCCCAGTTCAAGCTTCATCACCCTGAGAGTGAAGACCTGGCTTTCCTCTACGGCACCATCCTGACAGATGGGAAAGATGCCTTTAGTGAGGAGCCCACCACCAACATCTGTGTGTTTGCAGATGAACAGGTACAGAAACAGGCTCTTCTCAGGCACAAGAAACACCACAATTGTCCCTTTGTCCCTTAGATCCACTGCAAAGAAGAGAGACTGTTCTGCTTCTTAGTTTGGGCAGTGATTGCTTGTGCTGCTGTCATGGTTTTGCTCCTAACAGCAGAAATACTTCTGCACACCTTAGATGGTGGCACTTTAAAAAGCTTCATACCCAAAACCTGTTGATTGGAATTTTCCAGGAGTTCACGAGCAGAGATAGGATCCCAGCATAGTACATGTCCCTAAAGTCCTAATCAGGGAACACCTGCTGGGGATTAACAACAGGATAGAAATGGGGTGTTAAAATTCTGTTCTTGTCTGCAGCGCATAAGGTATCACACAAATGGCAGGGGAAGTTTTGGTTGGACTTTCCAGCTGTGAGAAGTGTGGAGCACTGGGACAGGTCACCTCAGAAGCTGGCCAACACTGTGGTTTTGGAGTTATTAAAAACCAGGCTGGCCAGGAGCCCCCTCAGTGTAAGGAGAGCCAATCTTGCCTTGAGGTGTGAGAATGGAGCAGGTGGCCTCGGCCCCTGTCAGTCCTTTTGAGATGATACTGGGAAGATTTCAACTGCTCCTAAATAGCCTCAGTTTATTAGATCATCCATCCCTAACTGTGCCAAAAAGTACTCCAAACCTGCTTCTCTTTTCCTTCTCGGTTGTGATGTATCTGGATTCTCTACAAAACCCTGGCTTGGGGGGGTTACCTGAGTGCAGTGTAAAGATGGTAGAGAGAACTGAGGGGAGCAATCTCATTTTGTATTAAACCCCAAAATCTAGTGCTGGTTCGTCCCTTCTGCTGTAGGTTGACCGGAGCCCGACGGGTTCGGGGGTGACAGCTCGCATTGCCCTGCAGTACCACAAGGGACTCATCCAGCTGGAGCAGAGCAGAACCTTCCAGAGCAGCACCACAGGCTCCCTGTTCACTGGGAAGGCAGTGAAGGCAAGTGGCTGGTGCTGGACTTTCCCCCATCTCAAGGGCTGCTGGAAATGTGCTCAGTGGGGAAGCAGAAAAGCCTTTCTGTGCCTAAGGGTGTAGGGAAGGAGGGAGGTGCCTGTTGGTCTTGTCCTCCCACAAACCTGGCACTAAAAGGATTTTAGGGCCTTGTGTTGTGTGGCTGCTTTGGGATGTACCAGGGCATAAATGTCAGGTAGCACTGGAATTCTGTGGGGTTGGGAGAGTGGAGAACCCTCTGTTGCCTCTATCCTCATCCTGATCCCTCTGCAGGAGACCAAGTTTGGGAACTACAAGGCTGTCATTGTGGAGGTCTCAGGAGAAGCCTTTTACACTGGCACAGCCACCTTCACTGTGGAAGAGGAGGACCCACTGAAACATGGCTTCTTCCTCAAGTGACCCGAGCCACAGGTGGTGGCAGAACCTCACTGATGGTGCCGTGCTTCTCCTGACCACGAATTTCTGTTTTACTTCTCCACACATTGCAACAGAAACATCCCTGGGTGGTGTGACAGCATTTGTCACATTTCAGGGTAACAGGCTTGTTGCCCTGTTATGTTTAGCATATTGGGTGCACTGTGATTAGCACATACAAGCTGCTCTGAGATGCTGTAGTATTCTTCTTTTTCTTACCCATAATTCACAGAAAACTGAGCTGATCTTGGAGAGCTGCCTTCAAATTTATGTGCCTTCTCTATGTCTGCAAATTATGAATTTTAAAATTAGATTTCTATTAAATGTCGGCTGAAAACTTTGCCATTTTCTTTGTTTTCACTCCCAGAGCTCAATTTGGAGGATTCTGCTGAGTATGTCATGACTCTGGGTTTGAATTGCTAGCTCTTCTTGTCTCCTGCTCAGCCAGCTGTGCTGCTCTGTCTCATGCCCCAGCTTCCCTGCTCAGCCTGTCCATACAGCCCCTTCCTCACTCATTTCACCCCACCGGGGCTCTCCTGCATCCTGGGGCTGGATGCAGGTACTTGATCAGAATTTCCTGTGTTCCTGCTGAGTGTCCATGCTGTGCTGCTTCCCTAAGCCTTCCTCTCTTGCTTATCTTGGACCACTGGCTGCAAATACCCTGTGGTTAACTTTCAACAGGAGCAGCTGTGTTTGAAAGTCTGAGCCATTACGACCTTTGACTGCTAATTATTTACTGATTTTGTCCCAGTCCAGGGGCAGCTTGTGCAGCTGAGTGCAGTCAGTTCTTGCTTTGCCAGAGTCCCTCCAGGGAAAAACCAAGCATTTGCAGTGGCAGGAGCAGTCCTTCAGACCTCTGGTGGCCTGTCACTTCCACTGTGTCTGTGGATGAAATGGTGCTTGTTAAATGAAGACACTCATGGGCGGAACTGGCATTTGTTAAAATGAGACATGAGAATGAGAATGATCATCTCATGCAGCAGAAGAGTGCATACTGGTGAACTTAGATAAGATTGGCACAGAAAAGCCTGGGAGGAATTTCTTCTGTGAGCTTGAAAGTAACTTTGTAGCAGGAGGAAACAAAAATTCCGATTTATGCAACTACTGAACTGCCAGTAGACTTGTTTTGGTTTGTTTTTTTTTTTCCTCAGGCTCCTGCTCCCAGCTTTCCTGTAACAATCTTGTAAGTTCCATACAGCCTCTGATCCAGGAGAACAAGAAGTGACACACACATTGTCTGTGCTTGCTGGAGCACACTCTTCCATGAATGAAAACTCCTGCATGTGTTTTCATCTTCTGGGCGTCTCCTTTATCAGGCCCCCAGCCTGGCTCCTTGGAAGAAGCTGGGACAGCAAGTCACAAAGCCCAGCACAAGATCTTTGGAGGTTCTTCAGGCATTAATTGGGGTGCATCCTTCATTACCTATACTGTACCCCCATCCTCAAGAAAATTTTCAGGTAGGGGCAGGCAGCTATAGCATGGATGAAAGTGGAGGGAAAGGATCCTGCTGCCCATGTGGAGGGGGTTCCTGGCCTGATCCTGCAATCTTACACCTGATGATCCCTCAAACCCCAGCCTGGTGAGCCGGGGTGATGGTCCCGGCCTCCAGCTGAGGGTCTGGGGGTAGCTGTTCTCCGTGATGGGCTGGGGGCTGTGCGGGGAGAGGCGCTGACCGGGGCTGCCAGGCGAGCACATCTGAGGGGACCATGGGATGGTGCCGCTGTGGGCCGCAATTCCCCGGCCCCACCGCCCGTCTGTCGGGGCTCCGCTCCGCCGCCGCCGGGTCCGGCTGGGCCGGGCCGGGCCGGTTCCCCGGGTAACGGCGGCCGAGCGACGTCAGCGGCCGGGGGGCCGGGAGCGGCGGGGCCTCCGCAGCCGCGGCGGGGCCGGGCCATGAGGCTGCGCATGGAGCCGGCGGCGGCCGTGCCGGGCAACCTCTCCCGCGGCGGCGGCGGCAACGAGAGCGGCGGGGCGGCGGCGGCGGCAGGAGCGGCGGGCTGGTCGGCGGCGGCGCTGGCCTCGCAAGCGGCCGCGCTGCTGCTCATCTTCGCCCTCTCGGCGCTGGGCAACGGCGCGGTGGTGCTGGTGATCGCCCGGCACCGGCAGCTCCGCACGGTCACCAACGCCTTCGTGCTGTCGCTTTCTCTGTCGGAGCTGCTGGGCGCCCTGCTCTGCCTGCCGCTGGCCTTTCTCAGCCTGCTCAGCCGCCCGCCCGGCGCTTGGCTCTTCGGGCAGCGCCTGTGCCTGGCCAGCGCCGCGCTCCACGCCGGGCTGGGCATCGCCGCCACGCTCACCATGGCCCTGCTCTCCTTCGATCGCTACTGTGCCATCGTCCGCCAGCCGCGGCACAAGATGGGCCGGCGCCGCGCCGCGCAGCTGCTAGCCGCGGTCTGGCTGGCAGCCCTGGCGCTGGCCGGGCCCTGGTACGGGCTGGCGGGCGAGGGGCGTCGCGAAGCCCGGCCCGGCGCCTACCGCTGCGTCTACGTGCTGCCCTGGGGCTCCTCGCGGCTCGGGCCGCCCTACGGCGCCGCCCTCATCGTGCTCTGCTACCTGCTGCCCTTCGCCGTCATGTGCTTCTGCCACTTCAACATCTGCCGGGCGGTGCGGCTGGCCGAGAGCCGGGTGCGGCCGCTCACCACCTACGGGCACCTGCTGCGCGCCTACGGGGAGATGCGCACGGCCACCACCGTGCTCATCATGATCGTCTCCATCATCTGCTGCTGGGGGCCCTACTGCATCCTGGGGCTGGCCGCCGCCGCCGGCCGCCTTCCCTTCTCGCCCACCATGGACGCCGTGGCCAGCGGGATGGCCTGGGCCAACGGCGCCATCAACCCCCTCATCTACGCCGCCCGTAACCCCAACATCTCGGTGCTGCTGCGGCGCAGCCGGGAGGGCGGCTACAGGACTAGGAACAACATGGTCGCCTACCTGTCGGTGCCGGGCCGCCAGCCGGAGCCGCGGAGCCGGGCTGAGCGGGTCCGGGAGCGCTACATCAACCGGCACAGCGGGCCCCCGGGCAGCGCCGTGTCCTCATCCAGCCCGGCCAGCGGGGCAGAGGTGGCCATGTGGGCCTGCAAGACTCCCGCTGTGCTCTTCTGCCGGGATGGACAGCCGGACACGGTCTCTGAGGGCACCCTGAGGGGCAGAGCGGGCGCCATCGACACCAGCCTGTGAAGGGATGGGGGCCGGCATGGAGGCATCGGGCCCCGGGTGCCTCCTGAACAAAGACCTGCTGCTTGGAGCCCTTTGCAGCTGGACTACCAAGAAACTGTGATGGGACTGTGTTTCTTCTCCACCGTGTGAACTCTGCTTTGGTCACCCCATCTGTGAGCAGCAAGAGCTCCAAAGGGAAGGGAAATGCCCCTTCCTTTTCAGCAGGCCTGATGGATGCATCGGTACAGCTACTGAGCCCGGCCAAGGCAAGAGCTTCAAGAACAGGACAGAGTTTGCTCCAGACCTGCAGAAAGTGCCACTGTGCAGCTCTGGGGCTGACACACCAAACTGACTGAATGCCTGTGGGAGCTGTTTGCTAAGTGCCAAAAAAGCAACTGAAAGCTGAGCACTGGCAGCAGGATTACCAAGAATCTGTGGTGGGACTGTGTTTCTTCTCCACTGTGTGAGCTCTGCTTTGGTGACACCATTTGTGAGCAGCAAGAACTCCAAAGAGAAGGGGAATCCCCCTTCCTTTTCAGCAGGCCATCAGTGACAGCCACCAAGCCCAGCCAAAACAAGAGCTTCAAGAACAGGACAGAGTTTGCTCCAGACCTGCAGAAAGTGCCACTGTGAACTCCGGGGCTGACACACCAAACTGACTGAATGCCTGTGGGAGCTGTTTGCTAAGTGCCAAAAAAGCAACTGAAGGCTGAGCACTGGCAGCTGGAAGCCACTTTGTAAACACCACACTGTGAAAAACAGCATCATGGCAGGAAAATGTTGCTTTTATCTGTTGTATGTGGAAGTGACACAACAGTCATAAAGTCACAGACTGTAGGATGGGCTGAAAAAGTGATCTATTTATATGTATTTTTTTTTTAATTTAAACTCTGAAGTATAACAAGAAAAGTAATTGTGAAAGGAAAGATGAATGATGCAGGGAGGGAAGGAAAGGAAGGTAAATACCTCAGGTGTCAGAATTTCAGCAGCCTTTTCTCTTTTTTTGCAGGTACAGTCAACTTAAAATACTATGAATATGAGAAACATGAGTTCCTCAGACAGACTGAAAAGGGTGTGGGTGTAAACTGTGGTGTGCACAAGATGTATGTTTTCTTTTTGAGCTCATCCAGAGTGTCTCTCATCTCCAAGGGTTTTACCATAATTAGAGGAGCTGTGTGAGAGAAGTGTCTGAAAGGAGAGGCAAAGCAATACCACGTGTCCTCTGTGTGCTCTGCAGCATGTGAAAATGTGTGTATGCACAGAACAGATATTGTTGTATTGATGGCAGCAATCCATTGGAATACAATATTTTAAAAACAGCTGTTTGCTGTTGAAAAAAAAAAGGAAAATAACACCATGGAAATGCAATTGCACAGCATTGATGTGAATAAATTTATCAGTGTCATCTTTTTGTTCAAGGGCCCAAAGCCTTAAATTAGTATTTTGAATCTGAAATTAAGATTTGGCCTTCATTTGTCTTTGTCAGAGTTTAGTGTGAGACAGTATTTTTCCTTGTACAGGCTTTAAAAACACAGTGTTTTGGTTTTAATTTTAAAATACAGTGTTTCGGTTTTACTGGATTTTTCAGCTGTTTGTGACGCAAGTGAACACTCTGTCATTATTTTGTAAGTGAAGAAATAAATTGTCTTTTATGCAGGAAATGAAAGTGTCTCAGCCTGGCATCATTCTCAGGCCAGCCTTGGGAGGGGAACTCCTGTAAAGAAATTGCCAGATGAATGATAGCAGAGAGACCTAATTGTTTGTGAAATTAAAATGCAGCTGGTTTCCAAGCTTTAAGCATTACTGTAACTTTCTTCTCTGATGCTCCTGAAGCCCATGAGGGAAAATCTGACCCTTGACTACTTAGCACTGCTATTTGCCCTGCAGCTAGTGGATTTTGCAGTGTTTCCTTGCTGTGTTTCAGACAGAAGCTGTGCAGAAAGCCCACAGGAGCTGTTTGACATGGGTGGCTTGTTGGAAGGGCAGGAGAGGAATTCCTGGCACAGCAATGCCTGGCTCAGTGTAAATGGAAAGGGGTGGTTGTGAATGGTGGGATTGGATTGAACTCTCACCTGGGTAGCTGCAGGTGGTGATCACAAGGAGATTGGTGGGGGATAATTGATCATGCATGAAAGGCCCTGGAAAGGGTGAAGGAGCTGCACTGGGAGTGGAAATAACACAGCTTTCTAGGAAAGTAGTGGTGAAACTGCTACAACACAGAATTCAACATAGTTTTTACAAGCTCAGACTGGTGCATGTTAGTCTTGCCTGTGAGGAATTGAAGGAGGGCAGCTGGCTGTGGGCTTGGAGGCATCACAAATTGGCACATTTCTGTAAAAAGCTAAGTTGGGCTGTAGCAAAGGGAGATTCTTGACCTGATCCTTTTTGACATGGACCTGCTGCAGCTTCAGCAGAGAGGCAGCTTGTGTTTCAGAGCTGTGCCTGGCCTGTGCTCCTCATAATCACAGAATCATTTCAGTTGAAAAAGGCCTCTTAGGTCATTGAGTCCCAGCACTGCCAGATCTACCACTAACCCATGTCCCTGAGTGCCACACCTACGTCTTTTAAATGCCTCCGGGGACTGTGGCTTTACCACTTCCCTGGGCAGCCTGTTCCGGTGTTTGGCAACATTTTCTGTGAAGATACTTTCCCTAATATCCAATTTAAACCTCTTCTGCTGCAACTTGAGGTATTTTCATCTGGTCCTGTTACTGTTATTTGGGAGAAAAGATCAACCCCCACCTGGTTACAACCTCCCTTCATGTAGTTGTAGAAAAGTTCCTTCCAAACCTCCTTTTCTCCTGGCTAAACTCTCCCTCAGCCACTGCTCACACCACAGCACTGTTGAACAAGTCAGGTACATAGGTCTCTACAGCCACATTTTTAAAAAGGTATTTTAAAAAATAAAGCAAATGGTATTAACTAAACCAAACCAAAGGCCTGCCAAAACAGCCCTTGAAATGAGCTCTGGTGAAGGTTGCTGCTTCTCACCCAGCAGCAGAGCGGGTGAGAAATTCTGTCCCTCACCTCACCATGGGGCTCCATGTGTTCATCTGGGAGAAAGCAAGCAGTGGATTAAGCCACTGTTTTACTCCAGCTCTGAAAACTCTGCCCTCTGTGGTTGCAGCTGCTTCTTCTTGGGTGAGAAAGGATTTCAGCAGGTGGATTCTGGCCAAGCCACGATGGGACATTACCCCCACATCTCCCACATGCCCATGCTGGAGTCACCACACTTAGAGATCCCCTTTCTCTGAAGGCAGGAAGACACTGATGTTTGAGACACTACAAAATGGGTTCTGAGGCTCCAACCCTCCAGCTCCTTTCCTTTTTCCTCCCTTGAGATGAGCCTGGACAAAGCAAATTGCACAAATCTTATTTGCTCAAGGACATTGGGACAAACCAAAAATCACATGGATTATTCTGTGCAGGATATTCAGTATGGGAGAAAGAGGAATTCAAGTTATTTGAAGGCCAGTTCAGCCCTGGATACCAGAGACAGCTGCAGTCAAAGGCAAATTAAAAATGAGTATTTGGGCTCTTTAGTCTCCTGTTGACTTTCCAGCATATTTAAACCCTCAGTTTAAGAGTACCTTGCTATTTGGCAATGATAACCTGCCACTGACTGAACTAATGCATTATATCTTAGAAGGAAAACATTAAGTCTTGATGAATGACAAGCATTTTAGAAAGTACTCCTCCAACTGCACGCAGTGGTAGTTTTCCTGCTGATTTAATCATCAGATTCATTCAAGTAGTTATTTTCCACTCCCCTCCTAATCTGTGGATGAAGCCTCCGTTCAAAGCAAATGCTGCGTGCGTAGCTTAGGAGCTGTGAACAATTAGCAGTCCAATTAGCAGTATTTACAAGTGACAGCCAGATGGGCTGTAATAGCTGCCATCAATCACCAGAACGGGGAGAGCTCAGGAGTATGAAATAAATACCCCATTGCTGCCTCTCTCTCAGCGCTGGTGTTGATTCCTGTATCCAGCAGATGCCAGCAGAGACCTCAGCAGCAGCAGAGCTGTCCCAGCAGCGATTCTGAGAAAAGCTTTTCTGTTAATGGGATCAACCCCCACAACTGCTGCATCCCAAATATGAGCACTCAGGGTAGGAGTTGTGACTGATGCCCAAAGAGCACCTCACCAAAACCTAATAAAAGACAGAATCAACACGCGCTGCTCTTTGGGAAGTTTGTTGTGCAGGCTGAAATGAAAAATTTGGGAAGCACATCAGAAAAGTGGCATTTTGTGCACGCAGAGCTGCAGCCTGGAGGGCTGCTGAGATCAGTCCCAATGCTGACAGGATGCTTTGCTCAGCAGCACAGCTGCCTCTGCTCTCTGGATGCTTTTGTATTTTCACATGATGACTCTGGTTATTAATAATAAATGGGTAGAGAGAGGAAAATTCCACAGGATGTATTTTCCTACGTTCTTAAAACTGATCTAAGACCAAAAGGAAATAGATTTATTATTTATTTATAGTAGTAGTTAATGTTAAGAGAATGTGTAATTGCAATATATAACAATATAATTTTAATAATATATTTTAGTACTTTAATTCTAACAAACTATAAGCACGTATCTACAAGAAACTATCAGAATGCAAACCAATTTTCAGTAAGATATTTTTATTGTCCTTTTATTTTTTTTAAAGTGAGCCACAAAGTGCTAGAAAGCAAAGATCCCAAGTCCTCCAGGAGGAATAACCCACAATAAGATCCAGTATTATTGATCCTGGGGTGAGTCCCGGTAGTTTCACTGGGCTGAATGTGGGAGGACAAGGCCAGCCCTCCCTCCCAGAGCATGGCCAGCCCTCCTGCTGCTCCCAGTTTGCAGAGGAGTGATGGTTTTCAGTGCCATGCTGCTGGCAGGACACTCCCTGAGTGCTGAAGCATCCACATCACCACAGCCAAAGTGCTTGGGCAGCAGCTCAGAATTTCCAGGATTTTTTTTCCTAGGAAATCACTGCTGCAAGAAGCAGGAGGAAAAGTGACATGGAGAGAGACAGACTGTGAATCCCTCTCAGTGGCATGAAATGGATGAGTCACAGGGGAAATCAGAGTGAAAGCAGCAGAAACCCCAGGGCACAGCACTGAGACCTGCACTAATCTGTCTGGGGAGTTTGGATGAGCTCAGCCATGAACACCCAGGGGGCTGTGACAGAAGGAAATTTAACAAGGAGGGTTGTGTGCTGGGGCTGCCTGTACTGGGTGGCAGAGCACACCAGTGTGCCCACAGGCTCATTGGCGATCATAGGAGGTGAGTAGGATCCAGCTGTGATTCAGCAGAGGAAGTAAATTCACCCTGAGAGGAGCTGCTTGTTATTTGTGTATTTCTTGACTACTGGCACTGAGTTCCTCCAGGTTCAGCTGTTTTCACAGAGACAAGCACTGCCAGAAGCCCACAAAACTAACCAGGCAGCAATTTCTGAGTACTTGGGATCCTTAATTTTACACATCCACTATTCTTGCCTTTATTTTTAATCTTATGTCTGGCATAGTCAGTTCAGAAGATAAGGGAACATCAAAAGGTAATCATAAAGGTAACAAAGTTCTTTTAAAAGCTTTGTTTAGGCCAGAGGATTGTGCCTTTCCTCAGGGGCCTTTTATTGTGTGCACTGAAGAGTTAAAGGCGTTTGCAAACCACAGAGCTCCATACATTTGCTGTCCCTTCAGACATGGGGACACCTCCTTGCCACCATAAAGAAAAGCAGAAGGATGCAGCTGTGATGACTTTGGGGAATCACTTAGGAAAATGATATTCCTCTGTTTCTGGGATGGAGATGGGGAGTGGAAATAGTGCTGATCAGCCTTCCACATCTGGATGAACATCCATGTTTCTCCCAGGGGCCAGAGCAAGCCTGGCTGGAGGCAGCAGGGACATCTCCTCCTGCTTCTGCCTGCAGCTTTCAAACACTTTGGGTGGTGCCTGGGGGCTTGGCCAGAGGGATTCACACTCAGAGCAGGTGACAATTGTCCCCATGTTGGGGCTGCACATGGACACCAGGCTGGCTCCTATGGAAATTACGGAAATTATGGAAAACACCAGGCTAGCACAGCCCACTCCACTCCCATCAGAAAGCAGCTGGGAGGATGCTGGTTCTTCAAAACCCCTCTGGATGGGCCCTACAAATAAACACACACCGCAGGGCAGATGTGGACAAAACCAGCAAAATAAATTTCTCTGAAATTCCTCTTGCCCTCCCAGCAGTTCCCTCACGACCCCACAAATGTAATTTGCTTACCTGATTTAGCAGCATACTCTGAACTAATCTCAGCATCAGGGATGAAAAATGCTCTGAGTAACCAGGTCACTTGTTTTTTCCAGTGGAATCTAATGTGCCTGATCTGTGCCTGTGGCTTCTGTGCTCAGTCTGGTGCATTTTACAGAACATTTGGTAATATAGCATCCCTGAGGTCATGTCAAGTTCTGAATACAGCATCTGAATTGTGGAGTCTTTACAACAAAATGTAACTCAAATGGTGATTGCCTCCTGCTATTAAATTGGAAAGATTTGCCATAGAAACCAGGCCTTGCCTGAGTGCTTCTCACTGATTTCACAGCAAAAAGGGTTTTAGGCAATGATCAGGAGCTGGGCAAAGCACAAAACTGGGACTTCCTTATTTTCCTTGAGCCCGGGGGATGCTCTGCACAGAGCCTGGCAAAGTAAAGCCATGTCAGAGTACACAGGCACAAATTCAAGCAGATGGAAAAGCTGCTGGCACCCCTCAGCACGCACAGCCCAGGTAAAGGCAGGGGCACTGTCCCAGCCCAGCCTACAGCAGTGTCCTGGCAGGCCAAAGCCATGGGTTAGACAGAGCTGTGTCCTCCAGAGTTGCTGTGCTGGTGCCCAGGATAATCCTGGGTTAGAGCAGCTCTGCTTGCTGCTGCCCAAAACCAAAGTGGGTTCGTCCTGCCCCTCCTGCAGAGCCACCCCTGAGCAAATACTGGAGTATGGGCCAGTGTGGTGGTTTGACCAGGAAGGAGTGGGAATTCTGGGAAGCTGTGGTCAAACCAATGAAGGTTTTGGGTTTGAGACTGGCACCTAGTGTAGCCAGTGGGGTTTGGACACACCTCCGAGAATACACAGGGGTTAAAAGCAGGGCACTGCCCTTGGAACTCTCTCTTGGGACGTCGCTGTGAAGAGGTCAGATCTCTCCCCCGTCCAGCCCAGCCGCTGCTGCTGGGCGGGGGAGGGGCAGCCATGCGGTAGGCCCGGGGCCTGGACAGAGATGGGGGTGAGAAAGCTCTCAAGGATGGAAGGGTGGGGGAGCCCCAAGGGACATCGGGCAGCCATTCCCCCCCCCAGGAGGGAGAGAGAGGAGAGCCGGCGTCTGAATGTGATAGCAGCCAGCCCGGGAGGAGAAAGGGGAGGGAAGAGTGCAGCCTGGCCGGTGGAGCAGCAGCACCTGTGGGAGTACCAGCATTCTACCAGCATTCTGAGATAGACAGAGACTGAAAACTTTTAACCCTTTCTTTCATGATTGGGGCCTTGCAAAAATGCTAATCCTCCTCGAAGCTGAATAAGAAGGGAGATAAGAGATGAGATGAGACAAGGACCTGGCCCGAAGAACGTGGAGATGATTGGATGGGGAGAGATGATTTGGAGTGGCCTTTTGGCTGGACTTTTCTTGTGGCCATGGACTCAGTTGTTCCTGTGACACAGACTGCATTTAGGGGGAGGCAGTGCCTCAAAACCAGGAGGGTTCATTCGTGAGGACCCCCCGGCCCCAGGGGGTTGGAAAAATATGGGGGGGACAGATGCCCCAAAGCAGAGACTGTGCCTTTTTGGAGTGAGACAAGGCATCCTTGAAAGACAACCCTAAAAGCAGCTCTGGTCCATGCCGTCAGTGGTGAGAGCACTGGGCATGGAAGGAAGATGTCACAAGCGGCAAAAGGACTTTTTCCGGGCGGTGCCGAAGTGACAAGGAAGCACACGAGGTTTTCAGTGTGTTTCCAGGAGAAGCCTATGGAACAAGAAGGACTCCTTTCCTCTTCATGAACTGCAGTTTGAGTATACTAAAGTGTCGTGCCGGGCTGGGCAGTTGGTGTTTTGGGAGAATGTATCGGATTGGGAAAGTCAGGGAGTGGGGAGGAGGAAAGTGGTTTTTTTGTAAGGTTTTCAATTTCTTTTTTTCTTTTCCTTATAGTCTTTCCCTATTTTCCTGTAGTTTAAGTAATAAAGTGTTCTTTATGTTTAAGTTAGAGCCTGTTTTGCTTATTCCTGGTCACATCTCACAGCAGACACCAGGGTGAGGCATTTTCATGGGGGGGCACTGGCTCTGTGCCAGGCTCAAACCATGACAGCCAGTAAAGAAAGGAATGGAAAAATGGCAATGTCAATGAATTACCTTCACAGAATTGCTCTGAGAGCTGGGAAACTCCACCTTAATTTCAAGTTCTTTGCAGTGTGACAGCAGAGTGCATACAAAATGTGCAAACCCAGGGCACTGGGAATATTTCTGTGTTCCTGACCCCCAGGGCAGCACTGACTTTGACCCTCCTCCATGGAGAAAGTTTCCTAGACTTCAAGATAGACTGGAATCCACAAAAATGTGAAATAGATTATAGAGAGTGGTGTAGGTATCACTTGGTGAGAAATTGAGGTTTTGGGATTTTTAGTATGTTGTGGATGGGAGCAAGATGGAGGGCACAGGGTGTTGTCCTGGGTTTCTTCTTCACGCTTCTTCTTCCTTCTTCTTTTTCATGGGTTTGAGTGGCATTTTGTAATTGGGCAGAAAAGTCCTCACTGGAGGCTCTGTGCGATCAGTTATTGGGTTAAAAGGAAAAATAATCCAGGTGTCAGTTCTTAATTGGATAGTTTAGTCTTAAAAGAGACTTGTAACAAGAGATTGTTGGCCATTTTGTGCCTTGCTAATGAACCTACAGTAGTGAGGCAGTTTTACTGATAGGAAATAATAAACACCTGAGTCTGAACATGAATTACTGTCTCAAGTGCCTCCAATCCAGACCCAGAGAAATCAAGGACTGGTACCCTCACAGAAAGCTGGGTAGGAACAGGCTCCCAGCACAAACCCTGGCACTGGGGTGAGCCCTGGGGACACTGTGGTGCTGTGGGGCATTCTGTGGTCATTTCAAAAGCCATGGAAGTAAGCTCAGATGACCAATGAAACTGTTCTGAGTTACTTTATCTTACACACATGTGCATTTTTGGTGCCTGCACGTGCACACCCTGAGCATCCACCTGAAGGTTGGGCATTGCCAAAAGTCACAGAGAAGCCACAGGCTGTGACCTTCGGCTATTTGACTCGAATTACAATGGAGAGAAATAAAATTAGCCCTCCTCACAACCATGCTGGGGGAAATTTCCATAGAAAACTTAGCGTGAGAACATTTCAGACCACAGTAGAGATCACAGAGGAAAACAAGAAGCAGAATTGATTTTGTGCTTGGCAGCTCTAAAATGCTGCAGGTGTAAAGAGCCAGCAGATGGCACTTTGCCTTTGCTGAGGCTCCCGTGGGGCCCGGCAGCACGGCATTTCTCCCTGGCTTACCTGCGCACTCTCAGCAAGCCTGCTTTAAGGCTAAAAATGGCAAAAAACACTCAGAGGTTTCAGGTCAGAGCACTCCTGGTTCAAATGGAGAACTCTCCTTTGCACATGCATGTGTTGGGGGACCCTGAATAATGCCAGGGACAGAGCTCACAGGAGAGATGTCTGCAGGATTTGCTGGAGATGGAGTGGAGATGGGGCTCATCCCCTCCCTCCTGCATCCATCACCTTTGTGTCCTCTTGGCCTCTCCTGTCTCCCCCAGAAGCAAAGCTTGAAGAATGTTTTCACCCAAAGCACAGGCTGATGAAATAACCAGATTTCATGGGAGTTGAGAATCATAGAATCATAGAATCATAGAATTGTTTGGAATCACAGAATCATTTAGACTGAAAAATATTTCAAAGATCATTGAATCCAACCATTCCCCCAGCACTGCCCAATCTCACCATTAACCATGTCCCCAGGTCCAGTATCTACATGGCTTTCAGATACCTCTAGGGATGGTGACTCCACCACTGCCCTGAGCAGCCTGTTCCAATGTTTGGTAACTCTTTGGACAAAGAACTTCTCTCTAATATCCAATATTACCTGCCCTGTCGTAACTTGAGGCTTTCTCTTATCCTGTTCTTTTTACCTGGGAGATCAACCCCCACCAGCTCCACCCTCCTTTCAGGGAGCTGTAGAGAGTGAGAAGGTCCCTCCTGAGCCTCATTTTCTCCAGGCTGAGCCCCCCCAGCTCTCCCAGTTGCTCCTCATAAAACTTGACATTGAACATGAGACTTGACATTGGACTGCCTGTCCTGTGGCAGTCCAGCAGTGCCAGCCCTGCACAAGGACTGCAGATTTGATCAGGCTGTGTGAAAGTGGATATGGCAAAGTGCAGTTCTACCCCAGAGCATCTGCTTGAGGTGTGACACGGGGACAGTGGCAGTGGGGACATGTCCCACAGCACAGGTGGGAGCAGTACTGGCAGCATCCCTGCTTTGCTTACCCTTTCCCTCCTCCAGCAGGGATATCAAAGTCTGACAGGTCCATTGGGCTCACAGTCCCCTTTTTTTGGGATTAAATAACTAGTCCAGAATTCCAGCAGGGTGGCTGCCAGCGGGATGAGAGCTGGGTGTGTCTCCCCACCTGGCCGTGCCTGCCCTGCTTGCTGAGCTGAGTTTGCATGCAATGCTGCATTGCTGCCCTGCCTGCAGCAGGCATTGCCACAAACCCTTGACTCATCTTTTCCCAGCTGGGAAGTGCCAGGGATGACAGGCTGAGGGAGGGAGGTGACATCTGACACAGGGAAAGCTGCAGGGCTGGAGCAGAGCACAGCCAGGGCTGGCTCAGCAGGTTTGGTGCCACCAACCCGGGTGGCCCCACAGGACAATTCCTGCAGGAGCGCCGTGCCCGTCACCTTCCCTGGCACCAGCGGGTCTGGGCAGGTTTGGACCATCCAGAACACCAGGGTGTGCTGTGAGAGGAGGGAACAGCCTGCAAGATTTGGGGCACAGGAGCCTTTTCTCAGGTGAAAACCCATCAGTGGGCATGGGCTCACACAGCACAGCTGTGCCAATCCAGTGCCCACCCTGGCTCCTTTTCCCCTTCAGTAACAAACATTGTATCTGAAATTTGTATTAAACAATAGATGCTGCTAATTCAGCCATGTGGAAGGGTTTGAAGTTGAAGAAGTTTGTAAGTTACTAGGATATTTTTTCCCATCAAGTATTTTGGTTGAATAAAAAGCTGTGTCCTGACCTTGCTCACAGCCACCCTGCCCCCTGTGTCACACAATGGCATGGCCCAGGAAACCTGCAATCTGCCACAAACTAGAATTTAAGGTCCTCACTGGTTTGTGGGGTTTGGCCAGCTTGTTCCCATCTATTTATGGACAAACCCCAACCAGCCCTACACTGGGGACATGGGGATTTATGATGGGAAGAGAAGTTGAAGCTATTCCTGTTTTCCTTGGGTCCTATCACCACCCAGCCCTGGGCTGCTTTCCCATGGCATCACCAGCCCACAACTGCCAGGGTGGTGATGGAATCTGTGCTCCCTGCCAGCCCCAATCCTAAATGGGAAGCCCATGGGTCAGAGCACAATGCAGATGCTCCCACTGGCACAGGCAGTGGGGCCTGGGGGTGTCTGAGTGATGCAAAATTCACTCAGGGGTGTTGGAAAAAGAAAGTTACACAGCCTGGGTGGAAAGGTGTGTGGGAAAGGAAAAGCTGAGCAGGAATAAGCCAGGAGGGGTTTGGGCTACTGCCAAGGAAACATCACTAGATAGGCTAGCTAGAGGCACAGTGGCCAGCCCAGCCAGCACTTCTCCTGGAAAAAGGGACAGGATCCAATCCCATGATACAAAACTGGCTGCTGCCTCAATGCAGGATCCTGGAAAAGCCCCAGTGGGCTTTTGGAAAAATTCCCACCAAGGTGGGAACAGGCATCAGCAACAACAAAAGGAGGAGAACTGAACGGGTTCACCAACTGAGATGCATTTCAGAACCCACATGTGGGTGACAATGAGGATGCTGCAAATCCTGGAGGGTGGAAAAACCCAAATCTCCTAAACCCCAGCACTCAGGGCAAGGGTGAAGGGGTTATCACCTGACCCCAGAAATGCCTGCAAACACACCCAAAAAAGAGCAACCCTCAGAGAGCCTCTTTTTCAACATCTGCCTCAATTCCTAATTATCCCATTTATTTCCCCTAAAGAACAACTCAGGCTCTGCCGTGTACACTCACCGAAATCGTTTTGCTTTATTGCATATTGCCGTCTTAGAAAATGTACAGTCTCATAACATTACACAGCATTTCCCACTAGCTAGAACTACTAACATCCTTGCACCTAACAGACTACCTTAGTCACTACAAAGCTAATAAGGTCCAAGACATAAACTTTTGTTTACAAATCATTATGGATTTTTTTTGTTGTTTTGTTTTTGGCATTATTAAAAAAAAAATCATCTTTAAAATACACACCCAAGAGAAAAGAGTGGCTACTTACACCAGCACCAATCTAAAAGTAGTTTTCAACAATGGCACATGGAATTACCTGCACACAGCCTTTGTATTTATTTATAGAGATATAATATTTTTTTCTTTTTTTCTATTTTTTTTGAAAGAAAACAAAGAAATGGCAAAGTCAGCCTGATAATCAGGCTGTTGTAAAACAATTAAAAAAAAATAACAACCCAAGAGGTTTGGAAGGGCAAGAGGAAATCTGTCAGGAAAGGTCCTGATGTGGCACTGGGGTTGCAGAGGCAGGAGCCGGGGTGGGTGCTGGCACCCAGGGCCCCGGGAGGAGATTGCCCTTTCTGACCCCACCACCTGCCCAATTAAACACGTGTGACCAACCATTCCTTAAACCATCAGAAGCCAAACTTTTTCTTTTTAACCTTTTTTTTTTCCTTCTTATTTTATATATTTTCAATTCCCCCCGTAGTCCATTCCCTCAATTGTATCAGCCCCATTTTTTTCAGCCATAAATAAAAAATATAAATAGAGGCACTTTAGTTAAGGAATAGTATTATCATTACCTTTTGTCTTTATTTCCCCCTCCTTCTTAAAGCAAAGTGCTTAACTCCACCTTTGAACATAATCTGCAGGTTTTGCAGCTGCTTGGCTATGAGGTGCTGGACCTTATTTATTTTTGCACTTACCTGCTTTATTTATTACTGCTTTAAATGCTACTCAGAAAAGTATTTTCTTCTTTTTTTCTTTTTTTTCTTCTTTTTTTTTTAAATCTACAGTGCGTTAAACGTTGCAATGAAGAAAAGAACAAAATGGTAAAACCACAGCTCTTGACAACTCTGCTTCGAGAGAGATTTCACAGCTTTCACTCAGCACACAGACCCCATGGCCTTCAGGTGCTTAGAACCATATTTTTTTTATACAAATTAGTTTAAACAGCACTTTTGCTATACAGTACATATAGTTAACTGACATCCCATACTCACCAGTAATACCGATTATCTGACAAAAAAAAAAAAAAAAGAACAACCAACCTTGTTTCAAATAGTGTTAATATCTAGTGCAACAGGGACAAACTCATCTCTCCACAGGAAAAAGAACAAACAAACAAAAAAAAAGATCACAAAAGTATTGGTGGTATAAAAAGGTTTTGTTTTGCTTTCTTAAAAAACATACCACAAATAAATAAAAGTAAAAAGTAACAGTCCTCTATATACTCAGCATAATTTAAGAATAGAAATGTTAATATGTTAATGGTGGTTATTTTTTATTCTCCAATTCTTAATTTTCTAAACCCTTAAATTATTACTCCCTGAGAGCTCTGAATTACTTTTATTATTGGTTTTTTTTGTCTTTTTCTTTTTTTTTTTTTGGACTGACATCTGACAGGTAGTTCTGCTTACAAATTTGCAATGACAATGAACAGCAAACCAGTCAAAAAAAGGACCTGGCTAAGAGACGAGTGTTTCTTGGCATCACTGCTTCTGTGTGTCCGAGAAAGAAAAAGGAAAAGAAGGCAGGTGAAAGCTGCTGGGTTTTACCCCAACCCCTTTGTATTTCAGAGACCTTTGGTCCTGACCCACCTTGACAGAGGATACAGTTTGTCCCATTGAACAGAAAGCAAGAACAAAAGTTACAACGCAAAAGTTTATGCTCTTCGTCTCCTCCGAGAACCGAACCTTTCCCACCGTCTTGGGCCAGAAAACGTTGCAAAAGTATAAATACATCAGTGTGGCGTTACAGCGAGAAGCACTTTGGGGTAAAGTCTGTCCTTTAGCAAGGTGGCAGCAGGAGGAAAAAGAGCATTTCCCAAGGATGACGGGAAGAGCATCGCTGGGAGCACGCGTGGCGCCGAGCCTGGGAACCAGCGCGAACGCACAGATTGCGAGTTTCTCAGAATAATCACAACAATGAGAGAAAACAAACAAACAAACAATGGATTAAAGTTCAGTCAACTTTGCTTTTTTTTTTTTTTTTGTCTTTTCTTCTTTAAACCGCTCAGCTTGTGTGCAAGGCGTCCCCTGCAAATGGCCCTGGGGGGTTCTGAGCAGGAGAGCAGCAGGAGGCAGCTTCCCCGTTGGCTTTGGGACCATGGGGACAACCGGCGGCTTGGGCTTGGGTCCTCTCTTGCTCCACGGACGCGGCATTGTGCTTGTGCATGGGGAGAACTACTTTTTGGAGTGGGGAGGAGGTGGTGCTGGCACTGAGCTGCCCACACACCTCCCTCCACACCCCCCGACCCGACTATTTACACAGTATCTACACACACACACTCGCCCACAGGGGACAGAGCATGTGCCAGTGTCACTGTTCCGCTTGGAATCGCAAGGCAGTGTCATGGAAACAACAACAAAAAAAAAGAAACCCAAAAAACCACAGCCACTTCAGAAAGACTGACCCACGTGTCTTTTGTTGGGCTTTGCTGTCAGTTTGTTTCTCAGAAGTTGAGCTTGGTGATGGGCCTCTCGCGGCCGCTCTCGGCCAGCTGGTTGGTGATGCGCTTGCGGTTGCGCTTCAGCTTGGTGAGGTCCTTGTCAAAGACTTCTCCTGAGCGCAGGGCTGACACCAGATCATCGAACTCACCGCTCTCCTCCCCGCTCTCCTTGGCCTTCCTGGCCTTGCGCTCCCGCTCCCGCTGCTCCTTCAGCTGCAGGCCATGGTGGAGGGGGGAAAGAAGGCAGCTCAGTCTCACACGGGTGGTTGTGGTGATCCCCAAACTCATGGAACTCAAGGGTTGTTTCCCACCCCAGTGGTCAGGGTTATTGATAGACCACATCCCTGGAAGTGCTCCAAGGCCAGGTTGGACAGGGCTTGAAGTAACCTTGTCTAGTGGAAGGGGTCCAAGCCCACAGTGAGGGGCTTGGAATTAGAACAGGGTCACTTCTAGTCCAAACCATTCTATGATTCTGAGACTGTGTGATAAAACCCATGGACTCAGGGTCACAGCCCCATGGCTGCTGCTCATGGATCCCCAAACTCATGGAACTCAAGGGTTGTTTCCCACCCCAGTGCTTAGCACATGAGAGCTGGTCAGGGTTATTGATACACCTCATCCCTGCTCCAAGGCCAGGTTGGACAGGGCTTGGAGCAATCTTGTCTGGTGGAAGGTGTCCAAGCTCAGAGTGAGGGGGTTGGAACTAGAACTAGGTCACTTCCAGTCCAAAGCATTCTATGATTCTGAGATTGTGTGATAAAACCCATGGGCTGAGGGTCACAGCCCCATGGCTGCTGCTCGTGGGTCACAGCAGCTGACAGACAGCACCAGCTCTGTTGCACACTTCAGCTGCAACACCTCCCCAACCCAAGGTCATTAACCAAGTAATCAAAAGTGAAAAGCCATTGGGTCTAAGACCACAGAAGCTCCCTTCCTAGCCTTCAGTGCTGCCTGTGCCACCATGGGGACATCATATCACTGCTGTCACTCCCAGATGCGCTGGAGGTGCTGCCAGACTTGCTGGTGTGTGCTCACCTGTGCCTCCATGCGTGCCCGCCGCTCCTCCTCCTCCTTCCTCTTCCTCATGTTCTCGTTCTCCTGCTTGGCCTCGGTCACAGCTTGAAGGAACTGGTCAAAGATGCCAAAGAATTCGTCAGGCTGCATTTTGTCTGTGTCTTCTCCAAAGTGCTTCACAGCCTTGGAAAACTGGAAGACAGAAGACAGGGGTGCATCAGTCCTGGATAAAGCCACTGGAGTGGCGAAACTTTCAACCTGATGGAGCAGAGTGAAACACTGCCAGCAGCCATAGCACACAGCAGGGCTTTACCTCATCAAGCCTTGATTTAAAGCTGAAATAAATCACCTGATGTGTTACCTGTTGCCCTGCAAGACCTGGATCACTATCAAGCCCCCTCTCCCCATCTTGCCTCTGGCTCTGCTGAGCCTCCCCTGCCCCACCTCTACTTTATTAACTAAGCAGCAGTAAAAACAAGGAAGCAAAATATTGTGGGACTGAAGACATAAAACTAATAGTAAACACGGCAGGGGAAGGGAAACTTGCACTTTTAAGTTTTTCTTTGAAGTATTTTTGGGGTATTATTTATCATTGCCACATGCTCTGCTATTGAAACCAAATGTGTTGGTGAAACTTCTAAAAGAGATTTCTGCCCAGGCTCAGGCACAGCCCTGGGCAGGGAAATAAGGGAGTTTTCCTGCCTCTTGTGCTGTTTGCACACCATTAATGTGAGGGAGTCGAATGAGGCCGTAGCAGGGGTCAGGACAGGACATCCACAATCTGCCAACATGTCCCAGTCCCCAAGCAGCCCCCGAGCTGTCCTTGGGACTGACACTCTTTGTTCTCACTTCCAGCCTGAAGGAGACTCTTTGTGCACAGCAAGTTTGTTAAAACTGTGAAGGCACATTCTGGAGATAAGCACGCTTAAAAGAAAAGAAAAACAAAATCAAAGCACCAACAGATTTATTAGTTGCTTTGATATTGCAGGGTAGACCAAGAGGAACATTTTTAAAGCCTGCCTGTATGATTTAGTTTTATTTGCAGGGCTGCCCCTGGCTCTTCAAAAGACATTTTGTGCATTTTTATTTCTTTGTTTACTTAAGACACTTAACACTTCAAGATGCAGGGAGGAATCTGAGAAGTGCCACTATATAAGTCAATATAATTGAGGTTAATCTTGCTGATTTTAATCAAGATGTTACAATTCTCTGCCATGTTACTAGAGATTCTGATGGGGGAGGGAAGGCTGAAAACGCTCTCCTCATGTGATATAAAGTTTATAAAACAGGGATGTTTCTGCTTTCCTAAGAGAAAACAGGAACGCAACTTGAATCTGGACATGTGTTTAAACAGCAAAGAGCTGGAGCACTCCACACAGCCCATCCCTTCCAACAACCATGGAAAATTGCTTCAGAGTGGGCTTCCACAGATGCTGGGGACCATGACCAGACCTTCTCCTCCAGACCCAGCCAAGTCAGCAGAAGATTATACACCTTTCAGAGCATTTGTCACCACTTCTATTCTGCAGAGAATATTTCTGCCAGGTTACCATCAGCAGGCCAAAGGGGTGGCCTGGCTTAGCCATGGCCTCTGGGAGGTCCATGATAATGCCCAGGCATGGGTAAGTAGGACAATGCCAGCTGGGTACAGCCAGGGAGAAGGAGGTGAGGCTGAAAAGCTGCTCAGATCTCAAGGACAGACTTTGGTGGCCTTACCAGCTCTTTTGCTTCCGTCAGGAGATCTTCGACGTCCGAGAAGCTGAAGCTGGCCAATGTGATGAACTGGCTGACCACAGACACAAACTTGTCACCTGCCTGCTGAACCTGAGACTTCTGGAAGTCCAACTCCTTTGGGGGGAAAAAAAAGGTGAATCTGGTCAGGCCTGGCTGATGAGGGACACAAATACCATTGTGGTATCATCTGGTAACATCATTGGGAGTGTGCCTGAATCAGTGCCAGGGGCTCTGCTGGCACCAGCAGTGCTGCTCCCCCTGCCATGCATGACACCCTGGATCACACTGCCTGAACTAAACTTTTCAGCCAAATCCTGCAGGAAAGCTTATGGAAGCAGGATAATTCAGCAAGACAGTGAGTCCTCTGGGATACTCCCACCATTTCATCACCACTCCAGCTGTGCTGCAGAACTGTTCCCCAACCCTCAGAGGTTTTACAGCCAAGGGGAGACCCCTCTGCACATCACAGGAACTCCTTGGGCATCATCACTAGGCTTACTCAGCCTCCCTTGATGTATCTGACATAAACCATGAGTGTACCTAATCACACATGGCAACTTCAGAGCCAGAACAGCCCTGAGAGGACAGGCACACGTGCAGGGCAGGAAGGAAAGGCAAACACATCTCCAGGATGTGAGATAAAAGCAGCTTCACTGGGAGCTCCCTGGCCTGCCTCCCCAAGGAGGGATGCAGTGCTGCTCAGAGCCAGGCTGGACTGTACTTGATTTAAATAATACTTACAGTCTCCACTGCTCTCAGGCCGCTTCTCAGAGTGTTTATTTCTTTCTCCAGCTCTGTCATGCTGTTGGAAATAGCAGGATGTTAATTTGCAGCTTTTCCCAGCAAAATCTACAGCTCTCTGACCAACTTCACCATGGTTTTCTCACTGAAAAGACCCCAACCACGCCCACACTGCCTCCTTTTTGCAGATCAGCGTGTCTCAAGCAGCAAATCAGGCTGACAGCCTCTAAGATGGGACTAGCTCACAGTGGCTGCAGCTGCTTGTTTCAAAGCAAAGGGGATTGCAAGGTTTAGCAAGCTCAGCAGCCTCCAGCCCTCTCCAAGTGAAAGGATGGCTCAGGAAATCTGTGCTGGGCACAGATTTCTCTCCAGGTCCAGGAGAAGGTAAGATCATTGTCCCAGTGCACAGAGGAGAGTTATTCAGGGTACCATGGCTGGGTGAACACCAGGCAAAGCATCCTTCTGAGGAGCAGCGAGCCTTTCACAAAGGGAGACAGCCCAAATATAGAGAAATCAAAATAAATCACCACGTCTGGCACTGCCTTTGTTTACACAAGGCTCAAGCCCCTGATGAGCTTCAAATTCAAGTGCTTATGGGTTTCTACCACTACTATGTCAGGGGAAGCTTTCTCACAAGGCCTCAGTGACCACAGGCTTGATGCCTTTCCAGGGGTGTCTGTGCGAGGGCTGGGGTCCCTGGAAATGCTGATCCTGGGTCATGGGGCAAGCATTCCTGGCAGGTTTAGTCTGGGAAAATGCACTTTTGGGAGCTCTGTGCTCCAGCAGTTCATTACTACTGGTGGGATTGACAGAGGCAGCAGTTTCTGCTTCACAGCTGCAGGACTGGGGGGGAATTCAGGGTTTTCCAGAGCTTTAGAAACTTTTTGGTTTTTGCTCTGGATTGGACCAAACCCAAATGTTACATATGGTGTCCAGTTTAGAGAGAAATGATAAAAGTTTAGGGGGGTGAAGCAACCCTCTGTGCAGGCGTTTTCTTTCCCACACGTGTGTCTGTGCAACAGCTGCAGGTCAGGAGCATGGGAAAGGCAGAGCCTGCAGCAGCACGGAGCATGTCCTGCTCAGCCATGCCCTCAGCTGGTGCCTGCAAACTGAGCACCACACACCCACAGAACCATGGAACAGCCTGAGCTGGAAGGGACTGATGAGGATCTCTAAGTCCAGCTCCTGGTCCTGCACAGGACAATCCCATCCCATGCCTGAGAGCATTGTCCAAATGCTTCTGGAGCTCTGTCAGGCTTGGGGCTGTTACCACAGCCCTGGGAGAGCCTGTTCCAGTGCCCAACCACCCTCTAGCAGAAGAGCCTACACACCAAGATTTGTTTTGTCACTGTGCTCAACCCCTGGCTGATGATTATTTTGCATTTTACACATGAGGATCCTTGTTTTGTCCAACACATATCTTCCCTGGGAACCCACCACTGCTACAAGAGACCTTTGAGGCTTAGAAGACCCTCAAGCCACTGTAAACTCCATGTATATCTCATAGCATCATGGAATGGTTTGGATTGGAAGGGACCTCAAAGCCCATCCAGCTTCAACCCTGCTGCCATGGGACACATTCCACTATCCCAGGTTGCTCCAAGCCACATCCAGGCTGGCCTGAAACACTTCCAGGGAGGGAACATCCACAACTTGTCTGGGTAACCTGTTCTAACAGCAGCTGTCTCTTCTCCCACTGGATCTTCAGAGGAAGAACACATCCTTCTCTACAGGATCCCTGCTCCAGCAGAACCACCCCTGACACTGCAGGAGGGCTGAGCCACAATTCCAATGGGACTGCTGCCAACACCCTGACCCACAGGGTGTCAGCTTGGGTTCTGACTCTGACAGTGTTGTTCTAGTGTACTGCATTGTTTATTTTATCCTTTTTATTTTCTTCCCTATTAAAGAACTGTTATTTCCTGCTCCCATATTTTTGCCTGAGAGCCCCTTAATTTAAAATTTATAGCAATTTGGAGAGGTGGAGAAGGTTTATATTCTCCATTTCAAGAGAAGATCCTGCCTTCCTTAGCAGATTCCTGTCTTTCCAAACCAAGACACATGGGACACCTTCCACTATCCCAGGTTGCTCCAAGCCCCATCCAAGCTGGCCTGGAGCAGTTCCAGGGAGGGAACATCCACAACTTCTCCGGGTAACCTGTTCTAGCTGCATCCTCTCTAAAGGGTTGCAGTTTCAGCCCCTTTTCATGTCCACAGCTAACACAACTGGCTGCAGAAATTTGTGGTCTTTGCTGCTCACATCCCTGAAGCTCTAGTTGGAGTTTAAAACCAGAGCCTCACTGATTTCACAGGTACTTCAGCACATACTTGAGGGCTTTGCAGGGCAACAGAACAGCAGATTCCTCCTGATCTTAAAGGCTCAGGCTGTGTTTAAGGGCTTTGCTGAACTGGGGCAGCCTCTTTCCAACAGCTCACTGGGCAGGGTTAAAAATCTGGTTGCAAACCCCACAAACTCCATGTTGGCAGAACAAGAAGCAGGCAGGATCTGGATGCAGGTGAGTCCCTCCCACAGCTGCCTGGTCCTGCCCGTGCTGCAGGCAGAGCCTCCCTGGCACATGAGGATAAACAGCTGCCCTTTATCTGCAGCCACACCGCAACCGCTTCCTCCCTTCCTTAATGCACCATTAGAAATTAATTAAATGCTTTTGTGGTGAGATAACAGCAGGAAGCGGCTGCTCCAAGCAGCTCTCCTCCCCCAAGCTCACAAGTTTAGAGCCTTCACTGCAAGGGCTGGGATTTAAAGCTGCCAGGTGATGTTTGCTCCTGAGTGCTGGGCTGCTCTGGGCCAGCGTGGCCATGGCAGGGGATACCCAGCCCAGCAGCCAGGATCTGGCCAGGAGGGTGAGCTGGGGTGGGGTGACATGGCAAAGCAGGCTGAAATGAGGGCAGAGGTGCTTCCAGGGCTGCCTAAGTGCCACCTCAACCCTGCTTACTTGACTTTGGCTGCCTGGGGGATGTCTTTCAGCTCCTCGTGCAGCCGGAGCACTTTGGGATATTTCTTTTCCACAACAGTGATGAGATAATGCAGCAAGGTGATGTTCCTAGGAGAGAGGAGCAGAGAGGTCAGTGTGGCAGCATCTTGGGGGGTTCATTGTTCAATCAAAACCCCTGGTTAAACCCCAACTCTAGTAATGAACTATTTGAGGATTTCTGCAAGGATGCTGCTGTGTAGAGACATGGGAGGGCTCTGACCCATGCACAGCTACAGGGCAGAGGAGCCTGGTCCATGCAAGGAAGGGTTCTCCACAGGAGGAACCCAGGGGAGGTGACTTGAGCGTCACTGCTCTTTACTGATGGATGAGACCAGGCAGGTTTGAGACCTGACCCAGCTCCTCTTGCTCTGTGAACAGAGCTCAGCAGGGTAAAGCAAACCAGGCAATGGCTGCATCAGCATGGGAGAGAGGCAGAGGGAGTTCCTGTGGAGAAAAGCCCCTGGGAATCCTTTCTCTGGCTCTTGATATCTCCAAAGGGGTTAAAAAGCATTTGGAAGATGACCATCCTAATCAGCCTTGGCTGGAATTTAGCCAGCCCAGGAAGGAAAGGCCCCATCAATCACTGTGCTGATCTGAATTTTGGCTTCCCTTGAAAGCTGTCCTGCTCAAAAAAATGCACACTCACATCACTGGGTGTGCCAAATTGGGCAGCAGGAGGAGGGGACTGCTCCCACCTACCCAAGTCCCAGAGGTAATGCCAAGGACCCCTGCATCCCCCAGCACCCCTGGGGCCCGTGGATGGTACCAAGGATAAGGGCAGGGGCTGCTCACTTGTCAATGCTGGACTTGGTGTCTGCAATCTTGTTGAGGCTGGAGATCTTAAACCCAAAGGCATTGCCCCTCTGGCCCTTGTTCATGTAGTTCCCAAAGGCCAGGACCACCTCCAGGAGCTGCTGGAGGCTGCTGCTCTGCAGCACTGCCTTGGAGCCAGCACGGATGGCTGAAAGCAGAGAGGGGTGGGACATTACCCCCTGCCACAAGAGCCCACCAGCACCCCCCCTCAGTACCCCCAAAGAGTGACCACCAACCCCTTCCTTCCCCTTCCCTCCCCTTCCCCTTCCCCTTCCCCTTCCCCTTCCCCTTCCCCTTCCCCTTCCCCTTCCCCTTTCCCTTCCCTCTCCATCCAGGCTCATCCTGGCACAGAGGATGCTCTTCCTGGGAGTGATCCCTGTGCTGGCACACACAGGTCTTTGTCACTTGCCTTCCACTTTGGGTTTGACCTCTGCAACTCTCTCTGCAAACTTCTTCTTGAAGTAGAGGGACTGCAGCCTTTGCTGATAATGGTTTATCCTGGAAAACAAGGAGGAGGAGGAGCAGGCTGAGCTTTGCTTGCTCCAGGCAGAGCTCTGTTGCTGCACTGCTCACAGCTGTGTTCACAAAGCACGCTTGAGCCAGGGTGATTAAAAAATAATGACCCCTTTTCTCCCTGAAACTGTGCTGGGATGGGAAAAAATGACAACTGAAGGTACAGCTGTCCTGGGGTGGATCCCCATGGGTTTTTAAGTACATGCTTCAGCCTATCCCCTGAACTCAGCAGGTTCAACAAGTGCATCTTTACACCCCACTGGTAGGAACAAACAGTTCTTTCACAACCACTCCTGAGCAAAGGTGCTGATGAGGTCTGGGCTCCCTATGGCTTTGTGATGAGCTGCAGCTGGAGAGAGGCTCACCTATGACCAGAACTAATGAAACTGGACCTCCTGATCATCAAAATGATGGACTGGGCTGGAAAGGCCCTGTCCTGGGCAAGTCAGTGATGGCTCTGCTCGTGTCAGTTGTGTTTATGCTAACCAAGATCTCACTTGTATGCACATGGCAGTCTGACTGGAGTCACCAGGACCAAGGACCCATGGGAGATGTGTTCACACACAGAGCCATGAGCTGCACTCTTGTACGAATCAGAGGTGACAAAGACATCACACTCAGTTACAGACCACAAGGCAAAATTAAAAATCAAGGAAAACATTTGCATCAGCACATTGTGCTTTCCAAGGGATGAAGGCATGGGAGCAACTCTTGGGTGAGAGCCTGTGAAGAAGAAAGGTGACCTGTGATAGAAAAGCTAATTCTGAGTGTCAGTGAGCCCTGAGGGCTCAGGTCTGAACTGTACAGCTCCATCCTGCCTGCCTGTGACACTCAGCTAGCACACAGCTCATCCTCAGTGCACTGCTCAGGGAGGATGGGAGCATTTCTATTTTTGATCTCCCAGTGCAATCTCCAATTGTAAAACTCACTGACCTTGCCAACAAGTGACTGGCTTGAAGTTCAGCTAAGAAATTCAAAGAGTCCAGTGCAATTCAAATAAGGAGCTTCAAGATTTTAACCCAGCACCTCTAGAGGATGTGCATGCAATAGATAAGGTTATTCATCCCTGAAGACTCCTAAGTCTTAAATGATTGCTACCAGGAGCAGGAAGAAATGACATTTCCTTTCAGTTCTATATAGTCTCAGGAGCCCTGGAGATGAGTCAGTCCTGAGGTGACAAGTGGGACTCATCTACACAGCAGGACAAAATGTACATACATCAGGCTTGAATATTCATTAGGATGAAAGGGAAAGGAGCACTGTGTTATCATTCTAACAGCAGGTCCCACCTGGGCCACAATGAATCACAGAATGGTTTGGAAAGAACTGAAAGATCATTTATTGCAACCCTTCTGCCCTGTAGGGACACCTTCCACCTGACCAGGTTAGATCACAGAATGTCAGAATCATCAAGGCTGAAAGAGACATTCAGGATTATCCAGTCCAACCATCAACCCAGAACCACCAAAAAAATCCATCTTCCCTGCTCTGTCCAGCTGCTGCTTGTATGGGAGCACAACCCTGATTTTAGCACCACAGAATCACAAATAATCCTTATAATTTGCAGCACCTTGCTTGCCCTCCTGTCTGCTTGGCCCACTCATTTCTTGATGTGAAAAACAGTAAGAAGGGCTTATTTCCCAAGCAGGCTCCATGGAACAGCCACCTCCTGACCAACCCTTGCAGCCAATGGCCACACTGTGTCCCCTGAGGCACCAATCTGCTCATTCCCAATGGACAAAATGTGTCCCCTAAGTGTTCCAGACTGCAAGGCAAGATGTTTTCTATTACCATCTGTATGGCAGCTGTCTTCTGTCAAGTGAGCAGTTTGCCTTATCTCTCTCTCTGAGTGACCACAATCACTCCTCCCTCCAGGGAGACATCTGCTGATAACAGCTATTGAATGTCACTGCATGGCTGATAAGAACTACAGCATCCCACTGGGAGATGTGAGCCCAGAGGGAGGAGCCAAGCATTCCTACCTGGATATAATCTGGAGATCCTGGAACACCAGCACAGCTTCTCCACTGGATTTCCCAGAGGAACAGCAGCTGCCTCTTCCACTGGACCTTCAGAGGATGACTATACCCTTTTCTCCAGGATCCCTGCTCCAACAGAACCATCCCTGACACTGCAGGAGGGCTGAGCACAATTCCAATGGGACTGCTACCAACACCTTGACCCACAGGGTGTCAGGCTGGGTTCTGACTCTGTCAGTGTTGGTTTAGTTTACTGCACTGCTTTATTTTATCCTTTTATTTTCTTCCCTATTAAAGAACTATTATTTCCTGCTTCCATATTTTTTTTTTCCTGAGACCCCCTTAATTTAAAATTTATAGCAATTTGGAGGGGTGGGGAGGGATTATATTCTCCATTTCAGGAGAGGCTCCTGCCTTCCTCAGCAGATTCTTGTCGTTCCAAACCAAGACCCTGAGGCACCAACCTGCTCATTCTCAATGGCCAAACTGTGTCCCTGAGGAACCAACCTGCTCATTTCCAATGTGTCCCCTTAGGCACCAACCTGCTCATTTCAAAGAGGAACCGGTCAGCCTTGGCCATGCGGTCCAGCTCGTGCTTGTGCTCTTCCAGCAGGTCAATGTCTCCCTTTTCAGGAACAAACTTCAGGAGCTGAACAGGTAAAAGCACACCAGTGGATATGAGATCCATGTACACATTTTCAGGAGCTAAAAAGTGATTTATTTCCCTGAGTCTAACACCTTTTCAGCAGTGACCCCAAGGCACCTGTGAAATAAGTGTTATTGCTGTCCCTGTGACCTTCCTCACGTTACTCCATCACGTCAGTGTCTCTCCTGCCTCTGCCCTGCCATCACTCAGCTTTTACAACAAATGAATTAAGTCTGCTCCAAGGAGGTTTCAACATCAGCTCTGCCAGAGGAGATGTCAGTCAAGGACTCCCATTTGCTGCAACTCTACTTATTAGTAGATGGAAATTTTGTGAAATGAATCCTCCCACATCTCTGCTCAAAGTGCAATTACCAGCTCAGCTTTAAGGACAGGTGAATAATATGCCTCCAAAGGGATTCAGAGGGAGTGAAAATGGGATTCCCCTTTTGAGGACTGCAAAAACACTGTCAAACCTTTCAAAAACAAACCACTACTGAGCACAAACTTCAAGCTGCAGCCACAAAAAGGTGAAATGGCCCCACTTCAAGGTTCCAGGGCAGACCCAAGTACAGGAATGGCACATGGGGGCCATGCTGCTCCCAGCAGTGATGCCACAACCAAGCTGCTTTCCCACCCACCTGGGTGGCTTTTCAACATGTGGTTGGTAAAAAATTTGGGGCCCAGCACTCTCAAAGCTGTGCTTTTGGTCCCAAGCACTTTGCACAGCACTGTTCCAGCATGAGGCAGCCACAAAGGAGCAGGAGACACTCTGCCCACCTGTTCCAGCATGTCTTTTGGGAGGTCCTCCTGCTCGTCCATCGTCAAAATCGCTCGCTTGATCTCGTCATTGGAGAGTTTCAGCCTGGGAGGTGGAGGGAAAGGAGTTATTCCCAGCCCAGCAGTCAGGGAAGACTCAGGAACATTTCCTTACAACCTGTGCAGCATGAACAGCTGAACCCCCAGCCAGCAACAGCATCACAAACAGCTCTATCCAGCATGATATGAAGGAGGATGTGTGAGAAATGTGGTAGGATCATGCTCTGCCAAGGCTCAGCACAGCACAGAGCAGCCCTGGCCCTGCTGCAAACAGGGGGTCAAACCCCCCAAACCAACTCCCTCTCCCCACACCACAGTTCTCATTCCCTATTTCCCTGTTTAACAGTACTTCATGTAAGGATTGTAAGCAGTACATTGAACATCCAACTTTCAGATGTAACTCCTGCCCATAGCAATGCTGCTCCTGCAGTTCCAGCACCCCAAAGGCCACAAGGCCTCTGAGGTTACATTCCCACTGGCAACAGAACCCAGCCCAGGCTCAGGGGTGCAGCTCACACCGCCCCTGAACCCACTGCCACAACCATTAAGGAAAATCTGGCCAAATTCCACTGCTGTTCTTGGATTCACACATTCAGTTTTCCTGACCACCTTTGTCTGGAGTCTTCCTCTAGGAAAAAATTAGAAAGAAATCCAAAATTTGGACAAGTGTATGTTCAGCATCCCAGGAAACCTATCAGTTTGGTTTTCTTTGGAAGGGTAGGGATTCAATGCTCTTGGAAGTGTAAGATATTGGAAAACAGCCTCTACTCCACCTTTTTCTTCCTCTCCTTCACCTAAGAGGAATTGAAGATGCAGCCTCAAATTGGAGATTTCCAAAACCACAGACCACTGTGTCACAGCAAGCAGCACCAGGCTGGGCTTTCCTGGCAGGGATCTTTCTGCCAGCAGCCCACACTGAGCTGAGGCAACAGAGAGATGCAGAGACGCCCTCAGCTCCTCCTGGGCTGCAGCAGCCATTAATTACACTTTAATTTGACTGCAAGGAACCACTCCCTGCAAGGACTTTGATTGCAAAACCACATGTATTTTTCTTATTCTTTGCGTTGTGGTCTATAAAATAATCTAAATTAAATAAAGGGAAAGCCCAGAAACTCCTGCAACTCCATTTACATCCTCTCTCTCCCTCTCATAGCGTGCAGTCATGGTTAAAGCCATTGCAACAGACCCAGCTTAAAAAATGTAATTCCCTGTACTTGCATGCAGAGAAAAACCACAGAGTTGAAAAGACCTGTTTGAGGAACCCCATGTATCAGTGCTCAGTGCTGCCAAGTGATGCTGGAACACTGGATGTGGCTCAAAGGAATGAGCTGAAACCAGAAACACACCCTAGAGCAGGATGTGAGACCTTGGAAGTCAACCTGATCAGCAGCTCAAACACAAGATGGGGAGCTGACCTGATCACTCT
This sequence comes from Zonotrichia albicollis, assembly GCF_047830755.1. NCBI lineage: Eukaryota > Metazoa > Chordata > Aves > Passeriformes > Passerellidae > Zonotrichia > Zonotrichia albicollis. Next base: position 58,798,093 of record NC_133824.1, read on the forward strand.
GAGTAATTAAACAAGGAGGGCATTTTTCACCCCCACATCTCTTCAGGGAGCAGACTGAGACTGAGGAGTTGGCTTCTGGAAGCTAAAGCTGATACAGGAAGGGTTCTGGTCTCTAAGGCCAGGGTAGCAAGAGCTTGGTTTGGCTTGGGATATTTTGCTCAAGACTGGAAGTGAAGGATTAGCTTTATTGAGACAGGTGCATCTTACAGACCTGGCAAGTAAATCTTCATTCCTTATGAGGCCATGTTTCTCATCCTGCACTCAGTCCTCTCTGGCCTCGTCCTCAAGGGAGCACCCCAGAGAGGGGCTGGTAATTAAGGAGTGAATTAAAATCTACCTCAAAGGCACTGAGCAAAGGCCAAGACAATTGCTGGGGTCATCATACAAGGAACAAATCCAGAATCGTTGGAAAATATCCCCTCTGCTGCTTGCAATAACAAGCAGCCACATCCTGGGGTAACCCTACTGTCCCCTACAATGGAATTGGCCAGAATGGGACATGATCTGAGGTGGGATGTGAAACTGCAGGAGAACTTTTACACCCAAGCAGAAACAGGAATGCTCAGACCACCAACACCAGTGTCCACCCTGATGAAAAGCAGACACTGGCTAGATCTGGGTATTTGGGGAGGCACAGATGCTCCTGGGAGAAGGGGGTGCTTAGGCAGCTATTCCTCATCCACAGCAAACACCTAAAAAGCACAAAAAAGTACCATGATCATCTCCAGGAGGGTGGGGGAAGACGGGGGTGACTTTTTTAAGCCCTTACTCATTGAAAGCACAGTCAATGATAAAAACGCATCTAAAAAGAAAGAGGTTGGACAAAAAAAAACCAGCCAACTTTTCTCAGGAATCATCACAATCCAGTGCCAAGAACAAGAGCCTGCTCTCTGCATCAGCAGAGAGCAAGAAGAAAACAGCTTCTCAGACAATTTGATGGGAAAGGGGCCAGTGAAAGCTAGAAGCTTATCTATAACCACAATAATTATCATTGTTGGCAGCAGCTGTCGAAGGCGAGCCGTCTGAGAGGAACGGGGTCACAGGACTTGCTGTCACAGGGATTTAGAGGCAGCAGCCTGGCAATGAGAGGTGACAGCTCACCAGCCCAGGCTGCTTTTGTCAGACCCCGTGGAGGATGTAATAAGTGTGAAGGGGAAAAACAAATTCTGCCAGGAAAGGGACGCGCCCCTCCTGAAAAGCCACATTGATTTGAGGGGGAAAAAAAACACTGGGAGAGGGGAATCAAACGAGCCATTCACAGCAGGAAAATGATGGAGAGAGGGGTGGGTTTGCATATGGCAGAAAGCAGGGCTAAAAATACACACCCATGCACAGGGAGCAAAAGCAAGGACGTGGTGGGTTCACAGAGGGAGACACGGCGAGGCACTGACATCAGCAAAGCCTTCTCCAAAGAACAGGAGGAAAAAGCAAGTGTTAAAAATGTTCTTGTGCTGCATTACAAGCTGGAGGAAAATCCAGTGATCTCACTGCGCAGTAATTTCTCCCAAAGCAAGGGAAACAGGCAAAAAAATAAATCTACAGAGAGAGATAAAGTATCTCAGTGGCTGTAATCTTTCCACGCTGTGAGCCAGACAATGCCTGGTGAGCTCACAAATGTCTGGGCTAAAACAGGGGCCAAGCCTGCAGCCCCTTTCACATGTGAAAGCCTGCTCAGCCCCACGGTGGCCATGCAAGGTGGGACAGCAGCAGCCCAGCTGCCAGACCAGTCCCTTTGGAACATTTGGGACCAGGGATCCACTGCTCTGCCCAGCTTTGGGATGGGCAGCTGCAAAAGGGTTTGCCCAGTGATACAGAGTCTGCTGGAGATGCAGGAGCTGGACCTGAGAATGCTAAAAGGACTCTTGGGCTTTATCCCTACACCACCTCTGAGACACCTGGCATCAAACCACCCAAAGGGATTTTGGGGAGAGAAGCTCACTTGTGGTCCTGGGGGTACCATGGGATGCACTCCAAAGCATTTCCAAAGCAGCACCTGGGGCAAGTCACTGCAGCTTCAAAGCCACACATCCCTGCATGAGGATGGGCCTGGGGAAAGCCACATAGAGGCCTGAGGACCACCTTGCAGGGCAAGTCTGGTCCTGCTTCTCCCCTAGGAACTGGCCCACAGGGAAAGGCAGGCAGGCAGCAACCTCCATCCTGCCCTTTTTGTGGGATTAGTTACTGGCAATTCATTTCCAGCCACTGCTTTCTTGGAAGAGTTTGCTGGTGAGATGAAATTGAGACCTTCACTCAGTAGGATGTGCAAGATGCCTTTGAAGTTGAGTGCTTGGGTCTCTCCCCTTCCCACTGAAGGACCTATTTGTGTGCTTAACTTCCAAATATACATTTAAACCTCTGGCTGAATCACACCTAAACCCACTCCACGCTCAGCCTACCAATGCCAGGAGCAGCTCAGCCCCAAATCCCATCGTTTTACTTGCTAATAGCTGCCTGCCACAGACACACTCATTTGCCTGCTTTAAACTCTGCTTTCATCATCATCCTTTTTTATTTGGACTGCTAGGAAGCACAAAAATCCCCAGAAGCAGCCCAGAGCAGAGCCAGCCAAAACCATTACCCCCAAATGCTGTGGCACTCTCACTGCCCACAGGCTGCCAGCCACCTCTGGGAAAAGCACCAGGGGCCGAGGTACCCACCCAGATGGGTTTTGTTTTGCAGACATCAGCCTCTCCAAGCTTTCTAGGGAAGGAAATCAGCTGGGATGCCCAGACAAGGCACCATCTCCACTTGGAAGAACCAGACAGAACCCACAGGCTGGGAAAATACTGAATTCAGCTTCAAAGCCAACCTGCCAGCCATGCTGCAGCATCCTGCCCAGTCCTGGGTGGCACAGAAGCTTCTGTGCCTCCAGACAGCAGAGTGAATATTTTTAAATTTTACTGATGGTGGATTTATTTTTTGCTGTGTGAGTCAGAAACAAATGGCATTTTCTGCTGCTCTTTGGGTGTTTTTTCACAAGTAGCTACACTGACAGCTCATCCTTTCAGACCACCACAACCTGGTTTCCCTTTTCTCAGGAAATTCACTCTTATTGACAGTTTATCTTGCCAAAGCAATTTTTGTAATTTTGGCAGCCATTTAGAGATCAGATTAAATTGCTGGTAGCAGTGCTGAGCCTGCCTGGTGAGGAGTGTAAGGGAGGCTGTCAGACCACCAGGGCAGCTCTAAGAGGGGAACATCCCACCCCCAAAACTCAGATGTGGGCAGCAAGGTCCTGCCTGAATTACTGCTGCTCCTGCTGACACCCAGCACCTCCCCAGCCCATATTGACCCTCTTCAACCACCAGCAAAGAGTAAACAAAACCCAGGCTGAGAAAGATAAGAGGTGAAATCAACCCCATTCCACCTCCTATGAAAACTCACTGGGTGTCCCAGCTATCCCAGCCCCCTGAGGGCTTTCCAGGGACACCAAATTGCCACATATCCACCTAATGGCACTGTCCCCCCTCCAGTCACCTCACCCTGAGGCTGTAAGGCTATAGCTGGGTTCAGGTGTCACTGCTCTCCTGCTGCACTGGCTCCTGTCATCAACCAGGGATGAGGAGCACACTCAGGCAGCCCAGGGCAGGGTATTAAGCATCCTCCCACTGTCACAGATATGTTTTATGAAAAATCCTTTCTTTAGGATTTTTTCTCCTGAGAAGCTGAGAGGCTTCAGGAACAAAATGTAAACATTGATTATCTGCTGCTGTGGAATGCAACAGGTGGATCTTTGAGTGGCCCATGCAGTTGTTTCTAATTAATGGCCAATCACAGTCAGCTGGCTCAGACTCTGAGACAAACTTTGTTATAATTCCTTCTTTTTCTATTCTTAGCTAGCCTTCTGATGAAATCCTTTCTTCTATTCTTTTAGTATAGTTTTAATATAAAATATATCATAAAATAATAAATCAAGCCTTGTGAAACATGGAGTCAGATCCTCATCTCCTCCCTCATCCTCAGACCCCTGTGAACACAGTCACACCCCACAGCAAGGCTTGAACCATACCTGGAGAGGAGGATGTTGCAGTTCTGAGCTCTCCTGCCATCTATGACAGAAAGCTCCTTGACTTTGTGCCGGGAACTCAACGTGTCATCGATGGCATCTTCCTTCTATGAGAAAATAATAAGAAGAAAAGCCTGGAGAAGAGCCATGGAGCAGCAAGGACATTTAGTACTCTCAGTGTGATACACAGTGGGCCCCATAAATCAGGAGTGGCACCACAGGTTATGGGTAAAACCCCTCGCCTGTGACTGAAACACAGAAGTCATTTCATAAACCAGAGCTGGCTTTGAAGCCACTGGTTAGAAATGTAAATATTTTCTCAGACAGGGAAGATTTAAAAATCTGCAAACACAGGGGCGCTGCTGAATAAATAAAGGCTGGCTTTCTCAGCATACATACTTGTGATACTTCATTAAACCCTGGCATGGAGGATTTCATTATGGGCTGCTGCACACACTCAGCATTGCTCTTGTTCCTCACCCCTGCTCCAAACATCTGTGATCACCCTTCATGCATCAGCCCTCCTGAGCCAGCTAACCAATACATTCTATCAGACTTGCAAAAGCAACCAGCAGCTTTTTCAGTGAAATCCTCCCAAAATAAGGGATTTGAAAGCAGGAATTGGTGTGGAATAAGCACCTGTATCTCCTAAGTGGCTTAAACACTTTACCTTCAGATGAGTAACAATAGTGTGGTTGTGGGCAAATGGGCAGATCTACACAACAGCAGCTTTGTAGGGCTGCCCGAGGAGTTCATGTTGCCCCAGGTTTTAATTTACCATATTGCATATTTTAGTGAGGTTAATCAATTAAAAGCTGGCTATTCAATCCTTCTGGAAGGAACACAATCTGGAGATGCAAGGTCCTGAACGTTACAGATCCACACTAAAGCACTAAAGGAGACCTGGCACATGGTCACTGCAAGGGCTGAGAGTGAGGACTGAAATTATCATTTTTTACTCATTTTCTTGTTTCAACGAAGAAAACATGCAGACATGAGAAGCGGGAAGAGAGGCAGGTGATGGAAAAGAAGTCCAAGTCACCCAGCACCAGCTGCCCCTCTCATGTGCCTCGCCAGCTCTGACCAAGCAGAGAGCTTCCACCTGTGGGTTTATTTCCATCTTTTGAAAATGAAAACTGCTCGGGGTAGGAACTTCTCTGTGGAGTTAAAAATCCAACTCCTGGACTCAGACATTGGTTTCACTTCAGGCCAGACAGCAGAGAGGGTGGGTTCTGCCTCACCAGCCTCCCCAGCAGCAACTTTCAAGCTGCTCCTTCTGGTGATCTTTGCACCTCTCTGATCCAACCCCATTTGTCACACATGAACCCCCCCTCAGAAGCAGCCACGTGTCCCCATGTCCCTGTCCCCAGCCCCACATCACACTCCTGCAGGTGCTCACTTACCTGTCTGGAGCTACCATTCACAAAGAAGTCCTACAGCCATAAGCAGAAGCATGGAAAAAGGCAGTAAAAACACATGCAGTTCAGTGATCTCAGCAAAACCAGAGGGAACTGAAGCACAGCAAAGGGAAATGTGCAATATGGGGGGGGATTGGCAGCATGGGGGTGCCGGTGCCCAAACAGGAGTGATGCAGGTAAAAATGTGGGTTATGGGATGTGCAGGAGGGCAGAGATGATAAAGAGGAGGCACTTGGGGGTGCCAGTGCTAAAATAGGGGTGATGCAGGTGAAAATGTGGGTTATGGGATGTGCAGGAGGGCAAAGCTGATGAAGAGGAGGCTCCATGAAGGGATGAGGCCGAGGCACATTGTGCACAGGGGTGAGGAGGGGACATGGGGTGAGGTGGGAGGATGCTGGCCAAGCTCTGCTACTGGCCCAAAGGCACAGCACTGCTCAGCCTGCCATGCCTGGAGGAAAATTGCTGGTTCCTGCACATCTGAGGGACTGAAATGCCAATGTGAGTGCCAGGAAAAACAGGGCTTGTGAGTGGAAATAAGGAGAGGCGCATCCCGCAGCAAATCTGGCCGCAGCAAAACTTCACCAGTGACCACAGCAACATGATTCCCCTCGAGTTCTCATCATCCTCCTCGTCCTCCTTGCTTCTGCAGGGCTCAGCAGCCTGGCCCCAGTGCCCACCAGCAGCATGTCCCTCCCCAGACCTGGCTGTGCTCTCCCCAGCAGGCTGGAAGCAGGTGCAGTAGAGCTGGCACCACACACATGTGCACACACACAGAGTTTTCCTTCCCCATCCCCTCGGCTAAGCTCTGCTGATCAAGAATCTTGTGGCTAAAAGTCTCTGGTTCAGTTAAGGCTAAGGATCGGTGTTTCACTAATCAATCCCTACCAGGCAGTCTCATTTGTGGGACAGGCACAAAGCACACCCACAAGCTGCAATGGGTATCTTTATCTTCATTTAACTGGTCCCTAATTAGGAGCTCTTCCTTCCATTTCAGCCCTCAGACCTGCCCCACAATGCTCAGACTTGCTCCAGGCTGCTGGACAGGGAGGACATGGTGGCTTTCTCTGCTCCAGGAGAGGGAGGGCTCCTCATACATTAAGGTAGAGAAAAGATTCACTACAAAAAGGCCTCAAACCAGCCTCATCCCTGCCCCTATCCCTCATAGGAACTGTGATCCAGCCCCTGCTGCAGGATAGGGTAAGGAGGAGCAGATTTAAATGTGCTGCCACCATCCCCACAAACAATTCCCAGCCCTGCTGTCCCTGGCCCCTGCACAGGTCACTCTCCCTTGCACAGAGAAGCTGGAGCCTTTCCTTCCTTCATCCTTTTTTGGGAGATGAATTCTTTCCCAGCTCACTGCTAAGCCCCTGCTTCAACAACACATATTTTTTTCCACTTGGCCCTGACTCTTTTACATCACTCACTGCTGCAGGACCTGCCAGAACTGCCATGGCTGTGTCACTGCTGCTTATCAACATCACTCCCAGCCTCTACCCCCAGGAAGACTCTCAAGACATCCCTGACAGAGGCACAAACCCCTTGTGTAGTTTAAGCCCTGATGGTCCTGGACTTGCTTTTCTCCATCACTACATGCACACCCTGCTGCAATACATACACAATATAATACACACACAGCTGCTGCCAGTTCTCATGCCACAGCCAAAAACTCCTGTTGGACTTTCTGTAAATGCTGCTATTCTGTACAGCTGCAGGGCTCAGACCTTCTCTGGGGACAGGGACATCTGCAGAGCCTTGGCTGGGAGGCTGCAGGCTCTCCTAGCAGCTTCATGAGGCAGGGATGAGCCCCAGGAAGCCCAGAGGGTTCCTGTCCTCCCCACATGGAAAGGGCCCTTCCCAAAAGCTGCAGAGCTCAGCTAATAGCCTGCATTTACATCCCAGCCTGTGATGTGGGAAAAAACATTTAAAGAGATGCTTAAAATTAAGTACATGGTTAAAGCCTCGGGTGTGTGCAGCACTTTGGGATTCCCAGGCGCTCTGGCAGCAAAACCAGACAAATCCCAGCACAGGCAGCCCCACAGCAGCCACCCTGGGGGGGGTCAGAGAGCTCTGTGCACTGCACACACCTCTGCCTGCTGTCCCCAAGTGCTGCTGGGGCAGGGCCTCAGGGATGCAGCCCTTGACCAGGCATTTCCAGAACCCTGCTTTGTCTGGGGGCATGGGCACAGGCCCCATGTCCTGGGGATGTTGTGATCCAGGACAAGGGAGAGGCATCACCACTGAGCAAGTGGCTCCAGACAGGGAACAGGCAGGGAGAACCCTGCTCCTCCCTTGCTTCTTCGTGACAGAAACCAAGTTTTGCTAGAGCTTGAAAATGCTGGGAGTTGTGAAACCATTATTATGAGTTCATTGTGCCTCAGGGACAGGCTGTTCACTGCCCCAGCCCCCCTCCATGTACACAGAGCCCCGTGGTTTGCATGTGTGACAGAATCACAGAATGGCTGAGGATGAAGGGTCTTTAAAGATCCTCTAGAGCAACCATGGGCAGGGAACATTCCACTCAACCAGCCTGCAACACTTCCACTTCTGATCTCATGGAGCGCATCTAACCCAAAACACTGCTGCTGGCTGCAGAGCCATGCACCCCTCTCCATGCTGGGACTAACACTGGGAGCACCCTGGGGACTCCCAGCTGGACAAACACATCCCTCATGTGTCCCATGGCTCCACTCACACAGAATGACCACAAGGAACTTGTGCACAACATCCCCAAGGGCAGCTCCAGCCCACAGATGTGTCCCATGGCTCCACTCACACAGAACGACCACAAGGAACTTGTGCACAACATCCCCAAGGGCAGCTCCAGCCCCAGCAGCATCTCACAGGTGGGATTTTGCCTTGTCTTTCCCATCTGCCTTTCAGATGCTCTCACAGCATCTTCTGCCAGTCCCACCACAGCTCCTGGCTCCTCCATTCAGCTCCCTTCTGCTCCTCATCCCATGTCACAGCTCTCCCTGCTCCTCTTGGCCCCAAACCTACCCAGCCACTTCACCCAGCAGGACCTCAGCCAAGCCAAATTATTTTTAAATTCCTGCCTGGCAATAATCCTCATCACACCAGGTGACTCATGGGCTGGGGCCTGAAGGCAAACCATCCTGCTGACACTCAGGTTTCTATTCTTACTCCTCTTCCATTTCCATCCCTTGTCCTCAGACATGCCCTACAGTAGGAATGAGTCAAGCTCAAAAAATGCCAGGAGAAAGAGACATTGCTGTGGTCACCTCTTCCCAAAACACTGGGGCAGGCAGCACGTACTGCTGGTGGGTTACTCTTGATGTTTGTCCTGCTCTAATCCACCCTGATCTTTCCTTCAATTAGCCTCTGGAACAGATTAAACTCTCACACTGCCTAATGGGCTTATGGGTCTGGTCCACTCCTTCCTGGCACGAAGGAGACAAGCTGCTCTCTCCTCCCAGGAACACAGCCAGGTGTTCAGCAGGTGAACATCCTTTTTATCCTTTTTCAGCCTCTCTCCTTGCTTTTTCTCCTGCCTTCTTGAAACACTTCTTCCCATTTTCACCCTGCCTGGGGTAAAATAAGTGTCTAATTTTCTTCATGTGCTTTGATGCCTTCCAAATTGGGCCTACAGTGCTTGAGCAGGAGATTAAAAAGCAGAGGGTTTTGCCTGCAATGACATTATTTTGGTTTGGGATATTTGTTCAAAGCTCACATTTTGCTCTTGGCTCACTACAAAAATAAAAAGAAGAGACCCACCCATGGTAGATGTGGGCAAAACTTAGTCCCTCTTGGCCAGAGAGGGATAGAAATTTTCCACCCAATACAGACACATGGAGAAGTTGCTGTTAACAGCAATCCAAAAATATTACCCAACTGTGGCCACATCTGGGGGTTATTTTCGTAACATTCCCTGTCTCTTTTTTGTGTGTGTGTGTTTTTTTGGTGATCCATCTTCAGGGTGCACATGGTCAAGTGTGTGGAATCAGGCACAGTGAGCCATGAACAGCTGCCTCAACACCAAGACTCTGGCACATGGATGAGAGGACAAAGAAGATGGAGCTGATCTGGCCAACATGGCTTTGGTATGAAATAATGATGGGAGATGTGTTTTGGGACCACCAGTGAAACCACATGATCCCACAATGGTGGCACCTCACCCAGGTGTGCCCACCCTGGGCCAGCTGTTACCTGCTGTCTTTGGTAGGCTGAGAATGTCCTCTCCAGGTCCTCGAGGTCCAGGATTTTGAACACTTTTGTGTCATCTATATTGGTCCACACGGTGCCTGCCAGCTTGTTCTGCAAGACAGCAGGAGCATTGCAGGTGGGGGTCCTCACCCACTGCCCTCACATCACCACCCAGCACCTCAGTGCCCAAATTTTTGCCCAGCTTACCTCTGGAAGCTTGGACCAGTTGAAGGACTTGAGGGCGTTGGTTGGCTGAGGGATGCTCTTCTTCTTGAAGGCCATGCCTGGGGGTGCTCCAAGGGGAGGCATCAGCCCCCCCAGGGGTGGGGGGCCAGGGGGAGGGGGGGGACCACCGGGAGGAGGAGGTGGGGGAGGAGGTGGGGGACACCCCCCTGGGAGTGGGGGGGGTGGTGGAGGGGGCAGGAGGGAGCCGGGAGTTGGAGAAGGCGAAGGGCCCCCAGGTGCTCCTGGTGGCATGGGAGGTCCTCCAGGGCTGGCAGCACAGATTGCCCTCTGGGAGAGAAAGAGGAATGGGGACTGGTCATATGGAGGTGGGGACACCACCTAAAAAATACCCCTATGCTGATTTTTAATTAATTTGGTTAAATTTTAGGAAAAATGAAGCATTCAAAGACTTCAACACTTCTGACTCTATGCAACTGAGAGGCAGAATCAGCCCATCACTAGGGACAGATACCTTGGTGGCATTTCCAACAAGCCTCTTTCTCAGTCCCCCCATGCAGATGAGCCTCCTGGAATCATCCCATAGCACATGCAGGGGATTAGGGACTGGGCCCTAACAGGAGCAGGTTTGAGGTCTCACCCTGCTCATCTCGTGGAGCTGTGCTGTCAGATCTGCCACCTGCTGCTTGACCTGCTTGTGCTCGCTGGACTCCTTCTCCAGCTTCTCCTTCATCTTGTTCAGCGTCTGCATCATCTCCTCCTTCTCCTGGGCCTTGGCATCACACTCCCTCTCCTTCTTCTCCAGCTTCTGCTGCAGCTCTGTGTGCTCTGAAACAGCCCCAGGAGAACACTTTGGGTCACAAACTTTCCTTTTTGCCAACAGCAGCCCACGGGGGGCTAAACCCCACACTGCCCTGCAGAGAAGCTGCAGCTGGCAAAAAGGAGCCTGTGTTGTGCCTCAATACCCCATTTGGAGCCTCTCCATGAAAAAAAAAATAATATTTTCTTTGTCCACTTTCCATGACAGCCCCATGGCATGACACTATCTCAGCCCTTCAATAAAGCCTGCAGACATACGTATAAATAAACATATAAATATATGTGGTATGGTAACTGTTTATCCAAGGTTAGAGTTCACATTGTATATTCCTCCACCACTCACCTTTTCTCATTTTTTCTGCTTGCTCTTTCCACTGTTTGACTTCATTTTCATTGACTAACCTAAAAGGAGAAGAGATGTAGCACGTGAGACAATCCTACTACAGCATATAAGACACCATTACCTGCAAGGGACATGACTGAGGAAGTGGAATTTAAGGCTCCAAACTAATAGCTCTGCTGTGTCTCCCCTCAGAGAGGGGAGATTTTTTTTTCTGATAGGAAGAGATTTACAGGGCAGAGGGCACAGAGAGAAGGCAGAAAGCATATAAACTATTTTAATTACTACAAGCTCCATAGCTAATTGTCACTCTGTCACCATGGAACTTAAAAGGGATGTACAAAAGATATGTGAAATTGTGCTAAATGTGCATCTGCAAAACTCAATCGTTCAAAAGAATTCAAATGGGATTCAATTTGATGGAAGACAGAGGACACTGAGATCTCTAATATATAAAATTTATCAGAGAACACACAAAAACTCCTAAATCTCAAATATTACTTGCAAGTGCTGTCTAACAAAAGGGATGGGCTTCATTGCTAAAGTGGGGTGAGGCCAACAGCTCCAGGGATGCTGGAACATCACTGTGTGACAGTGACCAGCAGGGAACCGTGACCCCTGAGCACTTACATTCGTACAACATTTTTAATGTTGAAGTTTTCCAGGGGAGTGGCATCAGGGTCCTGCCCTTTGTCACTCTGGATGACAATCTGCTGCACGATCCTGTCCAGCAGCAGCCAGTACTGGACAGTGTTGCCGCTTCTTTTATCTGCAGGGAAGGAAGAGGACAGACTGACGTGAGCACAGGGGAAATTGTGACACTGCTGGGCAGGAGGGCTGGGCTGCCAAGCCCCCAGCAAGCCCTGGCTTTCCTGGCCTCTCCTGGGACTCACAAGGCATCTGGAGACAGTGGTGCAGGATGGACATAAAGTGCGGGTACGCCTCGCTGTGCGTCAGCCTCTTCCTCGTCAGCTCGAACATCTGAGTTGCACTTTTGGTGTCAATGTGGACCTGTGGGCAGGAGACAGGCAAGGTCAGGTCACTGCAGCCACAACAGCATCTCCTGATCCCTGAGTCTCAGCTCCCCACCCCATGAGCCACCCCCACCCCAAAACTGACAGACAAACCAGCCCCACTGCCCTGCGAGGGGCAAATAGAGCTGCTGGGCAGGCAAAGGACAAAAGGGCTAAAGCAGGCTCTAGGACAGATATTGCAAAGTGCAGAGCAACAGGAAAGACTTCCAAGCTCCAGATTTTATCCAGAAGACCACTCTTTGTCCCTTTGACCACTCTTTTGTAACTATGACATTGAGTGCCAGTGTCTGCATCAGCAGCATTTGTACTCACCAGCTCAAATCTTTTGGCAAACTCCAGTTCATCTTCATTTCTAAGCATTTCAAAAAAATCTAAGTGCCTGAGGAAAGAAAAGGGGAAAAAAACCAAACCAGAACAACCTGTTAAAAGCAGATATAAATGTGACAATGAGTAAATTACCAGGCAGCTGGTTTGTCAGTGGACCATACGCTGGGAGGGCTTGAAACACCAAGTGGACCTTCAGCTCTGACTTCCTAATCACTACAGGATGTGCAAGGAGCCTTTTGGGATGAGAAGAGGTGGATGAGGGCTGACAGCATCCCCTGAACCCCTGATGGCACATCCTCCCCAGCTCAACCCTACATCAGAATGCAGCAAAACCCTGTTGGAATTTTTTTCTCCCTCTCCGGAGACAGCAAGGAATTTCTATAAGAGGTGTGACTCTAGGCCAACACCTGAAGGAAGGGCAGCAGACGAAAATCACAAATGTGCTGGGGGTCCCTACTCACCGGTCGAGGGTTGAATTTTCATGTTGCCTTAGTTTGTCAATGACTGGCTGGATGCCCAGCATGAGGAATTCATATCGCAGATGGAGTCTGAAATCCAGGCTTTCCTGCAAGGCACAGGTGTGGGCTCAGCACAGCGAGGTGCACACCCTCAGAAAGTTCACTGAAATAAATAAACACCCCAAGCACACCCCAAGGCCTCCCTGGTGCTCACCACGCCTGCCCCCTGGCTCAGGACAGCGTTGATGAAGGACATGATGGCTGTCTTGAGGCTCACTTCATCTCGGTACCGGCCCGTGCTCTTGTCCAGGTCGTTGATCAGTGTCTGCCAAACACAAGGGGTCAGTTCAGTGCCCTGTGACAGCCCCAGTGCTGCCCAAACAGCCAGGGAACACGGGCAGGAACAGCTCCTGGTGATGCTCCAGCAGCTGCTGGCCACCCCAGCACCCATCTGGGCCAGCACCAGCCCATCCAGGAATGCTGCAGCCTTGCAGAGCTCTGATCCCAGGGACCCTGCACAAACAAGTTTTTTTTTTGGTGGGTTTCACCTTAAATAACTGCTTCCTCCCTCCTTGCTTGGCTGCAGATCTCATCAGACACGGCTCTGGGGTAATTCTGGATTTTTCAACTTGCAAACAGCCATAACAAAACATTTGCAAGCTGCCACTCAGATATTTGGGAGGAGAAAGGGTCAGGAACGCTGAATTTCAGGGGCTGAGGGGTGAGTGGAGAGCCACTGTTGTGGTTTGGAATGGAGGAAATTTAGGGAAGTGATGTAAAACTTTTCGTTCCCAAGGAACAAAATTTAAAATAAAGGAACTTATTTAGAATTAAATAATGAAAATTTTTACCTTTAAACAACTCATCTTGAAAACAATACCCCATAAATCAACATAACCCATCAACAAACTGTAAGAAAACTTGTAGAAGACAATAGGGGCTTCATGATAACAGGGCTCCCCAAACAGCTGTTATCAGTGAAGAAATTAGAAACCACAGAAGAACTGGGTTTTTCCCTCTTATAAAAAATCTCCATAACATTAACAAAAAAAAAAAAACAACAAAAAAACCAAAAAAAAACCTTCTCTCCCTAAGTAAACTGTAAAAACCCCTATTTTAGAAATAATGAACTGACTAGAAATTGTAGGTTTTGTTTCTTTACATTATCAGTAAGAAAAAAAAGGTTAAGGAGTGAAGTGTTCTGAAGAGTTTATTTTAATTCCTACTACCTTTTTTCTCTAATTACTTTCCTTATTTCCTTTTAATTTATTAATAAAATTTTTATACACTTTAAAGTTTTAAACCTGCTGTACCTTTCACCTAATCCTACCTCACAACAAGAAGTAAACACACCAATAATTAACCGACACCAAACCCATCACACTCTTTAATCCATTAACCAAAAAAAAAATCTCAAAATTAGTAAAAACTGAAATTACCAAACCAAAACCAGCACACCCACCTACCTGAAAACGTGTCCTTTCACTGGCATATTTCTGGTAGTGCAGCATGGCCTCCAGTACCTTCTTGTGGCCGCCAGGAACCAGGCACACGGCGCCCATGATTTCCAGCACTGCCACTTTTGTCTTAATGTTCTCTGTGCTCAGACTCTGAGCAATGACATTGATGCTCTCCAGGTGGGCCAGGACGTGGGCCCTGCCCAGGGAGTTGTTCATTAGTGCTTTTATACATCCAATGAGCGAGGTATGTATTCGAGACTCTGCTGTCTCATAGTCCATGCTTTTGAGGAAGTTGAGGATACATGATAAGCCATCCAGGTCGATGAAGCGGGTCACAAACCTGCCAGAAAAGAGAGTTTTCACTTTATAATTATTTATAAATTCATTATTATTTCTTTATTTATTATTTATTTATTTATACTTGGCCTTTTACCCCCTAACAGTCTGTTGATGTACACCTAGAACCTTCCTGTATACTTTTTGATGGATAGCAGAAAGCCTGAAGGATTCCCTTGGCCCAGACACAAATAAATTGATTTTTACACCATGGGGGTGTAAAAATCAATTTAATTGGTGCCTGGCTGCCTGCACAAGGTTCCTCAGAGTGAGGATATTTCAAAGAGAACCAGCTAACCCAGCCACCAACACAAGTCTCGGGATGGAGGTTGGAAGTTTGCAGTCACACTGCAAAAAATACCAAGCTGAGTTTTGAGACAATTTTTGAGCTGGAAGAAGATTCCAAGCCCTGAAGTCACTTCCTCATCAGCTGCAGACACCTCAATGTCACCTCTCCTGCCTCACCATCTCACCATCCACACTCTTCTTCTCCCTCAGGCACAGCTCCCCAATTTTAAAAGATTTCTGATTTTTATGATGATTTACAACACCACTGAACATAGAGCAGTCAGCAAACACAGGGCAGTGCCCAAGCAGGTCCACCAGACCCAGCACTGCACCCTGCTGAGGCATTTTAGGGCCCCCATGCCCAGTGCCACCCAGGCTGGGTGATCTCTTCTTTGGCAAAAGGCTGGAAAGCAAACGAGCCAAGAACATCCCAACACTGGGATGATTTTAATTCAAAACAAGCCATGCTGATGGGCAGCAACAAAAGGAGTAATTGCAGGCTTGGGGAAAACTGCTTTCTCTGCTTCAAAGCTTGCCCTTCTTCCAGCCAAAGTCAACAGGAAAGTTGGTGTTCACTTCCCTGGGTGCAGAAGTGGGTTCAACAGGTAAAATTTTCTACAGAGCCTGCTGCATCCCTCAAAAAACACTCAAATCCCACTTTTAAGGATTTTATAAAGTTTCATGGCTGGCCACCATGAAACTTTATAAAATCCTTAAAAGGTCCCACAAGCACCCACAGGTCCAGGTGTCACAGAAATCAGGTGCTCATCCCAGACCCTGGAAATTTCTTACTATTAACCACAGGTGGGAGAGGGAAAGGTATTTCCAAGCAATAGTAAATTTGTTTCTTCCATAACCAAAACAGGTCAGGCACCTCCCAATGGAACATATTCCCATCAGAAGATATCAACTGAGGCACTTTAGGTATTGCAAAAGTGTGCATGCAGACTCCAGAAAATTAAAAGAGAAAATTAAATTAGGAAAAGCTGCAGACATTCAGAAAGCATCCCAGCCTTCATTTATCCTCCCATCAGAACTTGTTTTCCATTTCATAAAAGCCTGAAGATTCATGTGACTTTATTCCATTATAGAGTGCAAGAAGAGCTGAAGTTGAAACAAAGGTCCTAGCTGACCAATAAAAATTGTTGTTTTCTTGGAAAAAAAAATCTTCAAGGAATTTTTACATTCTGTGCAGTACAAAGGAAAATTTGGAAAAATAAAAAAGTTGCCTGATTTGCCTGAATAAACAGGGAGGTTCTGGTGGCTCTTGGTCACTAAAAGGACCAAGAAAAAGGAACAAAATGACAAAATGTCACACAAAAAAAGCAGTTGCTGAAACAAAAAAAAGGCAGTTAGTGCCTCAGAGTCCTCACCTCTCTCACCCTGTACAGCTCCCATTTATATTCCTATTTAACCCCCTGGTCTGCTAGAAAACTCAAATACCAAAAAGAGAAGGGAAGGGAAGAGAAGGGAAAGGGGAAGGGGAAGGGGAAGGGAAAGGGAAAGGACAAGAGAAAGGAGAAGGGAAAAGGAATTGCCTCATTGGTTTTGTCCGCAGTGCAGTCTTCAAACTTTCGATTGTTTTATTTCTCTCCTCCTCATCTTCTTTTTCCAAGGCGATCAGGGATTTTCTCTGTGCAAGGAGGAAGGCGGAGGTCAGGAGGGGAATGTCCCTGTGTGCCCAAGGAGTGGCAGTGCCACCACCCACTGTGCCAAGCCATGGGGATCCTAAACCCACCCTGGAGGTCTGGAATCCTTATGGCAATCTCAGAACTTGGGAAAAGGAGCAGTGAGGAAAAGCACACCATGGTCTGGATGGGGACAGAGGGATGAAGGCACTGCCTCCAAGCTCTCACACAACTCCTGCTCTGCTCTGCACTGCTGTGGCCTCACCTGGAGTCCTGGGGGCAGCTTGGGGCACCACAATGTAAAAAAAGACACCCAAAAAAGGCATTAGGCTATTGGAGATCATCCAGAGTAAGCCACGGGGATGGTGAACAGCCATCCTAGTGCAACCCAGCAGTGTGGATCTCAGCTGGGGACAGTGTCTGTGCGTACAGGATGCATCTCCCACACTGGAATTTGCTCTCCAGCTGGGGCTGGGGCTGGGATTTGACTCCTGCACCAGGGCTGCCTGCTCCCTGGGCATGCATGAGGCACAGCTACAGCTAAAGCAGCTCCCTGAGTGGTTCCTGCAGCACCCACCAGTGCTGGGCCCCAGAGGTGTCAGGGTGAGCCCTGCCAGCCCTGGCTGAGGCTAATGCAAGGCAGAAAGGGACCCAGCAGATATGAGGAGCTGTGCTGACCCCTCCATTTAACCCAGCTCCTCTTCAGCAGCACATCAGGGAGATCAAAGCCACCCTGCAGGCATCTGGCAGGCTTTGATCACAAGCTCTGCTCAGGCTCAGGGCCCTTTCTGGCTGGCAGCCCATGGCCAGCACTGGGTGTTCCTGCCTTCCCAGGGGGATCAGCACACTCCCTGCTGGCTCACAGCCCCTGCTCATCCCTCTGGGAGTGCTCAAGGCCAGGCAGGATGGGGCTTGGAGCTACCTGGTCTGGTGGAAGGGGGTCGGAGCTGGATGTCCTTTAAGGTCCCTTCCCACCCAAACCCCACCCAGGGTTCTGTGGCTGAACAGAACACCCCAGGAGCTGTAGGAACATCTCCATTGTGCAGCTGTACCTGTTACAGGTGACACTGCCACCCACACCCCACCCATGGTTCTGTGACTCACAGAACACCCAGGTTCAGCAGGAACATCTCCATTGTGCAGCTGTTGGTGTAACAGGTGACACTGCCACCCTCTGAGGCACAGTGCTGGCACTGTCCCCACCCTGCTGCTGCCCCACCTGGGGTTCAGAGTCACCAGGGATACTTACAGCAGCCATGGAATTCAGCTGATCAATGTAGAACTCTGGCCAGCTGGTGGCTCCTTTATTTTCTTCCTGGTCCTGGGTAGGGGATAAAAAAAAAAGTGAAACAAAGCCAGATTAGTGAAAAAATAGTATCAACATTGCCTGCCCTTCATGGCCAGCCATTTCTGAAGCACTCCTGAGCTCTTGCATTATTTTATGTTAATATAAGTGTGACTTTCTATATTCTGAGCTTCCCCCTGACTCCAGCTATGCAAACATTACCTGATTTATTAAACTGCCATAAATACAATTACACCATCTGCCTGTGACCAAACACTGCCCCACTGATACTGCATCAGTCTTGTGATTATCAGCTTCAGGGAAACCAGACTGAAATTTTACATCCAAATCTCTCTTGTTTCAACTCCACAGTGCCCTTGAAGATTTGGCTGCACAGCCTTGAGTATGCTCAGGGGGGAAAATGTTTAAAAGCAATGAAGAATGTTTAAATGTGACATGGTCTAGGCTGCACTCCTGGAGCAGAACCATGACTTATCAACAGCCTAAGAGAGACTCCAGGCACAACAGCTCCTCTGGGGACTTCATAAGTCACTGGGAGGGAACATGCATCTGGCAATGTCACTTCTTGAAGGATGGCACCCCTGGGCCGGTGATCTGTGACACTGAGTGATGCAGAGTCTCATCTGGCCATCCTGGTCCACAATGCCAGATACAGGGGCATCTGTCAGGGTTAAAGAGGGGTTTTCAAGTTCTACCTTGTTCTTGTAGGACATGATTGAAGGATTAAAATCCCTCAGTACCTGTGAGCCCAGCTCAGGTAACTAATGCTGCACATTCCCAGGGGCTGCATGGAGCAAGCAGGCAGAATTTGAGGGAATAATTGATAATTAACCTTTAACTTCACTTTATTTTCCTAAAGACATATGTATTAAAATAAGAAGGGGATTTCACAGCAGAAATGCCACATGTCTAGATTGGAGTCAACAAGTACTACACAGATCCCAAACTTCTTCCATCAGTAACCATCACAGCCTGACTGGCTGCATGGCTGCGCCTCTTCCCTAACTTTCAGAGCTGTTTGTAAACCTCATTTCACACCCCAAACACCTGTGATGAGGAAGCAGGACAGAAGCTCCTCTCTGCCCCCACCTCTGTGCTCACAAACAACTGTGGCTGCTTCAGCAAGCCCGGGGAGCAGAGCCCCAGACATTCACTGTGCCTCAAGAGGCTTATGTGGAAAACTTCTGTGCATCCCAAACTTTCCAAGATGAGGACAAGCAGATTGAAAGACAGGTAATTTAGATGAGACTCAGTTTGCCCCTGGGCAGAACAGGGGTGCCTCCAGACCTGACCCTTCCTTCGGCTTTGCCACAACTTTGAGAGCACCAAAAGGCCTGGAAAGCTCTGCCCTTTGCTTTAACACTTTCTCCTGACCCCACAGTCCCTCAGAGGTGCCAAGCAGCTGGGCTGAGGCTCAGGCCACCTGTCTGCTCAATGTCAGTTCTGTCTGACATGGCCATCGGGGCTTTCAGCTCCTCACTGAGCCCTGGGCACTCATGCCAACCCTCTCTGTGCCCTGCCAGGGCAAGGCTCTGACAAAGCTTGTGGGAATTCTGCATTTCCCAGCTTTCCTGCCCCACTTTAGAGTCCAGCATGCAAATGGACTCCAGGGGACAAAAGAGCTGGGACACTCACAGGTGCCTTGAGTATGGTCCTGTCACCTCCTGGAGGCGTCAGAGAAGTCCTTCCCATTGTCCCTCTTATAAGAAGCATCTCTTTCTGTCCTAGGGTAATGTTATGATGCTCATATCCCCATTCATGTGTTCTGTTTATGCTGGATACTTTGTTCTGTGCCTTCAAGACTGGCTCTGAAGAGTGAAAGTTTTGTTTGGGTTTTCTTACCAGCCTGGTGGGACACAGACACAGGGCAGGAGCTAATGCAGCTTTTGCTTTTCACTTTGCTCTCTTGCTCTTCCTTCTGCTTCGCTTCTGCTTGCTTTTGCTTCTGCTCATTAGCTAGTTTAGCTAAACAGTCCAAATTTCTCCCTGGACTGTTCTTCCTTTCCTTTTTGGAACCACTCAGGCCTGCTCCGGGCTGGGCCCTGGCAAACCCCGAGAGTTTGCACCCTGTGGCCCAGCGGGGCCTACTCTGGGCAGCAGCTGCTCCAGCGCCGTTGGGACTGAGAACAGAGCGAGCACCCCCAGAGAGACTTTCTGAATTTGTCATCTTTTTCAGAGCACTGACAGAGTGGTGTCACCCAGTATTGTTCATTTTGTGTGCTGGGGGTTGCTGTGCCTGTTAAATAAACAGGTTCTTTCCACTTCTCTCTGAGGAATCCTTCCTGAACCGGTTGTGGGTAGGGGCCCTCCTTTGGAAATTCTCTACCAAATTTGCCCTAAACCAGGACACTTTCTCACCAGAGGCACCAGCTGGGAAAGGTGGCAAGGTCCCCAGCAAGGCACAGCAGCAAGGGGTGTCCAGATGTACCCAGGGAGTGAGATCCCTGCAGGGAAAGCAGCAGGGCTGGCTCACCCCACAGCCCAGGACCTGTGCTGGGAACACCTGTGAGGCAGCCAGAGATGGGGACCTGCTGCTCATTTAGGGTTGAAAAGAAGCACTGGAGCAAATAAAGGTCTCCAGGGGGGTGGAGGGGAGGCTGAACAACAAAATTGGCTAAACTGCTCATTTATAATTAACGTGCTGCATTATAAATATTTCCCTTTGCTTGGCTCCCTCGGGCTCTTGCATTTCCTCCCTGAAACCCCCAATTTAGAGAGTGCTCTCAATTAAGTGCAGCAGAACCTCATTAATTCCGACGAGCAGCTGGGCAGGCTCCTCAGAAAGCAGCTTCCCAGGCAAAGGGGGACTGCACAATAAAGCAGGCAAAGATCAGGGCAGGGGCTTCCCTCCCCTCAGCTCCCCGCAGGATGTTGCTCAGTGGTAATTACTGGGGCTAATGGTCTACAGCACACTGAGAAGTGTCTTTTGGTGTGCTCCTGGTGGTAAAGAAACCTCCTGACAAAGCCACAGCCCGGAGGGAAGTGAGTCACAAGGCTCTGCTCAGCACCAGGGGGAGGGAGGAACCTCTCCAGCATCAGGGTTTGAAAAGTTGAGTGTGAAAAATGGTTTCCCAGCACGCAGGGTGGGTTTTGGGGACATGGGTTTTGCAGCCTGCCTGCAGGGAGGGATGCAAGACACAAAGCTGAGCATCTCCAAGGTGAGTGTCTCCAGGATGTGGGTGCTCTCAAACAGCAGAGAAGTGAGGGCTGATCTGAACCCTGCTGGAACCCAGACTGAGCTGCTCTGTTGGAGACATTGATGGCTTTAATTGCACATCAACATCCCTCACTGTCCTCCAGGCCCACATGGGCTCAGCTACAAAAATTAAGCCGTGCCAAAGCTGCACAGACAAGGGCAGCCCTTGCTGCATCCCCTGCTTTGTTCCACCTGAGCCCCTCACCTGTTTCTTCTTTCCAGGGACCTGGCAAAACCACAAATCCCATCAGCTGCAGCCCTGCTGTCACCAGGTCACCCTCTCATGTCACAGCCCCTGCTGTCCTGAGCTCTGTGCATGGGGCTGATGGATGCTGCTCTGCTCCAGGGTGGCAGTGGCTGCTGTGATGTGAACCCCATAAATGAGCTCCATCCCCTGCTCAGCACTGCAGGGAAAGCAGTGCCCAGTCATTAGCAGGAGCTTTCCCATGTGAAGGTCACCAATCTGGCAGCTCCAGCCATCCCAGAGATTTCACACTCCCCAGCCCTGTCATGTCTTGGTTTTAACCTGACACTTCCACAGCCCTTGTGCCTCCCCCTTGGAGTGTCAGCAGCTCCCACTGCCAGAATTTCTTCTCTTCCCAATGCAGACGAGGTGGGGGCTCAGCCAGTAGTGGCTCAAAGCAATTTCAAGGCTTCTCTCAACCTGTCTGCACCTGGAAGGATCCTCCCCACAAGCTCCTGCTGCTCTGACCTGCAGGATGCAGCTGCTGGGAACAGTGCAGCCCCCCAGCATGTCCCATGCTGGTGGGGACAAAGACACCTGAGATGCTCCTCAGTGCTTTGTCACACCTGCTTTGTTTCCTAAACAAGCTTCTGGCAGCATCTCACAGCTCCTCAGTGTGTCACACCTGAGCCAGCAGCCTGCTTCCCTACCATGGTGGGGCTTTGGGATAACTGGATTTGGAGCTCTTTGGGATAACTGATGGTGGCTGGCTGAGCTCCCCACCCAGCTGATGTCCAACACACCAGTCTACATCCTACAGGGCTGGAAGGAAAGGGTTGGCTCACAGCAGCCCGCTCCATGCAAGCCCTTCAGTGACACCACCAGTGGCTTTTCTCCAAGGTAGCAAGTGACAGAACAAAAGGAAATGGCCTCAGGTTGTGCCAGGGGAGGCTTGGACTGGATGTCTGCAATAATTTCATTAAAAATGTGGTCAGGCACTGGAACAGGCTGCCCAGGGCGTGGTGAAATCACCATGCCTGAAGTGTTCAGAAAAGTGGGCATGTGGCACTTGGGGCCATGGTTTAAGCGTGAACAAGGCAGCACTGGGTTAATGGATTCAGTGATCTCAGAGGTCTTTCTAACCTTAAAAATTCCATTATTTTGGTGGTTCACCTCCTTCTTGGCACCACCTGCAAGCCTGGTCTGCCCCAGGAGAACTCCTCAGGAAAGGATTAAAAAAAAACCAACTCTCTTCAACTGGCACCAGCTGCAAAAACAGAAACACCCCCTTCATTTTTACACATTGTCCTGACATAACTTTTATTCTGCACAGTGTTCTCCACCCCTCCTTGCTGCTCCAAAACAGCAGGGCAAGGGAAAGTTGGCAGCAGTGGCAGCTCACTGGATTTTGGCAACCCTTCCCTCCCTGACTGTTCTGGATGATCCACCTGGATGATGAGAGGAAGCAGGCTGTGGCATGGATGGGTTTTAAAGCCAAGCAGCCTCTCTGAGATGTTTAAATCCAGCTCAGCTCCACCAGCATGGCCCAGCCTTTGCCAGGAGTGTGCTGGTGAAGATTTGGACCCCACCACATCCCCCCAGGGCTCCCTTATCCCTCCAGGTACCCCTGAAACAGAACCTAAATGATTCACCAAAGCTGCTTCCCCATGGAGCGCTGCTGCTAAGGGCTGGAATTTCATCAGACTCTCCTCAAGCTGGGATTTCAGGGTCTGAACCAGCCCAGCCCAGCCTGCTCTGGTTTTTCCATATGCTAACACTTGCTATGCCCTCTCCTCCACAAACACACACACGTGCCCCTGTACACTTTTCCCAGGGTTTAAAAATTATGCTCCCCATAAGCAAATATAGCATGACCAGATGCCTTTGGTAGTCAGCTGGTTCATTGTTTGAAAAGCTCTGCTTCAAAATCCAAAAAAGATTGCTAACAGATGCATTTTTTGGCTGGTGAGGGAGAAAAACCTTGCTTAAACAAAAGTGTGTTGTGATTGGAACTAAAAGGGGAATTACCTTGAAAGATAAAAACTATAAACATTTCCCAGTGAAAAACATCCCCAGCCATGAAAACAGGCAGTTTCTCTCTGTCAGCCTGAGCAAATGACACCTGAGATGGTATTTCAACCTGCTGCTGCAATAACAGCAGGTCTATCTGTATGTTCAGAGGTCATGAAATCATTCCCATCCATCCCAGGTGACCCTGGAGCATGGCAAAATGCCCAGCTGATTTATCCTCCCCTCCCCTGCATGCCATCCCTGTCAGCTTTTTCTCTTAGTTCTGGCTACTGCAGCAAAAAATATGGGGGATTGATGTTTTTTAAATGAAGGAAATGGAAGGCAAGCCCCAAAAAAGAGCTGCAGGGCTGAGCAGGACAAGTGGAAGAAGGAGCTGGAAAGCAAAGCACTCTGGAGGGAGTGGGTGGAAGGAGCAGTTGGAAGGGAGAGAGGCTGTCTGCCTGGGAAATAGAGGATTATTGGAGAGACATCACTCATTTATTACATATTTCCCCTGAAAAAATCACCACTGCTGCCTTTTCCTAGTGCAAAAGGTTTTTATCTGACCCCTGAGGAAACTTTAGATCCAAACTTTGCTTCCCACTGCTCAGAGCAATGCACCCAGGGTTGGTGATGCCACTGGGTTTTCAGCACAAGCTGACAGAGCTCAGCATCCCTTGGCATCCCTGCAGGTCATTTTCCTCTGCTCCAGCTTTGGAAATGCTCAGCTGGACCCAAAGGGAGAGGAGCAGAACCCTGCATTACATCAGCTGTTTGTCACTACCCATCCTTCCCACCTGGTTATTTATTCTCAGCTTCTAACACCTTGCACCAATCTATATTTTGAGGCTCATAAAAGCCACCCTTTGAGCTGCTCTAACAGCTTGGCATGACCTGCATGGGCTGTCAGGAGCCAAATCTCCTGTGGTTAAACAGGTCCTGCAGATTAAGCACCAAGGGGTTAATCATTAACTCCCTCTGGAAAAAGGCCATCCTGAGTCACACTCCTGCACTGAGGCAAACCCACAGCCAAAGAAACAGCAAATCTGGAAACCCTCCTGCTTCCTCTCTGCATTTCCTAGCAATATCCTCTCCTGGAGAGCGGGGCCAGCAGGGAGTGAAATATTTTGGGATGAGCTATGAGACGAGTCATGGTCCAGAAATACCACTTCTAAAAGCAGATTTCATCTCTGCCTTTGCATTTCCCTGCTTTACCCCAGCAGCAGAGGGGCTGACAACTTCAGAGAATAATCTATAAATCTCTCTGCTGACCCCAGCACTGCAGGGCTGATGGATTCAGAGCAGAGTCCAGCTCCTCCTCAGGCTGTTGCTGACAGAACAGCCTCACCACGAGATGCTTTTTGTCCCTCTGTCTGTCCTCTGAGGGACACAGGGTGATGCAGGAGGGCTGGGACCACAACAAGCTCATGCAGTGCAACCCCCAAGGGTGGGATCAAACCCATTCCGTCCATGGATGGAGAATCAGGGAGGACAAAGCCTCCACCCTGCCAAGCCAGTCCTGTGGGCTGGGATAAAACCAGCTGCTAGCAGGGCAGAGAAACCAGGATAAAAGCAGGGCTGCAGGCCAGGGGGAAATATTCCAGGGAAAGAAACATGCCTGGGGGACAGCTGGATTTCCCCTATTTCCTCTCAACAGGTGCTGTCAGGTCTCTTTCCAGGACAACCCAGCAAAAAATGTCTCATTTTTGGTTCCCTTTTATGAAATCTTACCTGTCATGGGAATACATAAACCAGCAACATCTGGGATGTGCTCTGGAGAGCTGAGTGTGGTGGATGACACCAACAGCAAAGCAGAAGTGCAGCCAAAATTGGCAGCAGAGTGAAGAGCAAAAACTGCTCAGGGGACAATTCTGGATTGGAGGTAATCAGGCAGCTGCCTGACACTGATGTCCACCTTTGGGACCCACCAGGTAAAACTGAGTGTTAGAAGCATCTCAAGCAACAGTTTGCTGTCAAACACAGGCTTTGGGCACACCCTGCACTTCCCAAATCACTGCCACTCAGGGAGGCAGGACCACTGTTTCATGCCCAGCCCTGCTGCCCTGCCAAAAAAGCAGACACTGCTCTCAGCTGGAATGCAGCCCCTCTCCTCCATGCCCGGCTGTCATGTAGGTGATCTGACCTCATAAATACACAGGAGCACAAGTGAGAGTTACCAGGAGCTGCCAGGACATCCACCAGTGTTTGTGCTGCTCACCAGCCATCACCACACAGGGCAGGACAGCCCAGAGCCTGCTGTGCACAGACATTGCTCTCCAGCCCATGTCATTCCTGATTT
Source organism: Zonotrichia albicollis (assembly GCF_047830755.1). Taxonomy (NCBI): domain Eukaryota; kingdom Metazoa; phylum Chordata; class Aves; order Passeriformes; family Passerellidae; genus Zonotrichia; species Zonotrichia albicollis. The sequence continues at coordinate 58,823,546 of NC_133824.1, forward strand.
CCTCCATGGCTGGAGCCTTCATTGATATGGCCTCACTCATTTTTAACTAAAAAGCATTTGTCTCCATCAGAGCAAGCAGTGGCATGTGTGCTGTGCAGCTCACTTTTAAATTGAATTTAAATTTTAAAATTTAAATTTAATTTAAAATTTTAAAATTTCCAGGGATGAGGCATCCACAACTTCTCTCTCTCTGGATTAGATATATTTATATCTATATTTATATTTGTATTTATATATAGTTATAGTTATTTTATATATTATTATATTATATTATATTATATTATATTATATTATATTATATTATATTATATTATATTATATTATATTATATTATATTATATTATATTATATTATATTATATTAATATCATCACAAATAGGGAAGGAATGGCTGGAACAGCCAGAGGAATGAGGACCAGAGGAGAGCAGCAGCCAGGATCTAGGATCAGATGGATCCTCAGAAGATGCCACAGGCACTTCTGTGGCTCCTTTTCCCCATGAGCAAGGAGTTTCACAGCTCAGCATTTAAAAACCCATGGGAACAAGGAGGGTCTGGAAAGGGAAAGAGCCACCATCAGCTCCATCTAAAGCCTTCCTCAGGAGATTAGATAGCATGTAATCTGCACTCACCATAATAATTACATGGCTTTGCTTGATTTAACTCTCCCATTATCCAGACACACCAGGGCCAGGCTCTGCTTATCCACCAGGGAGTGAGGAGCAGCATCCCCTGCCCATTCTCCTGTTGATCCAGAGCAGTGCCTGTAATTTGTTCACATCCCTTCTCCCCTCCCATTTAAATCTGGGGCATGGCAGGCCTCTGTCTAACAATAATACAGGGATTTCAGGAGTATTTATGAGAGGCTTAAAACTTAATCCTACATGAGCAAGGTAAGCCTGCTCTTGGCCTAAAATGTGGATGGAAAATCTGGTGCCATTGCTACAGCAGGAGAACAGAGACATTTACAGCAGAGAGCAGCCTCTGAGTGGGGCAGTGAGTGCCCAGCCACCCCTGCAGACAGGTGAGGGGCACAGTGGCAAATTTGGCAATTGAATCACAGAACCCCAGAATGGTTTGGGTTGGCAGGAACCTTAAAGATCAGCTGGTTCCAATGCCCCTGCTGCCAGCAGGGACACCTGCCACCAACCCAGGTTGCTCCAAACCCCACCCAACCTGGCCTGAAAAAATGCCATGGATGGGGCATCCACAGCTTCTCTGGGCAACCTGTGCCAGCGCTTCAACATCCTCACTGCAAAAACCTTCTTCCTTTAATCTAACCTAAATAAACCTCCAGTTTAAAACCATTACCCCTTGTCCTACTGCAACAGCCCCTACTATAAGGTTTGTCCTCATCTGTTTTATCAGGCCCCTTTAGGTACTGGGAGGGGCTCTAAGGATGTGGTGAGCAGCCCCTCACCCCTGCAAGGCCAACCTCAGTGCCCAGAGAGTTCCACATGGCCCTGATGTGCTTCATGGAGGTGGGGACACCCATGTGGGCTGTGGGGACACTTCCTCCAGCCTGGACAGGCTGGGGACCAAAGAGTTTCTTTTCCCAGGGTCACTCCAGGAGCAGCCCTGTCACAGACATCTTTTATGAAAAATCCTTTCCTTAGGATTTTTCCTCCTGAGAAGCTGTGAGGCCTCAGGAACAAAATGTAAACATTGACTATCTGCTGCTGTGGAATGCAACAGGTGCATCTGTGATTGGTCTCATGTGGTTGTTTCTAATTAATGGTCAATCACAGTCAGCTGGCTTGGACTCTTTGTCCCAGTCACAAGCCTTTGTTATTCATTCTTTCTTTTGCTATTCTTAGTTAGCGTTCTGATGAAATCCTTTCTTCTATTCTTTTAGTATAGTTTTAATGTAATATATATAAAATAATAAATAATAAATCAGCCTTCTGAAACATGGAGTCAGATCCTCATCTCTTCCCTCATCCTGGGACCCCTGTGAATACCGTCACACAGACCTGTTTCTGAGACACCCCAAATATCACCTGGCATCCCAAGAGAGCTGTGTCCTTCCCCCCATCCTGCATGAGAGGGAAGAGGCTCAGCACCCAACAAGTCTCTTACTTTTTTCTTGCTGCAGTAGATCTGCCACTTCTTCTCAGCCGGCAGTGCAAACATGGCCTCTCTGTGCTTGTCTGTGAGGTCAAGTTCATCCTGGAAAGGGGGAAAGAAACACAAAACATGCACCATGAGTACTCAAACAGCTGATGGCACAGACACAGCCCCCAGACAAGCAGTGTAAATCAAGTGGGGTCACACCACAGCACAGCAGTGACCCCACAGCATCACCCGTGACTCTGGATTTTGTCAGGACAATGGTGCCAATCCTCATCCTGTTCTTGCTGACCTCTCCTGATTCTGGGCTGCAAATTTCCCTGCCTTGTCCCTCCCAGACATCTCCTTCATTGCTTTTAAAGCCTGTAAGTATTTTGGAAAGGACACCCATGAAGCCATCAGGGCTGCCCACAAGACTCACACTGACAGCTTCAGGTGAGCCATCTCATCTAAGACACACAGCAAAGAAAAATTCAAACAGGACCTTTCTTTTTATCATCATTACTTCACTGAAGCACCTCACCCTGAGTGGTCCAGCCCATTTCCATTGCTGACACCCTCATATCATCAAAAACTGTTTGGCTTTTGCTTTGTTTTCCTCCAGCTAAAAATAGAAAGCTCTTTTCCTAATACCTGCAGATCATAAAGAGGTACATCTTCCCCATCAAAACTGCATCACGTACTGCCTGGCAGAGATAAAGCTGTTTATTGACTGAAGCCTTTATTGGTTTATCTGATGTTTTAAAGCACACATCCATTTCTGACTTGGAAGCTCGCTTAGCAGCGTGCCCTCCGCCGGGATGCCCGGGCATTATCAAAGCCTCATCGCTTCCTGGTGCTAGATGTAGGTCAAAGCTTTTATGAGGGAAGTAAATAAAACATTCAGGCAGGGCTGGGAGGCTCGTTGCTAAAGCCAGCATCGATCTTAGAGCCATGGGTGTCTCTTAAAACCACCAGCACTGATGATAATCCCTGTGCTGGAGGGGTTTGGGGGCAGCAGGGAGAGGCTGCAGAAGGTCACAGGAAAGCCCTGCCATGGCTTCAAGCCAACTCATCCCACCCAGACTGTGGATTTAAGTAAGAGGATCCCCATTAAAAATTACACATTTAATTCCAGCAACCAAAAGAAACCCCATATGGAGAGCTGTTAAAGCTTCCCAGCCTGAACAATAACACTCAGCAACTAAAACAGCTTCTGTACCCTAATCAAAGCCTCATTTGGGGAAGGCTGAGCAAGATGCCTCTGGCAAAAGATGGGTCCCTGCACCAGCAAGCCCACAGGCCACCAGGAAACTCAGCTGATATAATTCAAGCTCATATTGCACCCAGTTGCCAAGGAAAGGAGCTTTGAGCTATCTTGTAACCCAAACCCAGGGGCCCTCCAGCACAACAACAGTGACAGAGGGCTGCTAGCAGTCCCAAACACCTCAGCAAGGCTTATCTGTGTACTGCAGGTATTGATTTCTCTTCTTGATGAAATCACTCCTCAAAAGGAATGGTGTAGAAGAGTTTTTTTTTACACACTCATTGAGGAGGCTTTGCCTGTTTCCTGACCTTTTTGAGGTAAATCTTCAAACCACCATGCTGCACAGAGCTGATGCTGGTGGAGTTCTGGAAGCAGACTTGGACACCTTTACAACAGAAAAAGCCATGTTGCTGTAACAGAGACTGGAGGAAAAGAGAGGACTGAGAAAACCTGAGCCCAGTGCGAGACACATGTTATCTTCCTGCACCCAAGGAGGAGAACCTGGGCTAGGGAAAACTCCAACCAGTGCCATGCTCAAACATTCCCATGTCCTGACAGCTTGGGAGGTCAGAGATCCCTATCAAGCAACCAACCTCCACCCCAGCCTTGGGCAAGCCTTGTCACCCTTCCATGCCTCAAAATCAAAACTGCACTTCCCCGTTGTCTCCTCGGGCTACGAGCCAGTCAAACATCCAAGCTCTGCTTCAGCCTCAGCTCACAGAAATCACAGAATGGTGGGGGTTGGGAGAGACCTTAAAAATCATCTAGTTCCAACATTCCCCAGCCTGTGAACCAGGTTGCTCATAGTCCCACACAACCTGGCCTAGAACACTTTTCTGGAAGTCTGAAGGTTACCAACAGGATGACACCCACACAGGGACCCAGCTGAAATTCAGCTCACTGGAAAAGTAAATCTGGGAGTGTGGAGGAGGACAAGGGGCTCTTGATGAATATTTACCTCTGTGGTGAGGGTTTGAGAGAGCACAGGAAACTGCTTCCACTGTGACCCCACCTTCTGGCCATGTGAATCTGATAGTCTGGCTTGAAAGCACTAGCCACACACATCTGCACTTAGATCCTTAGAAAAATATTTACTGAAACTTTCAAAATGCCCATACCCTAAAAAGACAACTTGTGCAAATGCGAAGATTTATTAACAAGGATTAAAAATCCTAAACCAAGCTGAAACCTAAGCAGGAGCAAGAAGGGACAAAACTGAAGAACATATTAGGTAGGTACTGGCACATGACAACGTGCAAACACATCCAAAAAAGGTGCAGAAATGCTTCTAAGTCTCACACAGCACATTTCATTGTGCCTCAGCTCTAACACATTCAGTCATCACAGCCCTGCATCACTCAACAACACCTACCTAATGATATCTTGCAGGATGCTTGGGAGAGGTGTTTGAATAAATGCTGTGTGGCACCCAGTGAATATGAAAATCCTCATAATCAAAGAGTGACTAAGGACTGTAATTCAGAGCCCCAACAGTGACTCAGCTGGGAAGAGTCAGGTCTTTGCTGGTTTTTATGTGTTTGGGGATTCCTGCAGCCACCTCCAGCCCTTTGCTTAGGCTCACTGATGCATCTCAGTGCAGGCTGCTCAGAAACTGCCCTTTCCAGCTCCAAAGATCAAGAAAGGACAGGAGCAGCACCTGTTTTCTGGAGGCTATAGGTGTAGAAATGCAGCTCCCACAAAGCCTTTAACAATCAACCCGAGTCACAGCGTGGCAGAGAAGCTGTGCAGAAAATCACACCCATATGGGCCTTCAATTAATAATCATGAGCTTGATAATTAGGTGATTCTAACTGGAAATTCATTTTATGGGCCATTTGCAATCCACACACTCCCACTACAGCTACAGCGTGTGATGCTGGCAGCTGTTGAAGAGTGAGAAGACAACCATGGGTCGGTGTCCATCACCCTCAGAGCCCTCACCCCCCACCTTTCACAGCTCTGCCCCTTCCACCTGGCTGCTCCTGTGTCAGGATCTGCCAACTTCACTATTTTTAATACTTTTTTTGGAATCAGGTCAGTGGCATAAAAAAATAACAGCCTAGTTTTACCACCAAAAGGAAGTCTCTGCCCAGAGTGTTTTTACTGGAAAGAGATATGCTACTCTTAAATATTTATCCTGTACAGCTAAACTATTCACCTTTACATCAGGAAACAGGCTTCCACATTAAATCTTCATATGAATATGGTTTAAAAAAAAACTCATAGGGAAGGAAGCCTTGACTCTCAGTGTGTATTTTGCTATTTCCAGGAGGTACAACACTTCCATGCTGTGTGCTCTGCTGACAGCTCTCCATTGCAGCCAAGAAAACCTCACCCCCCTCTCTCTGAGCACAGCATGAGCTCCACTGAAGGTGAGATGTCACCTAAAGCTACCTGAGAAACGTGTGGCTCAGCTCAGCACATGGTGAGCACAACTCTGTGAGCCAAACAAGTAACAAGTGGTGCACAGCTCTCCCTTGGAGGACACACAGCAGCACTCAGGGACAGATGTCCCCATGGCCTGCACCTCCCCAAGCTGGCACCTCGATGGCGTGAGGTGCTCTGTGGGCAACCAATCCCCTGGTCAAGCAGGGCCATGTACAGATGGCTTTTTGAGTATCTCCAAGGAGGGAGATGTCACCACGTCTCTGGTTGATAGCCACTGCCATCTCCCACCACCTCCTGAAGGCAAAGCCAAAAAACCACTGGAAGAAATGTTCGACTCTCCCAGCAGGAAAAGCATCAAGTCCAGGCTCAGACTCACAGCACAGTCCTTGGATACAAACTCCTGTCCCTGCCACTTCACTCCTGCCATGTTTTAATGAGCACCTTCCACAGACTGAGAGCATTAGTGGGGGCAACAGGAGGGAGACAGCAGCATGCTGCAAATCTCCTGACTTCAGGAATGACCTCCAGGATGGGCTCCTGGAGCTGGGTGAGCCCAAATGCTGCCCACCCATGTCCACAAGACCACAGTGTGACCAGCATGGGTTCTTCCCATCCATCCCACAGGTCCTTTGTGCCATCAAACATTCTGCACGAAGCATCTGGGAAGTAGAGATTAAATAAGAAACAGCTTCCAATAGAGGGGTCTGCAACTCCAAAATAGCCTGAGAGGTTGTAAGAAAAGAATATTAAAAACCTTTAAATCCAATGTTTCTTTCTGGTTGATAAATTGTGTAAGTTTAGTACATGGAGGAGACTGGGTGTCACCCATTGCCACAACTGACATAATGATTATTTAAAATTTGCTGGTTTGTGCTGGGTTTGTATAAACATACATATATATGTTTATAGAATGACAGAAAAGCTTGTTTTGGGCAGGACCATAAAGATCAGCTAGTTTTAACACATTCCCTGTGAGCAGGGATGCCACACACTAGATCAAGGTGCTATAAGTCCCATCCAACCTGGCTTTAAAACTTCCACGGATGAGGCATCCACAACTTCTGTCTATCTGGATTTACTTATACATACAGGTGTGCACATATATATATCCATATTATATATATATTATAATATATATATAATACATATAACATATAATATATGATAATGTAATATATTAAGATATAATATAATATATAATAATACATTATATATTTATTTATTATATATTAGATACTATTATATATATATTTATATGTATATTTATTTATATACACATACATACAGAAAGATGTCACTGGATCAATAAATGACCAACATAATAAACAGCAAGTGAATTTACTCCCGGTGGGTAGATGCACAGAGTTTAGAACCTTCTGTAAGTGAAGCTACAGCATTTAAAGATGAGATCTCTTGGATCATCAAATGAAGCATGAGAGAGATCCAAGAATGTTCAAAAATTTGGAAAAAAATAGAAGGAAAAAACAAAGTGTGAACTTTTTGGCAAAGTTTGGCATTAAGGGGTCCAGCATGGGAATTAAGCAGTCCATAAATAATGTGCTGTTGAAGCCCGCACTGCCTTCCTTTCTCAGGGGTCATATTGCTTTTTCACTCTCTTCCAGGCATTCTTCTCCAAGTTCATCAATGTGATTTATCCCAGAAGGCTGTGGTCTCAGGGGAAATGGCAATCAGCATTTCTCCCCCCATTCCTCATCCCTTGTTTTTCCGCTGCCCATGCAGGCGGAGCAGCAGCTGCTGCTTCCAGTGCTGGCCCTGCTTCCTTCAGCAAACCCCTGCCCCAGAGCACATCCCACTCACTCCTTATTTTCCTTTTAAGCTGTTTTCTTGGGGAAAAAAAGGCATATTAATCCTTATTAACCAATCCTTATTACAAACAGCCCCTGTCTCCACACCCACCCTGTGCTGCAGGAGGAGTTCCTCCAGCTGCAGCTTTATTTCTGCAATTCTCAGTGTATGCAGATTTATCTCAGGGGTTTTTTTAAAAGCCTTTTGTTTTTATTATCACTAATAAGAATGCCTCCTCCTCAGCACACTTCTTTTCAGCTACAGTACCCTGAGAGCTTAAAAACAGCTCCTCAGACAAGCCAACCCCTGCTAATATTATCACTGTGTATTTTTAATTTCTCCATGACAACTTGCAGCTGCAATTACAGAACATGAACAAAAAATCAACTATTCATATATTTAATGAATAAGCATTACAGATAAAAGATTATTATTCATTTTGCCTTTATGAATTTCCTGAATAAAAGAAATTGCTTACAGCCAAGTGAATGAGTAGCAGCAACAAGGAATAACAGAAGCACTTGGAAGTGCTCATGCCTGGTTAACCTCCTCCCACAATGAATTCTTCTTCCTAGTCTCAGAAAGACCCCAATCCACCCTGCCCAGTTATTGACCTAAACACACTGGACAGACACAAATGAAATATGTATTCCTTCCTCCTCCTGCAGGAAAGATTATGGCCATCAATAGCTGATTTAGCCCTTCAATAAACTCCAGCTGCTGTTGATTCATGTTCCCATCAGTTCAGACACCTAACTGAGGCAGACAGCATGTCATGCTTAACTATTTTAATTCAATAATTATTTTAAAAGGCGAAAGGTTTCAAAGCTGCTCATATTTCAATATTAGTGTATTTTAAGAGAGGTATCCACTTAGTTTCTCCTTTTCTGTTATGATATATATATACATATATATATATATACATACTTTTTTTTTAATGTTATTTATTGAGCTCAGCTTCCTGTGACCTTTTCACCGACCTCATCTGGAAAACCTTTCTCCCATTTTAATTAACCCAGGGTACTTTTCCAGCCTGAGTTATTGATCTCCACAGTTTCACCCTGCAGAGCACTCTCAGATCCAGAAGCCCTGCAGGTGCATCACCAGCGAGCTTTTTCCACACAATTGTACATACACCCTGAAAAAAGCCAACAAAAACATGTCTCAGCCTATTATCCACTACTGTGACAGCTCAGATGGATTCAATCCAATCAACCAGAGCCGGGGATGGCTGTCCTTTGGTGGCAGCACCTCCTACCATAATAAAGCATAGAGCTGGCAAATAAGTAAGGTTTCAAATGTGGACTTCTTTACAGAATCCAAGCAGCAGCTGCCTTTTCAATCAGATTTTACACTGCTGCTGCTGGCATCCCAGGGAGCTGCTCAAGCTGGAAATCAAGTCAAGAGTGGCTCCAGATGTCCCCAGCCTGACAGGGATGCTCAGGTAGGAACACTGTGGATGGTTGGTCTGGGGCTAAACCATGCCAAGGTTTCCCCAGATAATGCTCTGGGAAGGGTTTCAAAAGGGGCTGGATGGAATAAGAGGCTACAAAACTCCACACCTTAATCCTGAAAGTATCCCACAACTTAATGCTGGAAGTATCCCAAGAGATACCACTCTGGTTGTGGGAACTGGAGAATGCAGTCACTGGAAGCAGAAGCCAGCTGTAGCCTGATGCTGATGGAGCAGCAGAGGATGGAAATGGATGGGACAAGTCCCCACCCCTCACAGGCCTGGCTTCAGTCACACCTGGAACCCTAACAGCATCTTTAAGAGCTTACTCAGGTGCAAAGCAGAGTCATCCTTAGAGGAGGACACTTCTGACCAAGGCTGGATGAGACCTGGAGCAACCTGGTCTGGTGGAAGGTGTCCCTGTCCATGGCAGGGGGTTGGAATGATCTTTAAGGTCCCTTCCAACCCAAACCATTCCGTGATTTCTATGATTTCAGGGTCTGACACCCAGCAGATGTCACCTGCAAGCAGGCACAGACTGGTTTACAGATGTTGGGTGTGGTTGGGAAAGGGAAGCTGATCCCTGTAAATAATGGTATTGATCGGAACACTGGATTTCATGGGAATTGGGATCACTGGGCTCTCGGGCAGGATCCTCCCTGCAGGGCTGCAAGAGCCTCAGCTGCCAAAAGCTGACCTTGGTGATGTTCCCACGCCGAGGAACAGCCAGGCTCTGCCAGCAGCAGATGCTACAGCAGCACGGACACTCAGAGCTTCCACTGGTATCTGCACATGGATACAAGGCAGGCACAGGCTATTCCCAGCAGGAATGCTTCCAGCTAAGCACAGTGACAGAGCACAGCTCATCTGCTGTCCAGTCCTGCTCATAACTCCAGCAACACCACCCAACCACTGAGCAGTGGGGAAGAAGATTGCTGCTGGAGCAGATTCCCTGTCCAAAGAGCCTGGTACCCCCATGGTGACCTGTGCCAGGAATACTGGGAGCAAGTGCAAGCCAAAAACCTAAATGCCTCAATTAAGGTCACTGATGTGTTACCAAACGAGCTGCCAGGCATCTCCCAGGGATGTGGCCTCCTCTTTTACGAAGTGCAAAGTGGAAAGCATTTAGCAGGTAGACTGTATTATTTTTCCACTCCACTTGGACTTCTCCTGGAAACAAAGGGGTTCCTTATGTGCTCCCTGCTTTACATTGTGCTGTAACATGGCTCCTTTGTAGAATTTGGTGTTGGGAAAAGCACGTTTTTGGGCAAGCCCCCACACTGGTTTGTAGCAGTAACAGATATTGCAATTACAGGGCTGTTTCTGCTGAAATACAGAGTTCCTTGGTGGATTGGTTCATTCAGGTCCAGGGAACACAGGCAGGCAGAAAACCCTTATTTTCTGACTGAGTAGGTGTGTGACTTCTCTATCAAATGCTTGCCTATCAAAAGGTACGTTTAGAGATTAGCTGGGAGGGTGTTAACAACACCAGGTGATGAAAACAAGTGCCGTGAGCGCTGGGCTGGGATGGCAGCCTGGCAGGTCCAGACTGCTCATATCAGAAAAACAAAAAAAAAAAACAAAACCTGGGCAGCCTGGTGAAGTGTCCATATGGCACACGGATCCCTGCAGAGTGAATTTAAAAGCAGATGTTACCTATCATTTGGTTTGCCTTTTAAAAAGTGATTCATAAGCCCAGGGAGTTTGGTCTTGGGAGACAGCAGTGGTCAGGAGCTCCATGTTAAGCATCTGGCTCTGGGTGGACCCTGCAGAAAGGGGTGGCTTGCCCAGGACACAAGGGCTACTGAAATTGTCATTTTTTCCAGACACCAACCACATGCTTTTCTTTGCAGATATAGGGGAAATGGCTTTGGTCACCACCCAGTGGTTCTCAAAATCCTGAAGTCCTTAATGCTGGAAGGACCAGGCAGCAAAATATGACAGCTGACCTGCAAGCATGAAATGCAAAGCTTGGCTTTGCAGCTGATCCCTCAGCTGCTACTTAAAAGCCGTGTTGTTTTGCAAAGCCCAAAACTTCATACTTTCTCCTTATTGGATTAGAAACTGGGGGGGAAAGCACATTGCTGAAGTTCCTGAGCACAATGGAGATTGCTAGCACCGAGTTCCCAAGGCTGAGCTGTTACTGACACACAGCAGTGCTCGCACTGACCACACCACCATTTCTCCTCACGTTTCTATGCTCCCTGCTCAAGCAGCACATAAAACAGTCATCATTAAGCCAAGAGGAAGGCAAGGCACAGTTCCAAGGGACACTTATCCATGGAGAATCCTGCCCCAGCACTGCACATCATGAGCCACAGACCTATTGACCATCAGGAAGCATTTCTAAGGCAACAGATTTAAAGTCTGTACAGGGGATGTTATCTCCTCACCATCTCCTGATAGCATCCAGAGAGCAGCTGGGATGAAATGCATTAGCTGCCCCAAGTACAGTAAAAACAAATGCTGTGATAAATCTTATAAGCTGCCAGAGACCTTTTTATTGTTCCTCAGGCTCACAAGTTTCCACTACTTCATAAAGCAGCAGGGAGGGGATACAGCCGCCTTCCATGTGAGGGGAAGGCACAAAAAGCCCAGGCAACATCAGTGGGCAAAAGCCTGCACCCATCCTGAGTCTGGGGGGCTGGGGACGCTGCACAGCCACTCACCTCCTGGTGTCACCTCTCCAAATCCCAAAAAACTTGTCAGCTGCTGGAGTCTGGGCAGAGGCACCCAGGGCAGGTTACCTGCTCTGGTTTCACAGGCTGAAAACAGCCTGCTGCACATCACAGGGCACACTTCACACAGGCAGGATGCAGGGCAGGAAGGAGGTTGCTCTAATTTCTTCTGCATCACTAACTCAGAAGTGAAAAGGCTGTGAAGCCCCATCGGGAGCACTAAATGGAATTTCCTCAAAGCAAGACAAGTGTTGAGGAATGTCTGGGGCAGCATCTCCTCTGAACCCATCCCTCCAGCAGCAGGGATGCAGGCTGGGAGCGGCCTGTGGGATCAGGGAAAGGCAGAATTTGTGCTTCAGGGGCAAGCAAAGCCACACCAGACTCAGCAGCTCCTCTGAAAATCTAAGCTATGTCAGCAGCCACCAGAGCATCACTCTCATTCTGCAGGGATGGAGATGCCACTGTGACCCACCCCACTGTGAGGAGAGCCAGAGAGGGGTCCTGGGTCATGCTGGGGCTCCTCCCATCCTCCCCAAACCAAGCCACCCCAGCCCCCTGCCCAGTGCACAGCACCACACACAGAGCATTTCATTACAAGCCTCGGAGTGACAAGGAGTGTTAAGCAGATATAAAGGACATCAGTCATTCACCCATCTGCTGGAAAGTCTAGTTGCTGGCAGAAAATAGAGAGGATTGTTATGGCAAGATCTACCATATGGCACCATTATGTGGAGCTTTGCAAGTGCTTTTTCTGAGTGTGCAAGCAAGATTTCAGCCTTTGAAGAAATGCTGTATTGTTAGCCTGGATACGCAGGAGCCTCTTGAAAGAAGCTGTGGCAGATGGCACAGCTTTGTTCTCTTGGTTCGCAGGCAGTTTGTGCAACCCCACATTTCCTCCTCTCTGGGGCACAGTGATCCTCCTGATGTGTCCTATGGGAGGCTCCTGAAACTCCCTAAATCCAGTGGATGCTGCTTGCCAGGTGCCACACCTCTGCAGGAGCCTCAGCAAGCAAACACTGCCTATCCGAGCCAGTAGGAAAGCTGCACAAAATCATAAAGCATTGTCCCAGCCAGAGGAGCTGCAAATCAGTAAATCTTGCTGAAATACTCTGCTTTTGTTTGTGCCTCTCTGCCAGCACCTGCTCCTCCCTGGGTGGCTGAGCCTGGCCGGAGCCCCGGCAGGACAGGGGGACAAAGAAAATCCTTTCAGACAGGGCCAGTGCCTGCCTGAGCGACATCCCAACAATGCTCCAACAAAACCCATTCAGACCAGGCTGGGGAGAGGCAGAGAAAGGGAAAAGGTTCCTCTGGGAGGAAGCAGTGATCAGTCATTGACCTCAACAACAACATCTGCATCTGCCCCAAGCCAGGGAAAAGCCCCTGCCTGCTGCATGTGGCTGGCTGGGACAGGGAGCATCGTCCCTGCAGTCTGGGATGAAGATCAGGCATTTCTTATTGCTGAAATTTGTGCCCAGGTGAAAAAAAAAAATCCCATTTTCCTGTTGTTTCTAATGCAACTAAGTGAAAAACACTTGCACAGACACAAAATAAACCCCTAACTATTTATCTGTTCCATTAACCTATCCCAATTAAAATCCAAAGTGTCCATCTAACACAAAACAGGCCAAAAAAACAGACACTGGGAGAGCAGCCCAAGCCTTTAGCTGACCTTGGAGTCACAGCTGCTCCACATCTCTCTGCAGCTCAGGCCCTCACCCTCTGCTGCTGGCATGGGACAATCACCAATTTCTCACACTGTGGATGTTTCCTGCCTCAGATCAACAAGGCACACTTTAAAACACACAAAGCTCAGGGAATATTTTGCAGGATGGCTCCAAAAAGAAAGGGACTTTGCCCTTCAATGTAAGCAGCAGGCTGGGATCTGTGGAGAAAATCTATGGAGCAGGGATCCCACTCTGCTGTCTGTGTCTGTGGGAGGATTGCCCATGTCTACTGCTGCAATGTCCCCAAAGATCCCCCCCATCCCAGCCCTGAAATCCTCCATCCCTGCACTCTGATCCCTGACACAAACAAGTGGAGTAGAAAAGTCAGGATAAAGCTGCAAGGGAAGAGTTGGCAAAGGACCAACTCCAGCTGGCAAAGCCTCCAGATCCCCTCCAAGCCCTTTAACTTCCCTCAACCCAATGGGCTGATACAGCCAAGGGCTTTGGAGGGAGCCTCAGTCCCACAGAGCAGCACAAGCCATCCCACCCAGGAGGGCCAAGCACCAAGGCACGGGGCTCCTGCAGGCACAGAGATCAGCCCAGCACCTCTGAGTGCTTTCTCTGTCTCTCTTCCAAATGTTACACAGAGGGTTTGTACAGGAACAGTGGGACACTTTCCAAACCATTTAACTAATGCTGAAATTCAACACCCAACACCAACAGGTTACAGAGAGCAAGAAGGAGCCGTTGTAAGGACCAAGGGGGGATTTGCAACTGCACTGCCCTGAATGGGAATCTGCCTCCTTGTGCCCACAGGGCAGAGCTTGGCTTCCCCCTCCCTCCCTCTTGGGTTGAGATCTGCCTGATGGGGTTTTTTGGGGAGCCAGGGGGCTGCAGCTGCTTGTGCAGGGGCATGGTGGGCACCCTCTGTCCCCCTCCCTGCATGGCTTCAGTCCCAAGGAACTCCTGCTGCCAGCTTGCCCTGGAGCAACAGCTGCCTCTGGGCCTTTTTCTCATCCTTGGCTGGGAGAAAATGACTAAAAATCTCCACAGCATGGAGAAGGGCTGGGGAGCAGAAGGGTCATGCCAGAGTGTGCCCCAGGCTGGACTGGCTCCTCCCTGTGGCACTGCCACTGCATAAAGCATCTGGAGGAGTTTGGAAGAGATGTTTTGAAAATCCTGGGCTGAGATGAGGTGCACAGCTCAGTGGGGCTCCAGCAAATGAGCCTCCAGAGATGCCTCCTTCAGCCCAACAAGGCTTTGGCTGGGGCAGGGGATAAGTGATCCATAGGAAAGAATTTCCCCAGGATAACGTGATTTGGCCAAGTTATCAGCGGAGAATAAACTGGGACAGAGACAGCCACTTCTGAACAAACCCAATCTGACCAGAAGAGTTCTGCTGCAGGGATGCTTCATCCCCACTGTGCTGTGCTGGTGTCCTGGCCTGCCACACCCTTGGAGAAGGATGTCTTGGCAAAACCAGCTTTTATAATACAACCTGGAGCTTTGCTCTACCAAGAGGCCTGGCTCAACAGGTCCATGCTGCCTGGCATCTAATGGGATGTGCTGTACCTTGAGGTGTGACCAGTGTCACAATTCCCAGCTCCCTCTACGCATCCAAGCACTGTAGGAAAAGCTCATTTCACTGCTGACTGAACTCAAAGTAGAACACCATCCAAAATACCACACCAAAATGTTTTCGCTTAGAGGAAATTAAAGCTTTTTTTGGCTGTCAATTTTTTTCTTAATCCATGTTTCTCCAAGTTTTGGAACCAAGGGATAAAGAAACAATATCCTGACTTTCCAAATCTCAGTGTAGCCTACACCTGATAATTTCTATGAAATAAAATAAAATCACTCAGCAAATAAAGTCACTTTACATCTGTGGAGAACATCCTGCTATACCAGCTTGGACCCAACCCCCTGCTATAAGAAATTAAGAGTTTCTAATGAGAGAGACCACCCCAAAGTGGCAGGACTTCAGGGAGGAGCAGAGCTCAGGGCTCAGCAACAGCTCACGCCAAAGTTTGCCTGAAAGCTCAAAACCAAGACTGGAGAGACTACAAAGAGTGGGTTGAGGGGAAAGAGGGAGAAACCCCAAAAAATAACACTGAATTAAGAAGTATCCTGCTTACCACCAGCTCGGTGAACATGGCATCCAGCTCCTCCACGGGCGGCATGGGCAGCGAGGGCTCCATGGTCTGCAGGGCGAAGCTGCTGTCATTGCGCAGCCGGTACGTGATCTCGGGGTGCTCGCTGCTGCGGAAGCAGCAGAAGATGAAGGAGATCCCCCGGCCGCTCCTCTTCCTCGGGGCCATGGCCACAATCCTGCGTGTCCCTCCCTGCTGGGCACTAGATCCTGAAGGGAAGAGAAGAGAGGAGGCTGGAGCAGGAGCCCCGCGGCGCTGCGCTCCCGTCCCGCGGTGGGAGGAGGGACCGAGCCACCCACGCGCTCGGCACCGAGGGGAAGAGCACAGACGGTTTTCGTGCCAAATATTTCTGCTCAGATTTGACGTTTACAGTCCTGGCAACCTTGAGGACCATGCAAATTAAAAAAGATGCATTTGCTTTGCCTCATGCCGGAGCTGGCAGCTGCAGGGGTCACGCCGCTGTCCCCATGGAATGAGGGGTCCCAGGCCCCACCGGTGCTGCCAATCCCAGCAAACCTGCACCAACCTCCCCATGCCATGGCAGCCAGCCCCCCTCATACCCACACCTCACATCCCTTCATGCCAGGAGTATGGAAAATTATCCAGGGAACTGCTGTAAGAACAGCTGGATGTCCTCGGGGCCACCAGGTCCTCACCATGGATGTTTCAATCCTTGTAGACATCACATGGCTCAGCATGCCTTGATCTGAAAAAATCTCCTGCATGCTTCCCCCAACTCTTAAACGTGTCCCTAAACATCCACCAGCAACCCCCTGTACGGCAGCTCCTTTTCATGGAAAGTTTTGCTTGGCTTTAATTAGATAAACCTTACTTGCAGCTCCAGTAAATATTTACAAGAGGCGATTTCAGCTGATAAAAATCACACGGGGCCGGTAGCTCAGATTTTCCTAAGCAGTGCTGACGTCGGGCATCGCTCGCCCTGGCAGCCGCTTGGGTTTTGCTGATTTCTGAAACTCTGGTTGGGAGCAAAGCTCAGGGCAGGAACCATGTGCCCTGCCTGCCTAATGATAGCAAGGATCAGAAAAAACTGCCACAAAATTGGGACTCTTAAGTCAACAACACAAGAGAGTCACCTATGAGGAATGAGGAGTGTGGAGAAACACTCTAATGAGAAAAATCAACCAGCAAAGTAGGGAATTTTTGAAAGCCTAAACATTTGTCTTACAAAGTTACACACCCACATATTTTATCTCTGCGAAACAAGACACTGAGATGTTAAGAGACTGGACAAACAGCCAAGGTTGAAATATGGATGACTCAGATTTATTAACAAAGCTATGAAGAGACTCGGGGAAAAAAAGGTCAGCATTTGGAAAGGAGTGTCTGATCTCCCTGGAGCCTGCCATTCCCTCCAACTATGGATTTATACAGCAGAATAAACAGCTGCTGTGCCCTGTGGAGAGCCAGGGCTGGGGTCTGACCTCAGGTCAGACCCTGCACCACCACAGCATGGCAAACACTGCCCTCTCAAAGCAGGGAGCTTGCAGAAAATTCCAGCTCTACCCACAGTTCTTTAACAGAGGATTTGACCCTTGAAATGATCCCGATGGCACGTTTCTAGCACATGGTGTAATCATCTGCTGAACCACGGACGATGAGAAACAGCTATTGGATCTTCACGCAGGATAATCCCAGCCTGTGCAACTGCTCTGTGCCCAGCCTGGAGAGTACCCCCCCCCCCCCCCTGAAGGGCCCCAAATCTCATTTCACATTTTTTACATCTTGGATGTAGAAATATGCAGCCTCTGGAGGAATTTCAGCTGCCATGAGAGCTCTCTCATCACAGCTCCCCAGCAGCCAGCACCGCAGCAAATCCATTAGCTGCCTGCTGGCATCCCCTCGGTGTCAGCAGGGCTTGGGGACCTGCTGCAGAGCTTGTCTCCCAAAGACAGGAGGGAAACAAAAAGCCAAAGGCACACAGATTTCTGTTCACTCCAATATGGGAGAAAACACTGCAGGTTTGGGTTTTAAAGGGTCACAAGGAGCAGGGTGCAAAGGGAGGTGCTGCTGGTGGCTGCTCAGTGCTTTGTGCCCAGCACAGGAGCTCTGTCCCAACCCACACTGAGTCCCCAAATGTGAAAAGTTTGGTGATTCCAAGTCCATGGGTACAGCCACACCATTCCCAAAGCAGCTCTTGCTCCAGGAGCTGGTGTGGAGCAAACAGACCCAACTCTTCCACAGGGCATTTTCCATCCCCTTTTCAACACCATGTCAGCCTCGTCCCTGAAACCTGCTGCTACATACAAGCTCTGACTTGGGCTTACAAAAACGTGTGGAAAGCTTTCATCAGAACAACACCTGCTCTTCAGAGATGCACGCTCCTGACAATGTTTTATGAGGAGTCTGAATGACAGACCAAAAGGCAGGGTTTTATTTTGGGGTTTAAAGCAGACAGCCATACAGCAACCAAGAAAAGGTACTTTTGAGGTGCTTCCAGCTCTGGAGCTACTGAGGTTCCTCATTTTCATCTATAAACAATTTAAAAAACCAAACCACCTTAATAATGTAGACTGAGTGGGCTGTAGGTTATTAGCAACCAAGGCTAAAAAAAGGTTAGGGAGAGAATATGTTAGCTACCAGGCAAATAGCGTTAAACCTTCAGAAGGCTGATGAATATTCATTGACATGATGGATCAAAATCAAAACACAGCTCCCTGGCAGGTCCTCGGGAGCTGCAGACAGCAGCTTGCATCGTCAGAACAAAGTCCAGCTACACAGCCTCCTCCTCCCCTGCAAATCCTGCAGAAATTGGTTATTCAAGAAGAAAAAGCAGCAGCCCCTGGCAATCTGGAGGCTTGTGTTAAGGAGAACAGAAGGGACAAGTTCCACGCCGCATCATATGTTAAGTGTCCTGCTCCCACCTCCTGCTTGTACCTTTGACTGCTAATTAGATCAATAAATTTAAGTCAGATTGTGATCTGATGGTGCCTTCTGGCCTCTACTATTGAGCAGGCCAGAATAAATTAAGCTTAATTGCCCCTGTATGAACAGAGCCAGGGATGATAGGCTGGGAAGGGTCACTGAGGGAACTTGCAGCCAAGCCCAAATCTCAAGACAGGACTGATGGGGCTGAATCATTCCCAAACAACTCTGTTTGCACAGAAACAAGGGTGAAAATGTATTTGTGATGGGTTCAAACTGGAAACCCAGACTGAAGAGAAGGAGGAGAAGGAGCTTAGCTCATGTGTGTGACCAGGACGGATGGAGGCCATCCTGCTCAGTGATACCCAGAGATAAAAGTTTAGTTCTCCCCAGCCCTAAAAAGAAAAGCATCAAGCCTGCATCGCCCTGAGCAGTGTTTAAATGAAATCAGTCATTAGGGGAAAATTGGAGCCTGGTGTCGCTTCCGCCTTTGCTTTAAGGAAAGGAGAGCAGCAATTACCACTTGCATATTCAACAGCCTCCTCAGCAAGCTAAATTAAACTGGAGCAACGAGCTGCCAAAGCCTGTCTGTGACCGATGCCCCAACCAGCTGGTTGGGAGCCAGCACCGGTATTGCAGCACTGCGGTCTGCAGCCTAAAAATACCCAACAAGGGCACAAACACACGCAGAGGAGCAGAGGAGCGCACGCTCCCCTTCACACCCGCCTCCTCCAAACCCACTAAATCCTCAAACATGAATATCAGCTTGTTGTTTTCCTGGCTCCCCTCCCAAAGTGAGGAGGCAAGATCCTGAGTGAGCTGTGTCTCTGAATGTGGAGCTTTATTCCAGGTGGTTTTGATGCAACAGCATTCACTGACCACCTCTGCCTTGGTGTGCTCACCAAGTTGGGAATTGGTGTCTTCACCAATTTCAGCATCTTGGGCCATGCCAAGCTCTGCCTGCCTTTACTCTGCCAGAGCTTCAGCACAGCCTGGGATGCTCCCAAACAATGCAACTGTTCCAACTCTTATCCATCACTGTGAAGCTGGCTGGTGATGGTGGCTTCAGCAAGGACTTTAGGAAGACACTACCACTGTCACCAAGTGTTAGAGCCAGGTGACCTGGACCCCTTTTCTCAGACCTTAGCAGGAATTTGGCATTCCACACAGTGCACCCTGTAGTGGTCTCACCCCACCACTGAGCAATGCTTATCCTCCCTCAGGGCTTCTCCCCATGAATTCAATACCCAGAGCAGGGCACAGTGCAAAAACCTTGCACTATTTCTCTAAATAAACAATTCCAGATGATTTTTCCTCCCATATAAGTCACATCCAGACCTCCACAGCAATAAAAACTGGACACTCCCACAGCATTTTTCAGATCAGCTGTACATTTGCAGCATTCCTTGAGAAGCACCAAAGCCTTTCCCAGGCACATTTTCATTTTTCACCTTACAGACCCAAGACAGTCAGCACCTTCCTTGGCTCCACTCAGTAACCCAACCTCTTCTTGGGTTTGGTTCGGATTGTGAGCCCACCAAAGTGTGTTCATGGTGCTATGCTGATCCAAAAGGCAGCTGCACATTTCTCTCAAGAGAGAAAAGTGCTCCTCCATTTCACATTTGCACCAAATGTGAAAATGAAAATGTGCAATGGTGCATGAAAACACTTTTTACTGAGATGGGGGTCTAAGGATTATTCAATTTTAAAAATATAAGGTTTGACATTGAGCTCTTGCATGAATGAAAAGCTCAGAAATAGGATTGCCTTCCCTGAGCAGGAATCATCTCCCCTCCAGCACAGAAGCTTAAAGGATCTGAGCCCATTTCCAGCATCTCCACTGTGCTGAGCATGGCGCTGGTATCCCCAGCACAGCTGCTCCTGTTTAAAACAACCAGAATGATTTTTTGGTCACAAACTCTCATGCTGATTTCCAAACCCCCTTTCTCCACTGTAAAGCTGTTTCAGGCATAGGCTGTACAGGGGAGCAATGTTTGTGTTTGGTGGAAATCAGTGCACGTCATCAGGAGGGGGCAAAAAGCCCAAAATATTCAGCTAAAAGGCTTTAAACTATTGATTCCCTTTTCTCCACCCATCTGCTCTGAGAACAGCAGCCCAAAAGGGATGGGAACAGGACCCTTTCCATGATGCAGCTGCCAGGAAGAGCCTGACTCATCACCAGTGCATCACAAGAGCTCTGATTCTCAGCACAAGCAAATCTCAAGGACTCCCGTTTCATATATTTATAAATACACCTGCCAAATCCTGAATTACCCTGATCCTCTTTCCCCATCCCAGAAATCCTATTATACTCTATGATCCCAACAAAATGAGTGTTTTGTGTCTCCATACCTTGCCTGGGCTCCCTGGTACCTGAAGGCCATCAGCACCCTGCCCCTGATGCCATGAGGACATGGCTGCTCTGCTCACTCCAGCAAAGCCCCATCTGCCAGCATCATCAAAAACCCAGTGCTTGCCTAAAATGTGTCACCTCCTCTTTCTATTTTTACCATTTGTTGTGGCATTTGTCACATCCTGAAGCACACATCTGGGCCTGCTGTCTCTCAAGAAAACATTTCACTCAGCTCAAGGGCAGACGAGCTTTGGGGGCTTCATGGCCACATCCAGCAAGAAAAATTAGACCAATTTTATTACAGAGCCAGTGAGGGAAAGACATAGCTCAATGAATTTGTAACACTCCAGAAAAGCCCTCCTTTTTCCACTTTACACCTAACAAAGGTGCTGGGAGAGAGGTTTTTTTGTTTGTGTCTGCATGGGACTCCCACCTGGAGGTGTTGACGCTATTCAGGGAAAAGAGCAACAACCTCCAGGGTGCAGTGAGAGTGCCATGGCCTGGCCTGCCTGTCACCCCTCCAGCACATGAGTGAGGTCCCTGCCAAGGGAAGCACACACACTGCTGGCTCTGTAATCCACTTTTCAGAGGGAAGAGTGTGGAGCACAGCAGGGTGAGACGGGATCTGTCTTAACACTCTCCAGCTGAAATCAATCCTTGCTCCCTTTGCCAAGCCAGCCAAAGTCTGGAGCAGGGGATGGCTGATGGTGAGCTGCAGGATGTCCATGGAAGTTGTGATAGATGAGCAATGCAATGATTGACTCTCACAATTAATGGACAAATATCATGGATATAGGTTAAAAAAGTTTTATAGATTTACAGGTATGTTGTACTGCCTCACGTGGTTATCAAGAGGCAGCTGGAAGGGCTCACTTGTCACTGTGGTGACATCTGACCTCCAGTCAGGATCTCCACCACTGGACAGTGAAGAAGGTGTTGATGGACAGAACTTTGGGAAGGGTTAAAAGCGAAAAAAAACATTGTGAGGGGGCTGAGCACATGGCGGGGAAAATCTTTTGCTCCCAGCACCGTACCCTTTTTTCTTTATTCAGTCTTCTGTTGTATTTTTATAAGGTTTAATAAACCTTCCTAAACTATGAAAAGTGAGTAGCCATTTCTCATACAGGCCATGGAGACAAGCCTGGATCCAAGGAGAAGCTGAGGAATTGCAGCATCCATCAGGAGCTGGGCCAGGGAATCCCACACAGCCCCTGTGGTGCACGGCTCGGTGCACACATTAATCCAACCAGGAAAGATGCTGCTGCAGCAAAACTCTGTTTGGTTTTTGAGGATTAAAAAACCAAACCTTGCTGGAAGTTTCCCAGCCATCTAGATGGTGAGCAGCACAGTAACACAAGAGATGACAAGTTCTCCACTAAAAGGGTAAATTTCATCAGTGACAAACTGAGATCCTCCAAACCACTACAGATCTTACAGGAGCTCCAGCAGATCAGCTCAGGCAAATACCATTTATTTCAGGAACAAGGACAACAACATGCAGCCACAGACAAGACCCAGTTTGCAAACCTATATAAATATATATATTTCTTGATATTCACTAGGGTGAATGAATGACCCAATTTTACAGACGCACACATTCCATTTTCCCAGAAACCAGGCGGATTCGTGGTCCTCCTTTCACAGAATCAAACCAAAAAAGTGGGGTGGGCTGGCACTGGTGGGAGGAAGAAACAGTTCTCAAGTCACACAGCACTCCTTTATCTGTTCCCCATGATTTGCACCCTGAAACCCAGGCACAACAACACTTATCCAAGCCCAAGAGACTTTCCCGGAAGGCAGAGCTGGAAGAGCATCCAGGAAAGATGCTGGGGCATTCCCCTGACCTCCCTGTGTCCCAGCCAAGTTCTAAGAGGCAACACAGGAAAAAAAACAAAAACAAAAAACAAAAACAAAAACAAACAAACAAAAAAAAACAAACCAAAAAACCAAACAAACAAAAAAACAAACAAACAAACAAAACCAAAAAAAAACCCCAAAAACCCAAAAAAAAAGAAGAAAGCCACTTTTGTTTTGGGGCAGCAGCTGTCAGTGCTGCATTATGCTGGGGCTCAGAGGGGCAGACACAACCATTTCAGAGCTGGGGTTACCTGCAGGGAGGAATTTGCACCCACCCAAGGCTCTCCTGAAAGCCTGAAGCCTCGCAGGGAAGATCTCCCAGAATTTCTCCTGTGCCATTTGAACCTGATCTCTCAGGGTGTATCTGGGCTGGGTGATGCCCAGCCTTGTCCAGGCAGCCCTCAAGGACAAAACCAGTAAAAGAGAGGGATTCAAGACCTTTTGGGCTGCTCATGGGGCTCCCACAGCCTCACTGAGCATCCTGGGGGAAGCATCCTCTTCCATCCTCCATCCCTATCACCCAGCACAAGGATCAATCCAGCCTCATTCCATCTCCACAGCTGGTTTTGGCCCCAGCTGGGAGAAAACTGCTCATTCAAAGCACAGCACACCTCCAGACTGTGCTAAAACCAGCTGTAAAGCCCAGCCTTGCACTGATTTCCACCAGATATCACAAGTTCTGACTACTCCCTTTGACAATGCAAATGCTGTTAATACAAACTGAGCAGCCTGGCAAGAGAAAGAGGAGCTGCATTTCCCACTGGAGGAGGAGATTTGTTTGCCCAATTAGCCTTTTCCTGGAGAACAACAGTTCAATCAACAGCCTTCCTTTATTTTAATTCTTCCCCTTTTTTTCATCCCTGCTCCTCCAATGAATATTTGGGCCGTGCCTGTGATTTATTGTATGCAAACCCTCAAATGCTGAGCTTTCCATTTCACTGCTCCCCATTTCAGCAGTGATCCCTGGGGTGACACTCGCTGAAGGCAGGCAGGGTTTTTTTTCCTCTTTTAAATCCTCTAAATTTGGCTGCACAAAGTGGAGCTTCCAAGTTTCTCACAGCAGATGCTTCCAGTCCATCACCAGAACAACATCTGCCATGGGGCCACCACCAGGACAAGGCAACAAGGAGCTGCTGGCTGAGTCCCAGAGGGCTTTTTTGGGTGGTGTTTGGAGTTTTTTAGCATTATCTGTGCTTAAGGTGAGGCTACTGGAACCACAGGTGTGTGATGGTGTTCACAGGGGTTTGAGGATGAGGGAAGAGATGAGGATCTGACTCCATGTTTCAGAAGGCTTGATTTATTATTTTATGATATATATTACATTAAAAGTATACTAAAAGAATGGAAGAAAGGATTTCATCAGAAGGCTAGCTAAAAATAGAATAGCAAAGAATGATAACAAAGGCTTGTGGCTCAGGCTCTCTGTCTGAGCCAGCTGACTGTGATTGGCCATTAATTAGAAACAACCACATGAGACCAATCACAGATGCACCTGTTGCATTCCACAGCAGCAAATAATTAATGTTTACATTTTGTTCCTGAGGCTTCACAGCTTCTCAGGAGGAAAAATCCCAAGGAAAGGATTCTTCATAAAAGCTGTCTGTGACACAGGTGTTGAGGCATTTTGTGGTGTGGAGCAAGCTGGCTGCTTTCTCTCTCAAAATGGAAACTGGATGAAGGCTGCTGTAAGTAGGAGTCCTTCCCAGCAGGGACCCTGATGGCTAAATATCATTAAACTTCAAGATACCATTAAATTCAGAGTACTGAAGGTGCCCAGAGCAAACAAAACACACTTGTCAGATCTCCCAGCTGGCCTACCCATCTGCAATGCTGATTTTCTTTTAAAGGTTTTTAAATTCTGATGTTAATCCAGAGTGATTTTTCCCCCCTTAAGTACAAACTTGGGGTTGAGAATTCCTTGATAAATATGTCTAATGGCAGAAAAGGCCCTCTGGCCACTTTTCCTCCCAGTGTGACACTAATACCTCCCTGTGCTCCACGAGATGAACACCAAAAAACAAAGCATGTGAGTTCAGAGCAGGCACAACGTGATCCCAACAGCTCCCACCCAGCCTGGGAAAAAACAGCAACTTTTATCACATTTCACTGAAATACTGTTGGTATTTAAATGAAAAAAAAAAAAAAATCAGGCTAACACAGCAAGTGAAATTAATTGTAAGGCTTGGTCAGACTTATTTCATGTGGCTACAACACAAAATGTAGCTTATGGCAAACGCTTTGACCAGGATGGATCTGCAGCATCCTGAGGCACAGGGCAGCAGGACTTGATTTTCCACCAGGACAGCTGCTCCAATCCACCACCTGCAATTCACAGGACCTCTCTTAATGGGGACACGTGGTTTTAATTGCCTAATTATCCAGCTTCTGACAGAGGGGAGGGAGCCTTCCCCACATGGCTGCTGGGGATGGACCAAAGGAAAGCTGCTCTTCTCCTGCTGGAGCATTCAGAGGGAAATGTCAGCCCAGCGGAGGTCCCAAGGGGATGCATTTAAAAATCAATAGAGGCTATTTTAATGCTTAATCCAGGGAAGTATCAGCATCAGCAGTGTCAATACAAACTGAATTTAAACACACTGAGTACATGCACAGGATTGTTAGTTTTTCCTCTGTGCATTGATTGAACCAAATCTGGTTTTTCCCCAGAGAGTCTGAAGTCCAAACAAGGCATGCACAGCATCTCCAGTGCTTCAGGCAGATTCATCTCTATGTACTGCTCAAAAAATGAGCTCTCCACCCATCCTGAGCAAACATTTCAGTGAGGAAACCCTCTGGAGGGGCAATATCACAGCTACAGTGGTCACATCCCTGCCAGGGCTACATATGGGATTGGATTTCTCTTCTTTGCAGGTTTTCACACTGCACCTGGTAAAAATTGCAGCACAAGCTTCCCACCCCTGTAGTACATAAATATCCCTATAGATAAAAAATAAATACCCCTGTAGATATTTATACAACTATCTCCCTTTCCATTAAAAAAAAATTGCAAATAACCCTTTTGAAAAAGTGACCCAAGGGGCTCCTGAGAGGCTCAGACACCCTGAGAGAACACAAATATGTTTGATTTTTTTTTAAATTTAATTGCATCTGCAGCAGGAGGGCAGAGTGGGTGTTGATATATCTGGGACTCACCACGTTTCAGAAGTGCCCATGAGCACAGATGCAGCTTCCCCAAGGCCACTGCAGGGTTGGTGGAGGCTCAGAGTGACACAGTGCAGAGTTATGTCCTCTCAGGGTGTCTGAGCCTCTCAGGAGCTCCTTGGGTCACTTTTTCATATTGGTTATTTGCAAGTTCTAGGCTTTTTTTTTAATGGAAAGGGAGATGGTTGTATAAAGCAGCACCAAACTCTGACACCCACCCACTGCTCTCTGCAGAGATGCTCTCACACCTCCATTTCACCCCTCTCACCTTCCCTAAACCAGCCCTGCCCTTTCCCAAGCTGGTTGTGGCTGGAATGCTTGGATTTCTTTGAGAAAGCAAAAAAGGAAACAAAGAGGGAGGGGAAAAAAAAAAAAAACAACACTGCAAAGGATTCCAGTTTTGGTGGAAACCAAACTGGAAAGAAGCATTGACAAACTCTGACACCCACCCAGTGCTCTCTGCAGAGATGCACCCATCCCCTCTCACCTTCCCCACACCAGCCCTGCCCCTTCCCAAGCTGGTTGTGGCTGGAATGCTTCATTTTCTTTGGGTTTGTGCTGTAAACTGTGTTGCTAACTCAGAGATGTTTGAGTTACTGCTCTGCAGGGCTGGCACAGAGTCAAGGTCTCTGATCCTCACTACACCAGAGAGGAGGCTGGGGGTGCCCCAGGAGCTGGGAGGGGACACAGCCAGGACAGATGACCCCAAGTGACCAAAGGGGGGTCACTATCTAGAGGGGTATTTATTTATTTATTCCAGAGCAGCTGGAGTCATGCTCAGCATCTAAATCTTGGAGTGATGGCATTTTTACTTCTGCCCATCAGCACCAGTCTGGGTTCACCCACAATGCAAACCCATGGAGAACTTCACACTTTAAAGAGGTGAGTTCTGGGCATGGTGGGTCCTGCAGAGCTCTCCACACCTGGGAAAGGCTTCAGGGGATCAGTGACTGGTGGGATTCCTCCAAAGCTCCCCTCCTGTCATAGTTTCAGGGCAATGCATTTGACTGATACCAGGTGAGGGAATTCCAGTGAGGGAATTCATCCCCAACACCCTGAAACACTCTCCCATTCCTTCAGCAGCTCTGGGAACACCTCTATCAGCAAAAGTGGCAATGGAATTGGCTGATAGAGGCCACTCAGGGGGGCAGCTCTGCCTTCACCAGAATGTCAGGTCTTCCAACACAGCCCAGACAACACCATGGATAACAAAGTGGGGCCCAAAAAAACCAACCAGGACTGAAACACATGGTTCCATTTCAAACCCTCTCTTAGAACACACAGCCTGCAGATTTGCTGCCCAGACACTGCCCTAAACATTGAAAAATATTTTCCTCCCTTGTCTAACCTCTGCATCCCATTGCCCCAAACCATCACTGGATGGCCTAAACAGGGTAATGACAGACAACAAGAGACTGACCCTCAGATCATCCACAATCTTCTGACTGGCCACAGGGGAAGGAAATTAAATGGCTTTTGGATAACAAATCTTTGCAGCATTTTCCAGCACAAGACTAGTAACATTGAAGTGAAAGCTTGAAGAAGCTGCAAATTGGATTTAGGTACCTGAAAATTCCAGATTCACTCCACTACTGCCAGAGTTGTCACGGGAAGACAGAAAGCACCCTGAAATAATTGCCTCTCCAGGCAAAAACTTTCCAAATGCCCTCAAAATGCAGATTTGTGGAGCTGGGAAGAGCTACCCATCCCCATGGGCTGCAACATGAGCTGTGAGAGCAGGCAGAGAGGAGAAAAAGCATCTTCCAGGCAATCACAGGCATTTTTTTCCCCAGCTTAGTGAGAAGAACAACCCATGCATCAACAGGAGCACTTGACACATGCCAGCCTTTCTAAATTCACTTTCAGGAGATTTACCAACACGTCCTATGGAAAAGGAGAAAAGGAATGTGTGCTATGCAAATCCAGCCTCAGACTGCTCCCTGCCTAATCTAGCTTTAGATTCAAATGCTTATTACCATGGCTTCTAATCGGGTCATGTGTAATAGACAGGTTTCCTTTGGGCTCCCAGCACTTCAGCTGTGTTCTTACCAAGGCACTGAATGGAGAAAGAAAAGAGGAAACAAAGAGGGGAAGAAAAAAACCAAACCCCAACACTGCAAAGAATTCTGGTGTTGGTGGAAACCAGGCCTGGAAAGAAGCATTGACACCTACCAGTAAAAGCCAGGCTGATATGCAAACATTTGGCAGCTCACCAAGAACACACTGAATGTCAGATCCTGTTTGCACCCCATCACAGCCCTGCAGGGAAGTGCTGGTGGCTGCTCTTTGCTTCCAGGGTCTCTCCCT
Organism: Zonotrichia albicollis; assembly: GCF_047830755.1. Taxonomy (NCBI): domain Eukaryota; kingdom Metazoa; phylum Chordata; class Aves; order Passeriformes; family Passerellidae; genus Zonotrichia; species Zonotrichia albicollis. The sequence continues at coordinate 58,851,557 of NC_133824.1, forward strand.
TCCCCCTAAGACAAGGTGATGAAATGATCCCACACCCACACAGGACCCACATACAGCAGCACCATGTCACAAACATCTTTTATGGAAAATCCTTTCCTTAGGATTTTTCCTCCTGAGGAGCTGAGAAGCCTCAGGAACAAAATGTAAACACTGATTATCTGCTGCTGTGGAATGCAACAGGTGGATCTTTGATTAGCCCATGTTGGTTGTTTTCAATTAATGGCCAATCACAGTGAGCTGGTTTGGACAGAGAGCCCGAGCCACAAACCTTTGTTATCATTCTTGCTATTCTATTCTTAGCTAGCCTTCTGATGAAATCCTTTCTTCTATTCTTTTAGTATAGTTTTAATATAATATATATATATCATAAAACAATAAATCAAGCCTCCTGAAACATGGAGTCAGATCTTCATCTCTTCCCTCATCCTAAGACCCCTGTGAACACAGTCACACATGGAAATGCTGCTCCCAGTTTCTGAAGGCCCTACAAAACAGTGCTGACCCTGTTATGCTACCAAAACTACATTTGGTGGGGTGAGCAGCACTAGGAATACCAGCATGAATGGAAATATTTCCTCCTGTGACTCTCAGCAACACAAGCCACTTTTAGAGTGAGGCAGCAGGATGAACTCACATTTATTAGACACCAGAGGATTCACTGAGGTGAACATCCCCCCTGGTAACACCTACATGTCTGCACAGAGACCTGCAGCGTGGGCTCTCTGCTGTCTCATAACGTGGCAAATCCAACTAAAGCACTCTTTTATGGCTGGGATGTTCATAACATTTATGTGTGTTCCCTGGTGTCTAGTGCAGGCTGAGGTTTCACTGCATCCCTTAATAAAAAACCTCCCTAACACCCTTCTAACTAACTCGATGGCTGTTTTGACCAAAACTGCAGCAGCCCCACACAAATTTGAGATGAAAAACCAAACTGAAAGAAAGGACAAAACCAGGAAATGAACTTAATGAATTGTCAGTGATGGAAGGAGGATCAGATGGACAGACTGACTTTAAAGCTTCCCTTCATCAGGAAATTAGAAAAATCATGGGTTAACTTTCAACAATGAATGTTATTACCAAGCAGAGTGAGGCAGCTGATATTCTGCCACGCAGGCACATGTTTCTCTGTACTTCATCATTTACTGAATTAATAATCAAATGCTTTGAAAAGAGAAGGAAAAAAAACCCAGAGAAACAGGAGGCTGCAGCTCTCAGTGTTCCTTCTCATCAGCCTGCTCAAAGCCCAAGCCAGATTTACCAGTGCCTGCATTGCTGCTCTCCCTCCAGCCCCTCCCCAGCTCACAGCTGCACCTGGAACTGGTCTGGGGGACTTTCTTCCTTGCTCCTGTAGCCAAAACAACCAGCAGGGATGGTTAAACCAGGTGGACAGAGCCCTGTTTCCATCCAGCCTGGCCTGGGGCACAGAAGGTGGAAATTTTGTGAGACTCCTTGCCTGAGGACAGATGGAGGATCTTATGCAGGAGCCTTTTCCAGCACCAAAGGAGCCAGGCAAACAGCATTTACCAGGTCATAGGTACTAAATAGCCCAGCAAAGTCATGCTCACTTGTGAAGCAAGAAAGAAAAACTCACATTCCTGTATTTACAGCCATTTACAGAAGTGTCCAGGACAGGATCATTCCCAGTGATGACTCTGAGGAAGCCCAAGTGAAGAGATCCATGGCACAGGGACTCATGGACAGCTCACACACAAGTGAAAAAATATTTCCAAGCCTCAGAAGCTGCATTGCTGGAGCTGTGGATAACACTCAGGCAGAGAGCATGGCTTGCTTGTGATAAGCCAGGATGACAACCCAGTGGAAATGTAAAAATAATTTAATGAATAAGTATATTTAGATTTATAATCCCACAGCAGCTTTATTTATAGAGATGCCAATCACTTTTACACAGATATAAAATTGGCTGGCAGAATGCCTCAGACTATATCCAGAAACCCATCTGTAACAAATCTAAGCTGTGATATCCCTGCATACACTTGGCCAAACAATAACGCTGATGCCAGTCATCCTCACTGTGAATGTGCAGATGGGCCAAGGGGGGCTTGCCAAGCCTTCCCCACAGCCAGAAATGGGTGAATTCCCCTATCACCTACTGGAAACTGGTTGGGAAAAGGACCAGGTGAAGGAAAACCAGTCTCCATCTGGGCTGTGTGGATTGCAACACCAACACACTGCTGGCTGGAGAACAAGCCTGCATCCAGCTGGCTGCAGGTGAACCTCCTTCAGAACCTTCCATCACTGAAGTGGGGAGCCGAAAGCAAGGTGAAAAACCCCATGGAGCTCTGCAGCACCTTTAAAAGGTTGGGGCATTAAAGTAGGGCTCTTGGGTATGTTTTTTTTTTTTTTTTGGATTCATCATTCAAAGACACAAAGCTGGGACAGAGGGAGATGCAGGAGAAATTAACTGAAATTAACTGAAAGTCATCACTTGGCTCAGTCTCAAAGCAGATGAGGATTTCTGGTGATCCTTGCCCAGGATCTTACAGCTTTATCTAAGCCTGCAGATGTCAAGGGGAGAGGCTGCTGTGGATTTCCACAGGGCTGGTGACCACCTGGAAAACTGAAAAGTCACAACTAATTCACAAGAAACAAAGAAAAACCTGCTCTTCATCCCAGTGGGACTTCTGGGGACTTGCTGTCTCAGAAATGGGGTAAACTAGGGATGGCTCCATGTCAAATACAGACTGTGGGTAACTGCAATTCATCCATAAGGGTTTCAGTATATTGGCAAATGCCAAGGTGGAAAAGGTTACCCTGGAATATTACTTTGAATAGCTCTGGGAACAAACCCAGCATTAATTTTCAACACTTATTCAGCAAATTATTTGAATAAACTGAGGAAGGCTCGTGCACACATTCTGACAGCATTATTTGGTAGATTTTTGCCTCTGCTCCTGAGACAATTTATGACAAAACAACTCCCAGCAAAGACATTCACTTTCCAGACCAATGAGCGTATTCAGCTACCCTTGGGGACAAGGTAACCTCTCAAGATCCCTTCCAGCACAATTTTAGTGCCATTTTACACCACAAACTATTTTCACACTGGCATTTGCTCTGATTTATCCCTGGAAATAAGTCTATCCAAAAGAAAAACTGGTGGAAAGAAAAAAACAGAAACCCTACAGCACTTTTCTCGCTCAAGGACAAAGCAAAGTAAAACAACCAAGCACAGAGCTAAGGTATCCTCGATCCAAATGTTTTCCAAAACATTTCCAAATGTTCCTCAAAGCTTCCAGATGAAGCTTTCATAACCAGGCTGCAACCCCTCCAAAGCCTGGGGCATTAAGCCTGGCATCATGGTGTGCTGCAGCACAGACACCAAGGAAATGGCTGGGGGTGACTATGCCCATGACACACCTGCCAAAACACACCCCAGAGCCCTGCACACAAAACACAGAGTTTCAAAGGAAAACTGCTTCTGCTTCCTCCACAGGGCATATTCCAGTGTGACAGAGGAGCTGTGTGGGCTTTCAGGAGGAGTCAGTACCTCTGTACTGAGCACTGGTGAGGCCACAGCTCAAGTGCTGTTTCCAGCTCTGGGCCACTCACAACAAGGAGGACATTGAGGTGTCCAGAGAAGGGAAAGGAGATGGAGAGGGTCTGGAGAACAAGTCTGATAAGGATCAGCTGGGGGAATCAGCCTGGAGAACAGGAGGCTCAGGGGGGCCCTTCTCACTCTGTAACTCCCTGACAGGAGGGTGCAGCCAGGTGGGGCTCAGGCTCAGCTCCCAGGGAAAAGGGACAGGACAAAAGGACGTGGCCTCAAGCTGTGTCAGGACAGGATCAGGCTGGACATCAGGAAGAGTTCTTTCACTCAAAGGGTTGTTAAGCATTGGGACAGAGTGCCCAGGGCAGTGGTGGAGTCACCATCCCTGGAGGTGTTCAAGAAACAACAGCACATGGCACTCAGTGCTGTGGTTTGGTTGACGAGGTGGTGTTTGATCAAAGACTGGACTCAGTGATCTTGGAGGGCTTATCCAACTTTAATGGTTCTATAAATACATGTGGCCAGATGTCCTCACCTTCTCAGCAGACTTTTGAGTTTATTCCAAGCAAATTAGGAAGATCCTTCCCTGCCTCTTTTTTGGAATTACAAAAAGATATAAATAATAAAAGAATTCAGTAAAATAATAAAAAAAAAAACTTGAGAACCTACTTATGGAATGGTAAGGAGAGGAAATTGTACATTTTCTAACTCAAGCTAAAAATGCTTAAGTTCTGTCCACACATCATCAAAGATGGATGTTTATGGTTATTACACAGAGAAAACTCAGACAGTTGTGGGAGATGCTGGTCTGAGCAGTGACCACAGGCACAGCAACCAAAGGATGAGCACTGAGGTGTCAGCAGGGCTCAGCTGCAGGGACTGACCCCTCTGGCACACAGCTGGTGCCCATCCTCAGCCCACTGCTGACATCCCAAACTTCCATTGGAAACAGCAGCGCCTGCAAAGCAGGGTCTGAGCCCTTCAAAGCCCAAAGCTCATTTCCACCTCTTCCAACATGCTCCTGGACACAATCAGAGCCCCTCCTACCAACTGTACATGGGCTTTTGTAGAGTAGGAAAAAAAAAAACAAAGAGCCTTTCTTGAGGATGATAAAGTCTAGACACTACAATATATTTTCCAGCTGATGCAGCAAACCCAAAAAGTCCTGCCTTGATCTCGGACTGTCACGATCAAAGCCATCATCCCATCCAGAGCCCTTCTGAAACTTTAGCTTCCAAATGTGCAAGTTATTTTTAAAATCTAAACCAGGCCAAGCCTCTTGTTTGGAGTTTTATGAGGAAAACGGGGTGTGCTCCTCCCAAAGCTCCCCCCAGCACGTCTGGGAATGGCTGGTGGGCACATGGTGGAGGAACAGAGCAGGGAGGCCCCATGGCTGGGGACACCTCAGTGGCACCTGGTGGCCACCATCTCCTTGCATGGGGGGGACACAGCTGAACCCCCCAAGGTGTGGGGAATATTCCCCATCCTTGACTGAGACAATTTTTTGGAGACCAAACATGGTTTGCATCCCCATCCTCAGTATTTGTGCCTGCCTTTGGCACCCTCCATCACTGAGCGTGTTACTCTGGAGACAAAGAAAAAGAAATATTTTGAGATACTTTCATTTTCTACAGAAATTAAATAAAACTAAGGAATTTCCTTTACTAGGAATTTCCTTTACCAAGTAGCAGGATGATCAAGTGCACAAATAACATCCAGCTCTGCACCAAGGTACAACCAGGGAAATAAGGTACTCAAAATCATTCTCCAGGCTCTTGGAGCAGGTTTTCAGCTGGCTGAAAGGAAAGAAAAAATACACAGTCCTGCAAATGAACAGGAAAGCCAAAGGGGCATCAACTTCTGCCTTAAGTGGGATGCTTAAGGAGGGATGGTGGAAGATCAGTGAGCTCATCCCAGAGCAGCTGGTGCTGTGTGATGAGCACAGAGCTCCTGGCATGCTGTGGCCTCTGTGGGAGAGGGAACCTGTGGTCAGTCCCAATCACCAAGCTCAGTGACTGGAAGAAAAAACAAGGGATGGATGGTCTGGAATGATGAGGAGCTTGGAGAGAACTTTGAAAAGCTTTTGGAAAGCAGGTGACCACCAAGCTTCCCCTCCCACATCCTAAGGTTGACTTCTGGGGATATTCTTCAGAGATGGAGACAGGAGGTGGCTGACACTGCAGGAAGAAGAGAGCAACACAGAGCATTCAAATGCTCCAAAGCTATTTAAAATCCAAATGAGACTCCCTAGTGAGCACTTAATTTAGCTAAGCAACTTCCAAAGCATCAGGCAAATGAGCCACATCATCTCCTCTTCCTCCCAGCATCCTCTCCATCGTCTATCATCTCCCTTCCCCTCCATGCTTCCAGGAGTTCTGCTCCTCCTCCCCAGCTCTCCCTGTGCCCAAACCCAGCAGATCTGTGAAAGGCCCAGTGAAACAGGCAGGCACACAGGGGTGGGATGGGGATTAGAGACCTGCCAGCCCTCCAGCAGCCCTCCCTGTGCCAGGCAGGAGCACTGGCTGTGCTGCACATCACACACTCCCAAGTGCTTCAGGAGGTGTTGTCTGAGCTGCCACCAGCTTTCCAGCTGGGCAAACATCAAGGAACAAATCAGGCTGACAGGCTTTCTTAGGAGTATTTCCATCAAGCAGGACTTTTCCCACTCCACACACACCGGAGCAGACAGAGCAAAGGGCACCGGCAACGCGCTGCTGGCTGTGACAGCCTCACATCACTCCCAGAGGGGACAGGGGATTTACCAGGGGATCTGTCTCTCCAAATTGTTACTCTGGAGCTGGGACAGGATGTGGGATCATGCCCAGCTTCAGCTCTGCCACAGCAGAGTCCAACACATCCCCATCACTTGTCTCTACTCTTCCCAACAAACGCAGAGAGAAGATGGACTTCAACCTCAACCTGCACACAAACAATTCTCCCTGAAGCCACCAAAGCCCTGCAGATGCCTTTGGTCCCACCTTGTCCCCTTCAGGCCCCTTCCCTTTCAAGAGCTTCTCCCAGGAAGAACAAAGCCCAGCTGCACACCTGTATTTCTAGGAAAGGCTAACACAAAGCTACCATCCTCAAAAAATTATGCTCCCTCTCACACAGGGAAGCAGAGAAACTGATGGCAAAGGCTGCTTTTGGATTTAGAAGTATCTAAATCCACCAGGGAAGCAGCATGCACCCCAAACCCTCACTCCCAGGGTTTGCACATGATAAATGAGGCAGCAAAGGCAGCTGATAAGGCAGCATCTCAGAACCCAACCTCTACCACACTAGCTCAGGCAGAAAGAGAAGCCAAATGGAAGACAGCAAACTGTCCAGCTCCATACTGCCATCAGAACAGGGCCACTCATCTGCTCTTGGTGACAAACACTGAAGGGAAAACATCCCACAATTCACTCAGGTTCCAGGCACAAACCAGGGCTGGTTCAGCATCTCACTGCTCTCTCCCTGTGAGGCTCCCCTGCCATCCCTCCCTCCTCTGCAGTGACTTCCTGAGCTTTTCTCATCTCCTGTGCTAGAGATGGGAAATGTGTGCATTAACAGCCCCCCTCCCCAATCCAAACATGGCAAACAGGCTGACAAACAGCTAATTCCCAATCCTGCCAAACTTACAGTGGTGACTTATGTCCATCCACATAGAGCTGTGATTTTTATAAGGGATACCAGTGGGTTAAGGAGTCAAAGCCATAACTGTATGAGTGAAAGCAAAAGCCTTTCATTCCTGTAAGGTCTATTTTTTCCCCCCTGCTCCTGAAATGACAGGGAGCAACACAGCTCCTGCCAGTTTAGTGGGGTCAAGGCTTGGCTGGGAGCAGCCTCATTAAACTGGCTGGCTGTTCAGTGCCAGCCCAAACACTCAGTCCTCTGATCCCCACATGACGGGCTGGGAACCACCACAGGCAGCTCACAATTAAACCCGTGACAATCAGGAAAAATCTGTACAACCCCCCCCCAAGCTGAATCCACCAACACCATCCCCACCCTCCCTGCTTTCATTTATTTATTTATTTGTTTACTTACATAAGCCTCATGGCAGATAACGTGGAGGAAATCGGATGCTTTAATGATTAAGCCACACTTAGGCAGCCCTCTGGGAGATATATACACCCTTTGGTAACCCTGCAACAGAAACAGAAGGTACAAACAGACAGTAACTAATTATTCTGATTTAAATCTTGGAAGACCTGAAATTCCCGACTGCAGCAGAACAAAGCCAGCGTGCGCTGCTCGTAAAAAAAAAATAAAAAATAAAAAGTCACACCCTTTTTTTTGAAAGAATTCACCCAAATAAACCTCGAGTGCTTCTGTGCTGTGTTTGTTTGTGTGTTTTGTTCCTTAAGGTCTAGGCAGCTGATAGGAAATCTCTGCCATACCCTGGAGGGATCCCGACGCCTTCAGCTAAAATTAGACTTCAAGGGAACGGGGAAGGCAGCGTCTCCAACCCACCACGCACTCCAGGAGAGGAGTGTGGGGGTTTCTCCTCCTTTCCCATCGAAACCAAACACAGAGGGCTTTGGGGATGAAACGAAGGTAAGAAAAATAAACAAATAAGGTGCACTCTGAAGGAGAAAGGCTGGGACAGCGGGTCTGCCCCACTGCTAGGTGTGGGCAGGTGGGGAGGCAGCTGAGTCACCAGGAATGGGCAGGATGCAATGGGATGCTCAATGCAGCACTGAGAGGAGCTTGCAAAGCCCACCAGCAGCCCATCCACCAGTGTGGATATGGAGAAAGGCAGCTGTTTTATTGGTGCCCAAGGCAACCATGCCAGGAGCCTGTTACAGCCAATGCTGCAGAGCAGGACGAGGGGATGTGCTCAGCAGACATTCCTGTGCTCTCCTTGCCTTGCAGGAAAACCAGAATTCCCCTCCACCCCTCCCCAGCACACTAAATGCCAGTGGAGCTCAGGGGAATATTTAATCTCAAACCTCAGCAATCAATCAGTTCACCCTCATGCATGAGAAAGAGTCACAGCGGTAAGCACCAAATCCCATTTCCATTCAGCAATAGGATGCTTTAATTATGCACAAAACACTTCCCTTTTAACATAAATCCTGAAGAGATCCAGGCAGCCCCCAGGTTATGGGTGGGGAAGGACATGGTGATGGGGAAGGGGTGGAAGAAAGGGAGGAGAAGCCATTATGGCAATTATTTAAAATGACAACATTCTATAGCTGCTCCATTGTTTGACCTTGTGTTTGCTGTCCCAGGGGATGTGCAACAAGCCCAACATGAAGCCCCCACAGCTTCCAGAAGCTGCATCTGCTTCTTTCCAACACACCAGCAAGCATGTGGGAAAGAGGGCATGGAAAATGCAAGATGGGCACACTTGGAATGGACTGCCCAGGCTGTGTGACACAAATCACAGCAACACAGCCTCTCCACTGGTGCTGCCAGACTTACCCCAAAGCCTGCTCACTTCTAAAGGAGCCTTCCTAGCTGGGTCTGAGCAGGTTTGGGATCACTCCCTGTTATTTCCAAGTGCAAGAACCATCAGGATCATCACACAGTTGCCAGTGCAACAGGCAGGCAGCTGTGAAATTCATCCCTCCTTTGCCCAACCAGACCAGTCCTGAGGAGCCCAGCTCACAAACGGCCATGCTGAAATATACACATATTGTTTTTAAATATAAACACATGCACAGACTTTTCTAATGTATAGGAACAAAAGAGGGGACACCCTGCTGAAACCCCATGTGCAGCTGCAGTGCTCTCACAGTGCTGGAGGAAATGAGAAGCAGAGAGCAGGCACACACCCGCTTGCCACGGCGTGTTTTGGCTCTGGGAACGTTTCTGGATCCTCCAGCTTGAGCTCTGACCTCCAAGTGATGTAAAATGGTTTCAGAGCTGCTCTGGAGGAGAAGTGGGGGGGTCCGTGGGGGCTCAGCCAGGCAGGTGGAGCAGTGTGAGAGGTGCGGTGGGATCCAGGTGCTCACAGGGACAGCTGAGCCAGTCCATGCCCCAAAAGTTTAGGAGCTTTCAAAACATCCATTGTGCACAAGAAGAGGCCAGAAACAACCCCAAACCCCAGGGCACAGCATAAAGCAAAGCCCCCTCATCCATCCATGACCACAGTGCTCAGATAAAGCAAGAGAAGCAAGCTCAGGACTGGGGGAAGTTGGGGGTACCTTTGATTTCTCTCTGTGCAGCAGAGCTGTGTTTCTGAACCCTCTTTTTCCAGCCAGATCCAGTGGCAGGCTTTGCAAACACACGTGCATTGCTTCCAAGGGGCTCATAAAAGCAGCTTTTGGGAGGGGAGGTGGTGCAGAGCAACGGGAATTTTTCAATTCTTCTTGAGAGGAAGCATCACTCAGAGATGTGGAAGGAAAACCTACCTGTAACCCAGATTTCTGCACTGTGGTCTCTTCAAAGGCCAGTGATCCCAGCCCTCCCTTTTTTTTATTGGCTTCAATTTCCCCAAGATCTGTAACATCAGGAAATGTTTGGCACAATGGACTAAGCCCTCAAACTCCACACACAGGGAAACCATTGCTTTTACCCCTGCCTGAACTCTGCAGCCCACACCACAAGGTGCACAATAATTAACAGGGATCAGGCACCATCAGATGCTGGCAGCATATCCCCAGAGGATCCAGCTGTATCCTCATCCTCTCCCAAAGAGCAGAACTTGGCAGTGCAATTCAGGACAGAGATACTCTGTGCAGTATCTAGAGCAAATTAAACCTCCCAGGCACAGCAGCAAGCATGGATTTATTGATTCATGGAAAACGTCCTTATAAATCACTTCATTCACATCAACGGGACAAGACAAAACCAGGACTCTCCTCAGCAGTGAGAGGCTGCACTGCAGCCCTTTCAGTCACACATTCCAGCAGAAATCACTTTTTCAGAGCAGACATTTCTTACATTTCAGACATTCTTACATTTTTGGGGGGGCTGGCAGAGTGCAACACAGGGGCCAGTGCAGATCTGTGTCACATCTCACCTGGTCCCACCTCTCTGGCCCACAGCAGGCAGAGCCAAAATATGATTTTGCAAGCAAATGGGGAAAAAAACCCGCTTGACATCATTTTCACAGCTGCAGAAACTCCATCCACACCTGTTTGCTGGCTTACACAGGGCTGCAGCCACCAGGTGGGATGGGGGACAGAGGCTGCTGCCCCCAACAGCTTCCCAAACACTGCCCCAGTCATCCCTCTGGGGTCTGCTCACTGTGGGACAGGGAAGGGGATGTGGCACAGATCCATGAGGATCTCTCCTGCATTATCCTACTCCAACCCTGTGAGCAAACATTAGGAGTGTTTGCTCTAAAAGTGATTTCTCCTAGAGGATGGGGCTCCCAAACACTGCAGCTTGTTGATCTTATCTGCTTTTCTTGCTACTGATGGCTTAATGTGCTTTCATCAAGCTCAAACTCCCTTCAGGGCTACCTGTGCTCTGCATTCAGGATGCTGAGCCAAGGCTAAGGCCACTTTCTGCAAATGTTTGTTCCAGTAGCCAAATGCAGCTCAAATAGAAATAAACATCCAGATGTCCCCGTGCCTTGTTCAGGATTGCATGCACCTGGCTTTGGCTTCCAGGCATGGGCTGAAGAGCACTGGATGCCATTTTATAGATTCTTGATGAAAAGGCAAGAGGGGCATTCCCATTCCCCAGCACAAAACATTTCCCCAGATTTCATGCACGTGCAGCACTTCCCTGCACACTCATCAGCCAAAGCAGGGTCAGGCACTGCCTTTACACCATGGGTTCAGCAGCAGCCCTGCTCCCAAACTCCCTCTTTTGCTAATCACAGCTCAAAAAGCAGCACTGACAGAAGGACACAGACTCAAGCTGCACCAAGGGAAATACAGGTTGGATATTAAGAAAAAGCTTTTACAGAAAGGGTGATAAAGTTTGGGAATGGCTGCCCAGGGAGGTGATGGAGTCACCATCCCTGGGTGTGTTTAACAAAGCCTGGATGTGGCACTGGGTGCCAGGGTTGAGTTCAGGTGTTGGGGATGGGCTGGACTGAATGATCTTGAAGGTCTCTTCCAACCCAGTAATTCTGTGACCCAGTGATTCTGTGAAAATGCCATTCCACAGCTCCAAATCACTGCCTGTGCTCCCTGTCCTCTTCATGTTACCTCCCAGCTTTGACAATCAGCACCACTCAGAGCACCAGCTGAGTCACTGGAGGCTGCTGCATGCCTCCAGGATGGCACCCACCTTCCAGGAATGCCTCTGCCTCCTGTGAACTCCCCCGCTGGAAACACTAAAACCACAATTATCTCAGCAGATTAACGACAGCACAGCATCTCTGGCAGCAGTGTGAGGCAGGGGCTCCCAGCAGCAATGAGCTGGAGTTAGCAGGGCACACACACAGCTGTGTTTGTGGTCCCTGCTGATCTCAGGCACCTCCACCCTGCCAGGCTGCCTCACCCCTTCCCCCAAACACACCCCTTTCCCTCGGCACTGATCAGAAATTGGATAAATAAACGTGTCTCATCACATCACATCACTGAACCCACCGCTCAGGGGGTGCCATTCCCACATGCACTGGCTTTGGGAGAGCCATCAGCATTTTATTCTGCAATCTCAGGTGTGATGTGGTCCCTTGGCTCCTCCCAGCCCCGGGGCACAGCTCCTGCCTCCCCAGCATCCTCCTGGCTTATGGAAAGGGCTGGGAGGTGAGATCTCACTGGTCCCACCATGGAGTGCTGCTCTGCTCCAGAGACACCAGGAAGGGAAGGACAAACTGCCTTGTCCCTGGACAGCAAGTCTCTGCTTCCCTGAGCTAACAGATTCAGGCACTGACACAGAAGACAAGGAGTCGGTCTTTCAATGTGAAGCTGATTTCCCCCACTTTTATCTTAGATTTAGGGCAGGTACCAATCTCTTCTCTGTGATAGAACCTGAGGGAACAGGATGAAGTGTCAGGGGAGGTTTAGGCTGAATATTAAGGAAAGGTTCTTCCCCCAGAGGGTGGTTGGGCTCTGAACAGGCTCCCCAGGGCAGTGATTACAGCACCAAGCCTGACAGAGCTCAAGGAACATCTGGACAACACTCTCAGGCACATGGTGTGATTCTTGGGATGTCCTGTGCAGGGCCAGAGTTTGGACTCAATGATCCTTAAGGGTCCCTTCCAGCTCAGGATATTCTATGCTTCCATCATAATTCACCTCCCCTCTCCATCTGTAAGCCAAATCAGGGATAAAGCAGGTCAGTAGCTCATTATTTTCGGAACCATGATGAGACTATATATATTTTTCTCAATTAAAAGGAAACTAATTTACTTAAACACATCAATTGGCTTAATTATCCCAATCCAGAAGTTTGCTGGTGCATTTTTTTTGTTTTGTTGCTTTTTAAATAACAGAAGTAATCATCCCAGGGAGGGCAAACATCCATTTCCCATGGAAGCCATCCAGGCTTTTCCTGGCATCCTGGGAGGGAGGAGCAGCAGAGTGTGAAGGGCTGGCACAGAGGTGGATAAGAGGGTTAAATCCAGCTGCTCAGAGATAAGCTGGTTACACACCAGGGCAGCAAATGGGGGAATAGAGGTTTGCCAGCCTCCAGTAAATACCTGCACAAGGCATTTGCATGGCTGACACCGGGTATTTAACTCAGAAATTGCCAATATTAGAGAGCCTGAAGCCACATTTCACTGAAGCTCTCCTGCTGATGCACTGCTTTCCTGGCTCCTCTGAAGCAACACTGAGGGCTGAAAAAATTAAGTGACTCCTGGCTTTGAGGCCAGCATGGCAGGGAAGATGCAGCAGCAAATTTACCTGTTGTTGTGACCTTCTGGTCTTTCAAGGCCAAACCAGAAGAGTCTGAGATGCTGTCACACAGAAGAGTCTGAGATGCTGTCACACAGGACAAACATCAGGAGATAAAGCCAAAACTCACCCAGCAGCTCTGGCAGAGCACCTCAAAGACAGAATGGCATCCTCCACCACACAGTTTTTGTGTATTGTGTGCCTAATCCCAGGAACACACATTGCCAGGTGGCACCTTTGGACTGACACATTAAATTTCACCTCTGGCCCTTAATTTCCCTTTTGCCTTCCAAGACTAAAACTTCTCCCAATTGCTGCTCAAGCTGACCAACAGCTTTTTATTTTCCTTTGCATCCAGAAATGCAGAACTGCTGCTTCTGGGAATCATGCAAAGATGGAGAGGGACCTTTTCTCTGTCCTGAAGCCACCAGCCATGCCCAGGAAAGTGCAGCTCAGCCGCCAAACTCCACAACCTGTCGGACAATGGAAAGCTTATGGCTATGTTGAAATTCCTTGTGCTTCCAAAACCTGCATCACATGAAACTCTGGAGCTGGAACCCTCCACAGAGATGCCCATCCAGCATCCCACACTTTGGCCCTGGTCCAGATACAGGTATGCAGGAGAGAGTTTCAGCCATGGGATGCCTAATCCTGCTTTTCTCCCAGCTCCATCCGGAGGCAGCCAGCTGCATCCCTTGTTAGTGTGATTTCCATAATCAAAAAGGGAGTTAGCCTCCATAACCACAACCCAAAGGTATATTTAGCTCAACTGGAAGACAAAGGAGATCATGTCCACCACAGATTCAATTAGCTGAGCCTGTTTACGCCAGGAGCTCCCGTCTGCCATGCACAGCAGCTCCCATGGATTTATTCCCAGCTCCACACTTCAGTGGTCCCCCATGGAGGAACAGACCTGCTCCACAAAAGCTCTGAAAAGCAAAGAGGTGGAAGAATGGGTCCAACAGGTTTCCAAAGCCTTGGGCAGAACACAGTCTCTCCCAAGGGTTTGTGTCATCTGTCTAGAGCCTGGAGCCATGGCATGGGATGAGTGCAGGAACCCACATGGGGCTGCACCTCCTTCAGCCCACAGTGAGGATGAAGATGACAGGGAACCCTGGGGGACCCCCTGAAACCACCCCAGAGCCCAGCTCCAGTGTGTCCCCTGCACCCCAGCACAGTACAGGAGGACAAGGACAATTCCCTCATGGTCTGCAGGACCCTTCCCTCAGACCTGCCTCCCAGGAAAAGATTCATTTCTCCTGCCTCATTTCCATGGATATAATTTCATCCCCCACCTCCTGTGCTGCACTCTCACGCAACCCAAAGACGCAGCCAAAGCCGTGGTTATTTTTATATTTTCCTCCCAGGAGATGGTATCTCCACAGGGCAGGGCTGCCATGCCTCATCAGATCAGTGCACCAAACTGCCTCAGCCCCACGACAGCACGATGAAGTCGGGGGGACACTCTGCCACCAGGTATTTTTCTGTCTCACTGGCATCAAAACTCAGCAGCTTTTCAGTCAAGAGCATCCCAAAAAAGCAAAACAGCACCAGTCCTGGAGGTTGTTCCAGTTCCTCTCTCCATATCTCCCACCCAAGCACTGAAACCATCTTCCAGCCATCCCAGTTTTAGATTTTTCTGAGGCTTTTGCAGTTTTCATGGAACACTTGCTTCATCCATATCCAGATCTTTGTGGACTGAGGATTCCCAAATTTCCCCAGCACAGAAAGTGACTGGGTTTGGCCATGCCATGATGTCAAGGTCCACAGCATGACCTCCCTGATGTGGCACATGGGCTTCAGCACAGCATTCCATGTCTTTAGACCCACATCTCTTGTTGGGCACTTTCACACTGGGAGAAGAAATAAATGCAGGACTTACATGAATAACCCAAGAGCTTTTGGAATTTAGGGAGTGGGGAGACAGAGAGCAAAATTCTAGGCATGCAGGGGAAAGCTGGTTTGCGCTTTTTGTGCTTTCCTGTCCCTAGGAGAGTTCCAAGGGTGGTCTGCAGCATGTTACAGCACATCTGCAGCAGCTACACCCTGCAAGTTCACCCAGTAAGTTTTCCTTTCCCCTTTTCCCTGAAATCACTTTTTTGCCATCATTTGTCCCCTGACAGCGAGGCCAGGCATGCAGGGAAGAAGGAGGCATCACCTGTGCATGGCTTATCTGCAGCTACTTTACAAATAAAAGTGATCATAATGAACATTCACACCTAGAAGAAACCCCAGTGCCCTTCCCCCTCCTACACCTCCCAAAGCAGAGCACAGATCCAGCTGCTCTGCAAGCTTATCTTGATGCAGAAACAGTCTGGGACAGAGATAGAAGGGCTCCCTGAAGGCACAGCTTATTAAAGGCATCTTTCCTTAATCAGCTCTCTTCAAAAACACCGCACTGAAGCGCCGTTCCCGGACTGGTTCTCATCACAGCAGCACCAAACACCCCCAGCCTGGTGAGGTCCTGTGTCCCCCTGGAAAGCCACACGGGTTTTCCAGACTAAAAAGCAACTTAAGACCAGACAGATACACCCAAGCCAAGGCACTTTGGGGGACCTGCAGCTGGGAGTCACAAGGAGCTGCCAAACACACTCCAGGGATGTCACAGCAATGGGGATCAGCACAGCAATGAAGTCCACAGGATGCTCCCATTTTATCCAGCAGCTTTTCCCACCAACCCCACTCCTGCTTCCACAGGGGATTGCACACTTGCAGTCCAACCCTGCTAATCCCAGGTTTCAAGAAGCAGAGCTGCAAAACAACCACACAAAGAGGCAGCAGCTCGCACGCATCCCGGGAACCTCCCTGCAGCCAACGCCTCTGTGTTTATCCAACACTCCATCTCCACTCGTTCAGCTGTTTCCATCCCACCCTGCTATTAATGGATGCAGAAGGAGGTTGGGAGAGGCGTTGGACAAAAATCTCATTTAGAGATCAAGACAAGCTTAATTGGTTTCTAGCCAGACCTGCACAAAGATGGGTTACTCCACAAATACAGTTGCTAATCTGCCCATTATACTCCCTAAGCTCCCACCCACAAAGAAAAAGAAAATAAAGCAAAGATGCACAAAGGAATGCAGGATTTTGAGCGTGTTACTTCCAGCTAGGAACACATCACGAGTGGTGAATTCTACAAGAACAAGCCCTCTGCTTTTCTTTGAAGGAAAAGGATAACCAAGCAGTAAACAAAATAACAACAAAAAGACCTAACATAGATTAAATCTGCATTTTCCACAGGCAATCCCCAGCTATTCTTGAAGAGCATTTCCAGCAGCTATTGTTTCTGTGGGCAGGGGAAAAGCTTACACGGCCAAGGAGACGTCATGTCACAAGTGACAGAGTGGAAAGGATGGGGAACCTTGTGATTAAAAAGCACAGGACTGAAACCCTGGAGAGCTGAATTCACTTCCGAACTTGGCTGTAAAAAAAAAAATAAAATTAAATTCGCGAATTTCCTGTGTGATCACATCCTAGATGATTTATTCAAAGCCTGGTGTTGAAAAGCCAAGGGAGGGGGGAGGAAGCAGGAGGAGGAAGGGGAAGACACAGTCCCGTGGGCTTTTAATGAGCTTAGGGTTAAACCAGCACTGGCAAGCTGAATACAGAACATTCATCTGTATTGGGCACTGCATGACCTGGAGCTGCTTCTGGGAAAGCACTGAGCATCCCACAAGCTCAGGTGAGAGCTGCCCTGCTGCTGTGCCCATGGGCTCACATCCCACAGGCTCAGGTGAGAGCTGCCCTGCTGCTCTGCCCATGGGCTCACATCTCACAGGCTTCTGTAACACTGCACTCCCAACACAAACACAGCCACGTGCAAAATGGAAAGGCTGGGGATGGTTTCCCCTCCTGGATAATTTAGAGAATTTAGAACCAAGAACATAAAGCTGTTCCCTGAACACAGAGTGTTATAAATCAGACACAGCCCAGCCCCAGCGCTGCAGAGCAGCTGCAGCAGCAGCACAGGTACAGGCAGGTGATGAAAGGGTCCTTTGGTTACACCCTTCTCCCCCTGTGCAGCAGCCCAGGACTCCCAGCTCCAGCAGAGAGGGAAGGGCTGTTTATTTTCCTGAAAGGCAGCCAGTTCTGCTGGGTGGGAAGCACTGCACCCACGGGAGAGCTGAGCTGCAATGGATCCTCTGGCAGCACAGAGCCAAAACCAGGGCCAGCACCACAAAGGATGGGGGGTCCTGTGCTTGGGATCTTCACAGCAACGTCCCCTGAGCTCCAGAGCACTTTCACAGGGCGAGTTCAGAACAGTGCAGAGAGACAGAGAAGGGTTTTTCCAAGGTCTTCAGCCACAATGGGTGAGCACAAATCCAAGGCTTGGTGCAAACAGCAGCCCAGGCTCTGTTGGCTCTGGCACTGGACAAGAGCTTCCTGGCATGGAGATATGGGGTTGGTGCTGTCCCAAAACGCTGCTGTGGGAAACTCGGGGTGAACAGATTCAAACTTTTCCTTTCAGCAGCGAGACAAGCTGTAATTAGCAGCACTGAGTCCGACCCAGGGGCTGGATAAGGACATTCCCGTGACAGATCTGACAAGGCGACTGTTGGATTTGTTTTCCTTGGCTTTTTTCCCCTCTGGAAAAATGAGCACCCATTTTTCACAGATCTTTTTTCCCCCACTCTGTGTTGCCTGCAGTCAGTTTCCCAGAGTAAGGGCATACATTTCAGAGCACACAGTCACAGCCCATTAGCACAGCTGGAGCTTGGGTCTTGCCATCCCCAAGGGATGGGTCCCTCCTTAATTATCCCACACCTCACAGCAAACTGGGGATGCCAGACCCCAAAGACACAGTCTGAGTTTGACTTTTCAAAATGAAAAAACACAGTCCAAACCACAAGGCAAAGGTAAAATAAAAACATGAACATGAGGCAGCTGAGCTACAGCTGCGAGACACATCATCACCAGTCTCACACATCTCTCACCTAGCTCAGCCTCATCCCCAGAGCAAAACCAACAAAGCTTCCTGTGATGCAACTACAAGCAATCCTTTGGGAATAAATCCAGAGAATTTTGAGGCCAAAGTCCCTCTTTACTGTCTTTTTCTCATGATGAAAGCTGTCATGCTATAGAATGGCTTGAAAAGCCTGGATGTAAGGTTAAGTCCTAGTGTGCCAGCTAAAGGAATGGCACAATTTCATGACTAGGTAACCCAAATCACAGCCTGTCACACATCACTGCAGTCTGAACACAGCTATGACCACCACTGCATCAATTAAGAACTGACAAATTTTGCTGAACCTGCTAAGTGGAAGAGCAGCATTTAATACATAAGTAAATGGGGGAAAAAATGAGCATAAAGGCTCAATTCAAGCCCCAGTCCCAAAAGCAGAACTGACTGTAGGGATTACAATATTTAGCATGCTCCAAAAATTTTCCTCAACATCCTTCTGCTCCATGTGATGGACAGGGATTTCTTGTGCCTCCAGAGCCACCAGCTACCTCACATGCAATTTGCTAGTAGCACTCTCCATGGAAAAATAGATGGAGCTTGTAAATGGATCCAGGTGGTTCCCAAAAAGATTCCAGTGTCTTTGCAGGGTGTCTCCAAAACACTGGGACAAGGAGGTGACACACTGAGGTCTGAAAACCAATCTCCCAGAGCTGGAGAGCTTTGGTAAGCAAATGGTTTGCGTAAGGTTTCTGTCAGAACACCCATTTGAAGCGCTGGCACTGTAAACAAGGTTGCTCCAGAGGCACCTGGGATTAGCTCTGTTCAGACAGTCCTTGGCATGACTTCCCAGAGAGCCCAGGAACAGATTTGCAAGTTCAGCTTTTCTCCTGCCTGACCAGCACCTCAGAACAACACCAGAGCTCCTACAGCCTTAACCCTGCTGCTTCCTACATGGAATTAGAGACAGGGATGGGCATGGCAGGAGCCCTGTGCTTGCTCACAGGACTTAGTGGAAGAAGACCCAAGGAGGCAGCACTGTGGGGCTGTTTTCTCCCTGTGTTGCAGGATGAGATCCAACACCAATCTGGGCACACGAGTGTCCCCCTGCAGAAGCACAGCAGCTGAAAGCAATGCACGGGATATGCAGGGGAATGGTGCCAAGCCAGACAGGGCAGCTGGAAAACAGCAGGCAGCCTAAAGGCTTGCCCTGACATCAAGGCACAGAGCAGCCTCTCTTCCCTGCACTGGGCACACAAGCCAAGACACTGCTCGTGCCTCGGGGGCACAGGGAAGGAGAGCTCAGCCCATGGAGCGTACTTGGCGTGCGATTCCTGGGGAAGCCAGGCACGACAGGGCACCCACCTTCCCTGACACATCTCCCCCACCCTCAGCCCTGGCAAGAAGGTGCTGTGGTTTCCAGCAGCACGAAACAACAGGAACATGAAGGATGACTGGAGTCACGGCAGGGAAAGCTTTGCACAAACAGATTTACAGCGGCTCCCATCCATGCAAGCATCCTTGAAGGAAACAGCTGCACCGGAGCACAGCTGACACAAACTCTCCAGGATGGGACGTGAGTTCACAGCTCCTCTAAGCACCATTCATTAAGTTGATGCTGAAGCCAGGCAAAGAACAAGCACTCAAAAAAAAAAAAAAAAGAAAAAACCAAAAACAACAACCAAAAAAAATTAAATCACGTCATGGCTAGGTAAAAGTCAGATGGATGTGCAGCTCCAGAAAGCCACCTCAGAAAAGTCTGGAAAAAAGAAAAACACCAGGGAGCAGCAGCAGGGCAGACCCACCACGGACTGAACTCCTGTCACATAACACATCACAGACAGAAAGCATCCTCCTGCGCTGCCTCCATGGCCATGCCACAGCAAACAATCTTGCTTGTTTGGGGTGAGGAAATAGTCTCTGGACTGTTCCTCCATCCTCCTCCTCCCTGCTGGAGCTGGGAGGAAAGCCTGCCAACAGAGTTTGCCTGTAACAGGCACCAAGGTGCTAGAAAATCACCTGAGCAGCATAAAACATCTTTCCACACACCCCTGTAACACAATGCACCCTCCTTCTCACACCTCAGACCTGAATTGCTGCAGATCTTGCCCCTGAACAATGCCCCTCTACATCCCCCATTTTCATACTCCAGGGGTTTTTAATTTTAAAGAAATAAAATAAATTTATTTTAAAATAATTTTAAAATTAAATTTATTTTTTTAATTAAAAATTTTAAAATTTCCTCCCAGCCCAAGTGGTGCAAAGTTGGCTCTAAGTGCAGAGCACAGCCCCAGCTGCCCTGCCCTGCAGCCTCAGTGTATGGACAGTTGTGTTCCTGCCCAAAACCAGTGTGAGGACTTCCCTGCTTGGTGCCAGTCTGCCCTCAAATGCTCGACCCTACAACCTCTGAGGATGCTCTGCTCACTGGAAGGGGAGACAAGCTGATCCTCATTCCGGCAAAGCATTGGAGGAACCCACACCCTGCAGAGCTTCCCCAAAAGCTGCCAAGCTCTGCAGCTCAGTTTTGCATATTGGTACAGAGCCCAGCTGCTGGTGTTTCACACACCACCCCCCAGAGCCTGCCTCTGAATGGCACAATTCTGAATTGCTTCCTCCTGCCATGCTGCCCCAAGGCAGGAGCTGCCAGCAGCCCTGCCCATCGCCAGGGAAACAGGATGAAAGCCCCATGAGAAAGAGGAGCAGCAGGGAGCAAGGAACACCAGGAGATCCCACTGTGCTCCCCCAGGGATGGGCACAGGTCAGGTGGATTAACTGGGTCCTTCCCCTCTCTTTATCTCACCATCTCTGGCTGCTGCCAAGTTGTTTTGAGCTCTGGCATGGCTGCTTTCCACGCAGGCCCTGCACAAAGGCGATGAGGAGCCTCAGCACAGAATTCCTGGCAGCAGCCCAAACCCAGAGGTCGGTAATTGGGTCACTGGGTTCAGCTTCCGAAAACCATTCCTCCAGGAGGTGTGGTGAACACAGGCACAGTCACAGACAGAGCTGGACACTCCTGCAGCTCCTCCACCACACCCTGCACACCTCATTTCATTACCTCTCATAAAGCACTCGGTGACACAGGGACAGGGCAGCCTGGACAGGGAGAGCCCAGACTCCAGGAGAGAGCCATGATTCAGGTAAGCAGCACGTAGCTGAAAGCACAACATCGCTATGCAGTGCTCAGCCCCAGGAATGCAGAAGGGAAACATGAAGCCACTTGTCTGGCACGGCAAATAATCCTTCAGTCATCCAGCAGCCAGGCCCTGCCGGGAGCTCAGGGTTGGGAAAGAGAGCAGAGGATGTCTCCAGCCATCAGCTCCCACCAGCCGCACCACCAGGCGCTGCTGCGCCTCCTCCCAGCCTGCAAGCGAGCTCCAAACACAAAAATAAAAATCCAAGCAAGTGGCAGGTACTGCAGGAAGAGAAGAGGTTTGAAGAGCAATGTTAGAAAAGCTTTGAAGAGCAGCATTGCTTTGAAAAGCAGCATTAGTATCCATCAGCACTGGCATGGTGAGCAGCTCGCTGGTGTCAGGGTACCTGTTGCTGATTCCCTGACTTCTGGGACTCTAGCTGGGCCCTCCCACGGGCTCCCCTGTTAGGGCAGACCCTCCTGGAGTGGTCTTTTGTAAGGAAAGAAAGACCCAGTGGATTTTTTTGGTCTTCAGGTTCTTGTTTATTATTATCTAGAGTTTTGCACACTGTCCGAACCAGGCTCAGCATGCTGGAAAAGCACCACAAAAATGGCCAACAATCTTTAATTACAATGTCCTTTAAAGCTAAACTATCCAATTAATAACCTTGATTATTTCCCTTTATCCTTGATTATTTCCCTTTTAACCCAATAACTGATCCCCAAGAGCCCGCAATGCAGACTTTTCCACCCAATTACAAAATGCCACCCAAACCCAAGAAGAAGGAAGAAGACGCATGAAGAAGAAAACCAGGACAACACCCTGTGCCCTCCAACTTGCTTCCATCCACAATGTAATAAAAATCCCAAACCCCAAATTTCCCACCTAAGTGATCCACCTACACTACTCTCTATAATCTACTTCACACCTTAGTGGATTCCAGTCTATGCTGGAGTTTAGGAAACTTTATCCATGAATGAGAGTCAAAGTCAGTGCTCCCCTAGGGGTTAGGACACCCCAGAGCAGACAGGGAAATAAATATTCCCAGGTTTCCACAAACTGGTGGATAAGAACACACCCATCCAACACCGCCCTTCCAGCGGGTCACAGCAATGTTTTGAACAGTTTTTCTCAAGGCAACTCAGGCATGAGGAGAAGAACATGGAGAAACCTTCTGAGTCACGGTCACACTGAGTCACCAGTGAGTGCCTCTAGGCTGGGCCACCCCATCCCAGTTTGGCTGACTCAGGAAGGGACCAGGAGCAGCCTCGTCTCCCAGGTGTTCCAGGCAGCACAAACCTCCTCCATGTCCCACATTTACAATAAACTGCCCCCCAAAAGGCTGGGGGTAAACACAGGAGGGAGCATGAACAGGATGGGGTAATCAGAGACTCATGTGAGGGCACAGAGGTTGCTCCAGACCTGGGAACAGCATGGGACAGATGCCCTTGGGAATGACCCCACCCAACCCCACCATGAGGAAAACACAGGCCAGATGTTCAGACAACTTCAGGCATTAATTTGGTTAATTTGCTGTAATTCAGGTGGCTGGTGCTCAGGCCACACCAATCACGAAACAAAGTGCTGTCAGCTCAGATCCTGAAACTCCTCAGTCAACTAACCACGTCCTTACAGTGTGCCAGGGCCATTTCTCTCATTTCCATCTCCTCTGGTTTTCTTCTCAGTGGCCACAAAGATCTGAAAGCTTCATGACTCACTGAGCTGAGATTTTCTGTGCTACCCCAGAACTCCTGGTTCCTCAGTGAATGCCAGAATGCTATGACATGCCTCAAGGACAGAAGACACCAAGTGCAAATGGTCTCCTGAGAGGGCAGGAGGGTTAAGTAGGCACCAGCACAGCTTTTCTCCCAATTAAGGAAGAAAGAAAAGACGAATCAAAGGCAAACAGCAAATTACAACATGTATCTGGCAAGGGACTGTGGAGCCTCTAATTTTTGCATTAAATAGAAAGTTGGAAATCATAGAATCACAGAATGGTTTGGGTTGGAATGGACCCTAAAGACCATCTGGTTCCAACCCCCTTCCCCTAGTTTAAGTTGCTCAAAGAATATGTCATGAAGGGTGAGGGAACTAATGCAATACTCAGAAGAGCTTCTGCTGGAATATTTAATGACTTTCCAACCCTTAACTAGCTGTTTCTCTCATCCCCTAGTATGCTAAATACACAGTGCAAGTAAATCTATGTGACTTAGCATCTAAATTAACCAACACACAAATCAGGATCAAGCATTCAGTATTTCTGCCCCAATTTATGGCCCTTTGCTCAGATCAGCTCCTTTTTTTTCCAGCATGGCACTGACATCTGTTGTGTTGCATGAGCAAAAAGTACATATATGATTAAGAAAGGGGGAAAAAAGAGAGAGGGGGAGAAAAAATCAATGTGGACATGACTTGAATTTTACAGCATTTGGCTGCCACGACTTGCAAATAAACAGCTGTCCCAGCAGGTCCATGCAAGCTCAACAGCACAGCAGTAACACACAAGGTTTTTCTTCCCCTTTAAAAGGGTTTTGCTTATATAAAAAAGTATATTTTTATAAGAAAATAAATTGCAGGTTGAAGAATCATAGTTAGGTCACACTCAATTCCAGCAGAACAAGCACATCCTGCTTCACATGGCCTCACCAGTCACTCCACAGCAGTGGCAGCTTTCTGAAGCCAAGTTAAGATATTTAATTACCAGCATCAAGTCAGAAACCAAAGCGTCCAACAAAATCCTCATTTGTGAGCGAAGGCTGCAGAAATGTCGCTGAGCAGGCTTTGGCAATCTGCAAAGCTGACAGCTGGATGCCCTGGCTTATCGACTGCTAGAGCACAGGCGGAAAAAAGCTCTGAATAGTTGCAGTGCCGAGCAAGCCTTCAAGGCAGCCCTGCCAGCCTCTTAAAAAGGCTCACAGAAATAGGCTGGCTTCATTTATTAATACTTCAGAGATAAAAGTGGCCGTGTAGGAGCAGCTCAGTGGGTGTCTGTGCAGCAGGAGGATGGGCAGACCACCAGCTCTGGGTGGTGCATCTGTCAGGGTCCCCATGCAGCCTGTTCAGGTTATAAATGCACCAATGTGCAACCTGGGCTGCTCCAAGTGCATCATCAGCTTTTAGGGATGGACCCAGCAGGGATCCCCAGCACCCCAGGGATCCCCAGTTTCCAGGGATGGAAACTTCAAAGCAGGAAGATGGAGCGAGAGGAGCCATGCTGCTGGCTGGCTGACAAAACAGAATTTTTGGGAAGCTCAGCTGCCCAACATCTCCATGTCCCCAGTGCCTTGGGCTCCTCAGCTGTGACCTGACAGCGCGGGAAAACGTGGAGGAAGGAACCAAAACAAAGCAGAGAAGCAAAGGGAGATAAACACGATCCAGTCAGACCAGCTGTCCCCAGGTCCCGCCTGTCCTCACCGGAGGAGCCCGCCCGCCGTGGCTGTCCTTTCCTGCTCCCTCCTGCACCCCTGCCACAAACAAAGGGTCAGATAAGGAGCCAGCTCAGGTCAAGACCGGTTTGACTCCGTTTCAAGCCCAGGGGAGCGGATTCAGCGCTGATTTTACACCTCACCCATCCTGTTTGCCTCCCCGGGGCAGAGGCCAGCGCACGGAGCAGGGTGCACGCCTGGCTGGCTGGACCCAAAAATCCCAGGGCTGTGTCAGAGCACAAGGGGCAGAGCCACACACCAGCTGAGCCAGGGCCAGGAAGTGTCACTGCTTCCTCCTGTCCCTGTGTCACACAACATTGGGCGTTCAGAGATCGTGGACTTTGGCTTTTGCTTCCTGCTCCTGTCAGAGCAGAGGCAGGTCCCGGCATATGGCCATGGGGAGAGCAGGGTGAGTCACTCATTAATCGAGGAACAGCAAGGTGGATGCCTGACCCGCAGGGTCTGGGGGGAAATGCACGCCAAAACAAACTCCAGCGCTCGTGGAAAAAGGTCCACATGCTGCAGGACACCTCTGCTCCTAATGGGACTCAAAGAGGGGCAGGCAGGGAATGCCGATAGCTTTGGAATACATTGGTTTTGGCAAGGGAGGATAAGAGGTTGCACTACAGCTGACCACTGAGGCATTAATACACAGTAGCACTTGATTTTCTACTCAGTATCAGAATCAACCTCCTGAGAGGGAAAAAAAGGAAACCGCTGGCTTCTCCCTTTCTGTGCTGCCGGGAGAAGCTGCCTGGCTGTACAATGCCGGGCATCTGCAGTGCTCAGGCCTGGTCAGAACCACGAGGGCACCCCGTGCCAGGGGCTGCCCTCTCCCCAGCAGGGAAGTGTATTGATCTGACATGGAATCCAAGTCCCCTGGAAAAGGGGACTTGGCTGCACCCCGTGATCTTCCACCTGCCTCAGATTTCCACAGGGAGCTCTGCATCCCCAGTTTGGCAGCACAGCCCTGTCGATTCACGTGGCTTTTGTCAGGAGGCACATTATCGTCCATTATCATCCTTCTTTGCCTTAAATTAACCTTGATCACTTAAAGATGCAGACTGTTTCACACCAGCACCAATGCAGGAGGCAGCACGGTGTGAAAGCCATGAGCATTGCAGACCCCAGGGACCAAACCCCACTGTTCACACTGAAGAATTCGGGACAAGCAAAAGACCAGGATCCAACACAAACATCGCACACCAATGGCACAGGGTGCCAGCCTTCAAGGCTCCACACAGCAAGGGCATTGTCCCTCTTCCAGGTGGACCCCTGACCGGAATCCACCCTCCCAGAATTTTCGGGCGGGTACAACCAGTGACAGACCCGAGCTCCCCACCTGGTGCCTGAGCCACACACCTGCTTGTAGCCAAGCCACAGCCCAACACCGGCACTTGCCAAAATCCTACTCCCACCCCAGCTCCCACATCAAAGCATCGGCTGGACAAGAGCACGCCTGCAAGCAAAACGTGTGACACCAGCACCAGAGGCTCGGCACATACACACCATGCGGCAGCCCCAAACTGCTGTAGGAGCCTGAGGGCCCCCAAAGCCCGCGGGTGCCCCATCGTGGGGGGGTCACATCGGTGGTGTGGGAGTCGCCGCAGGGGTGGGAGCCGCCGTGCCAGCCGGCGCCGGGGCTGCAGCAGCCTCCGGAGGCGTTGCCATGGAGAAGGCAGCGCAGCAGCAGCATCCCGCATCCCACGCCCCCGCGTGGGCGCCCCCTGCCCGGCACCGCCCGGGACACCGGACACGCCGGGGCCGGGGGACACGCCGGGGGACACGCCGAGCTCCGAGGCGCCGGCAGTGGGGCGGGCGCCGCGGGGCCCGGGGCTCCCCTCAGGGCAACAGCTCCACGCAGCGCCCGGGGCGGGGTGGGACGCGGGCTCGCCGCCCTCCGCACGGCGGGGAAAAGGCAGAAAAGCGCCGGCCCCCGCCCCGCTGCCGGCTCTCCCGAACCCCTCCCGAGCACGGCCGCGGGCTGTGGGAGAAGGGCAACACACTCCGCCGAACCGAGAGGGGAGGAGCGCCGAGGGGCTCGGAGGACTCACCGCAGCGCGGCCGCCGTGCCTGCCGGGGCGGAGGGCTCGCTGCCCGCGGTCCGCCCGCCGTTCCTGCCGGGGCGGAGGGCTGGCTGTTCCCGGTCCGCCCGCCGTTCCTGCCGGGGCGGAGGGCTCGCTGCCCGCCGTACCTGCCGGCGCGGCGCTGCGCTGCGCGGCGCGGAGCCCGCCCGGCCCCTGCCCACAATGGGCCGCGCCCGCCCCGCCCGGCGCGCTGGCGTCAGCGCCCGCCCGCCGCCGGCCCTGCGAGCGAGTGACGCGCGGGGCGGGGGCTCCGCCGCCGGGGCTGCCCTGCCGGGGGTACCGCGCTACCGGAGGGTCTACCGGGGGTACCGCACCGAGGGTACGGCAAGCGGTCACCGCACCGGGACACCAAACCCGGGACACCAAACCCGGGACACCGCACCGCTGCGGTCCCCGCGCTGCCCGTGCTGCAGAGGAGGGTCCCGCTCTCGCTCCCGCCGAAGATAAAGTTTCAGCCGGCTGGCGATACGGACGCGCGGGTTCTGTGTTGCAGCTGCCTCGGCAGAGGCCTCCCAAGATGCGGCAGTCTCCGCTTGGATTTAAGAAATCAATTGTCCAGCGGTTCCCATTTCACGTGAATCAGAGCAGCGATTGGATACACGGTTGGGTTCCCGCATGCATGGGAATAACCTCGCTGCATGAGATGGCAGAAGGAGCGGTTTGTGTTCTTGGTGCAAATCAAAACTCAGATCAAATTAATAGCGTGGAACATTGTACCTTAAGTAGCCTTTATTTTTTTTTTTGAGAAGAGGTCAAGCTATTACATCTTGAATAATTATTTTTTTTCTTTCTTGACAACAACTATATAGGAAGGTCTGAAAGGCAGGAAGGGATTTACTGTGATTGTATTGCATATGGAGTCTGCACAGAAATTGATGCAGGGACAAAGGAAAAGCCAGTACTGGGAAAGTAAAGAAAGAGCATCCATAGAGTTGATACCAAAATGTGGAGTAAAATTAACAGAGTCACAGAAGGGCTTGGGTTGGAAGGGACCTTCAAGATCATCTTGTTCCAATCCTGTCATGGGCAGGGACAGCTTCCACTAGACCAGGTTCTCATTGGCCTTTTCCATCTGTGCCTTAGCTTTCCTGACCCCATCCTTAAACATCAAAATCTGTACTCTTCTGGGTCACCTCTCCCTGAGCATTTGCTTCTCATTCCTCAGTTAGAGGAGCAGGTCTCTGCTCAGCCATGCTGGCCTCCAGCCTGCCTTGCTTTAATTCTTGCCCATTGGGTGTTGAAGCAAATGGGAGGCAACAATCACAGAGGCAGTTTTGGAACAAAAGGTGTCAAGTGCAGGTTTTCTGGAGCAGCAAACCCAAGGATGGTGTTGTGAAACTGGTGGGATAAGAGGATAAACATCTGTACCCAGGCACAGGTTTTGGCAAGAGAAATTATAGCTCACAAAATCTACCACAGTCCTTGATGGAGCCAAATATGTGGTGGGAAAACAGAGATCTAATGGAGATAAGAGATATTGATTTCCTAAAGGCTCTGACAAAACCCTTCATCAAAAGATATTGAGGGGAGTAAGGAGCCATGAAAAAAGCCTTAGTGGTTTTTAGACAGAAACCACAAAGGCCAGACTGGGGTGGTCAGTGTGCACTGGAGCTATGAGATGGGGAGTTTCACAGAGATCTGAGCAGGGGTCTGTGCTCAGCATCTTCATCAGTGATGTAGCAGTAGGGGTGGGTGGGGACATGGTGCTGGCTTCTGGTGACACTGAACTGCTTGGAAAGGCCAATGGCACCAAACCACAGTGAGACCTCGGGATGCTCAGTGACAAAATGACAGCTGAAATTCTCTGGAGACAAATGTAAGTGATGAGCCTCACAGGGAGCACTCCTAACATCATGCAAATGGCAACGGGCTCTGAACTGACTGCAGCCCCTCAGGAAAAGGATCCCGGGTTATAACAAGGAATTTGATGAAAGCATCAACTCATTGCTGAGCAGCAGTCGAGAAAGCAAATAGATGGATAGGAGTTAATGAGGAAAGAGGAAAAAGTGCTGCACAAATTCCTGGTTTGCTCTCCTCTTGAATGCTGTGAGCAGCTGTGGCCTCTGTTCTCACCAAAGAACTAGTGATTAAAGATAGGGAGCATTTCTCACTGAGGTAAAGGGTTAAGCCAGGAATATTCAATCCGGTATTTCTATACAAGCCCCAGACTCAGGAAGTCCTGGAGCTGCGTGCAGCCTGCTGTGGGCTTGGAGAGTTTATGGGAAAATATCCCTGAACACTTCTCATACCCCTGGCTTATCATACACCATTGGCTATGAGAGGATGCTGGGCAGAATGGTCCAGGGCCTCCATCCCAGCACAGCTTTTCTTTTACTCTTCCATTCATCTTATTTTTCCTCCATAAAATGCCTTCCCAGGACCTCCCTTCCCATTCTTCTCCTCCTCAAAGATTTTTGTTAACCATATACTGATGGTTTGATCTGCAGGCTTCCAGCCTGCTGGGTAAGTATCCGCTTAATGGCTGGCATCTGGAATTGCATCTTCCTCATGGAAACTGCTCAGCCATTTTCTGGTGACTGCCTCCTCAGAGCTTGTTTGGACGCTGCTTATCAAGCCCCATTGTGTTGCTTTCCTGCTTGTTTTTCCAACAGCCGCCTATTAAATTAAGCTCCTGTATTCAGACAGGAAAACCCAATAAGCAGCTGCCCAGAGCCTTTCTGGATAAGTAGGACACATGCAATAGTCATAGTGCAAGACTGATGAGCATCCGGCCCTGAGAAGGGGAGAGCATGGGTACCAAGCCTGCTTGGAAAATAATCCCTGTAATGCCTTGGAACAGGAGGGGGTTGGCAGGGTTTGCTCATTGGATGAAAAACTAAACCAGGACTTTCTCAGGGCTGAGGGAAAGAAAATGGGTGTCTTGTTCTAAATCTGTAAGAATATACTTGGTAGCCTTCGTCTTTAGATGCTCACTAGACCCTAATAAATGTTCTCTGGGGCCAATCCATGTCAGATCAATACTGTCTTATCCCTGGGGAAGAGTTTTTATGTGTTCCAGTGAAACCTAAAAGGACACTCTTGATTCAGCTGACAGTAATGGAATATGGAACCCATCCCCTTACAAAAATTAAGTAAAATTGATTTTGGAGGGGAAAAAAGCCCTCTCGAGGTTATAGTCTTTCACGTTGCACAGATGATATGCTCAGCAGAAAAACAGGGCACAGCTTTTATTTAATTGTTGTTCTGCTCTAAACCAAAGACTTGCACCAAAAGAACAAAATCACCATCTGAGCCCCTACCACCATCCCAGACCATTGGAGCTTGTGGGAATATTTCCATCACAGCAATCAGGGCTGGTTTGGGCTCAAAGGGAGGAGACAGCATTATGCTTTTTGTTCTTTGATATGAGCTTTTTAGAATACTTAGAGGACATTTAGAGGTTCTGTATCTGGGCTGGGATGCTCTGTGTGAAAACAAACCACACCCTAAACCAATGTTATCTCCAACAGCACCCGAGCCCAACCTCACCCCAGGGCTCACATCAGCAGCTGGCAGGGGGAGGCAAAGCTTCAGAGTAACATTTCATAGCCCCAGAAGGGAAAATAAAACACATTCCCAAGGCAGGACTCAGCGGGCTGGGAGCATTAGCAAAGACTCAGTGGATTTAGGCCCTGATTTTGCAAAGTCCTTAAGCTTGTAAGGAATTTGTAATTTGCTTGTAAGCAAATTCCCATCCGCTTCAGTGGCATTTAATCACATGTACATAAGTGCTTTATGGCGTACCAGGGAGCTGTACCTTGCTGGAGGTGGGGATATCAGGAGTGCAAGCAACCAAATTCTTTTCCAGTGTGCTCAGAGAAAGGTAAAATCATGGAATCATATTACAAAATCATAGAATGGTTTGGGTTGGAAGGGATCTTAAAGATAATCTAGTTCCAGTCCCCCTGTCATGGGCAAGGACAGTTTCCACTAGACCAGGTTGCTCAGTGCCCCATCCAGCTGGTCTTTCTAAGAAATAAAAAATGTAAGAAATAATTGGAGAGCAGATTGTGAGACTTATTGTAAGCAGTTATAACAAGGTCTTACTCCAGCCCTGCCCTGTCTAAAGCCATTCTGCTGGGAGAGCACAGCCTCTCCTGGCTGCTCCACCTGAAAGAACACCATGCCCTGTGGGAAACATGACTCAGATGAGTGGCAGAGAGATATAAAACACTTGTAAGTGTGCTGGGGTGTAGGAAGCTTTAAATTATCTCAGTGCCTTGGTCAGGGCCCTTCACCCCACCCCTCTCTGTGCTCTGTCATTGCCTTCCTCCCCTCTCCACTGGTCCCTGGAGCTGCCAGAAGCCCCCTGTGCTGCCCTGGCCATCCATCCTCCTGCCTGTCTCCTGGGAGATGCTGCAGGTGTGGCCATGCCCTGGTTTGGATCATCTTGCTGGTACCTGGTGTGTCTGGCAGACTCCTGACACTCAGCTCCTGATTGCTCACGAAGCCAAAGGTCAATCTTCCTCCCTGGATTGTCCTGCCAGTGCCAGGCTTCACCCACAGCCTTGTGCCAGCCTCACATGCTGGGTTTGGGGGGAACATGTGTTGTTCAGGGTGGCTAGAGGGCTCTGTCTCTGTCTCTTCCCAACACGGCTAGAAAACAAGCCATTCCTGATTAGGGATCTGTGACTTTGCCCAAGTCTTTTTCCTCCTCCCTATTCCTAGAGATGACTTGCACTCAAGTCATGAATTGTTGTAAAAGATACCAAACAAACAATAACAAAAACCACCAGAACAAATTCTCAATGGAAGAAAGTTCAGTGCCCTGTTTTCTTCCTCCCATCCTTGGTTATTTATCTGCTGAGAGCAGGAAGGGAGGTGAGATGAGGGGTAGCATCCAGGGAAGAGGTGAGGCAGGAGGAAGAGGAGTGAAGGGGTGGGAGAGGGATGTAAATCAGTGCCTCTCTCTCAAGGCCAGAGACTGCTGCAGATTTCCACCAGCTGTTGCTGGGGCTGTCAGAGAAGGGTTTAACAGGGATGTGTGCACACACAGCCTACAGGGAGAGCTGCTTTTATTTGTTCACATCTAGCAGGGGTTGAATTTATTGCCTTTGCAGAGGGGCCAGCAAAAAGCCAGAGCATCACTTAAATCCCATTTAAAACCTCAGATTAAGGCTTTGCAGGAAGGGAAAACAGGGAGGTGGAAATAGCCTGGCCAGATCTGGCTCCATTGCTTGGGGGAGTGGGATACAAATCCACATGGGGACAAGTGAGGCTGTTGTTTTATCAGTGGAGCATCCTTTGCTCCAGATCTGTAGCAGCAACAGAGTGAGGAAGTGCCAAGTCACCTGACACTCATGATGAGCCTCCAGCCTCTTATTGGAGCATAAAACCCCCAGTTCACCCCCAGGTCACCAGGTGGGTCTCAATTCTGCCATCCATTAAGGAAAGAAACTTACCCAAAGGAATTAGGAGCCCTCATCAAGGCCTACCTGCATTTGGAATGTCTTAATCCTCATGATTTTTGACATGATTCAATATCCTGTACCTATTTCACTTTTGCAAGATGCCTAAGAAAATTCTAGGCAGAATTTGTCCAAAGTGACTCAGCCAAGGTCACTCAGTCGGTGGAATGGCTCACAGATACCCCAAGTCCTGGCTGAGCACAATAAATCACAAAACCCTCTCCATCCTGCTCACTATTTTGGTCCCCCTGATTTGTCCTGCATCATTAAATTTTTACAGTGCCTGACTCCAGATGACTTAAAGTTTGTGCCTCCTGTCTCCAGCAACTGCAGAGCTAAGAGGTTTTGTTCCTCCCAGCACAAGGGCTGGAATGTGAAGACTCAGCGAGCAGCACAGGCAGGAATATTTCTCCCATCCCTGACAGCTGTGTAACTGGACATACATGCTCCTGGTATCTTTCAGAGCATCAGTGTGGCTTTTACACGTCCTGCTGCTGCATTTTTCCATAATCAGCAGAATTCAGGACAGATCTGTTACAGGACTTGAACAGTGATGTTGCAGCCAGCAGAGCAGCAGGGTCCTGTTGCATCCCTGCCAAGAGGTCACATCCTGCATGGATGGAGCAGCACAGGACTGCTCCAGCCTCCCTGCTCCATCCCTGGGCACTCCTGGGGTGACATCAGCACCATGAGAT
Source organism: Zonotrichia albicollis (assembly GCF_047830755.1). Taxonomy (NCBI): domain Eukaryota; kingdom Metazoa; phylum Chordata; class Aves; order Passeriformes; family Passerellidae; genus Zonotrichia; species Zonotrichia albicollis. The sequence goes on from NC_133824.1 coordinate 58,884,439, forward strand.
CATCTCTCTTGACTGGCTAGATTTTCTTACAGGTTTTCCCTGGAGGGCTTCTGGTTACTCTCTGGTTGCATTTCTCTGCTGCAGGATTTCTACAGGCTCATGTTCCCTTTTCCATGCTGCCCAGATGTTGCTCCAGCCCAGGGTCTCCATGCAGCTATGGCTCCATCAGCTGTCAGAACCACTGTGCTGGGAATGTTTGTGATGGGGAGGTATTGCAGCCACCTCTGGCTGATCCAGGCTGTACCCATAGCAATAGCCCTACTAGGAAAGTTTTCCTGGCTTGGCAAGGGGTTGGACTCTGCAGGAAAGATCTTCTCTTTCCTCTGCTCAGCCTTTTCTCTGCCAAGCACACAAACCTCTCCTCCCCCATCTGCCTTGCAGGAGTTTTAGGTCCATGCACAGACTCTGGCTGATATCCTGGCAGGAAGTCCTCAGTATCTTAAAGCTGCCCATGGCTGGTGATGCTCAGAGGTCTGAGACTCAGGTTGCAGCCTTGGGAGAGCAGCACCTCCCTAGCACAGGAGGAGCCCCTGGGAGTGCAGGGATGAGCACCTGGGGGCATTAGGAGGTGTGGCAGTAACAGCAGCCTCTCTGTATCACTGTGGTGGATGGAAGCCTGAAAATGCCCTCACTGCCTCAGGTTACTGATGACACAAGGGTGTTGCTAAACTGGCAGAGAGGGAAATCAGTCACAACAACAGCAAGAGAGACCTCCCCAGTTGCAACCTCCTTAGTCACAGCTGGATTACCAACTCCATCCTTATATTTTCCATGGGGGCGGCATGAGTAAGAGCTGACTCCGAGGGATGTCTGTTGCCTCCAGAAACCCTTAAGGAGGGAAATGCTGATGGGACAATCAGGCTTGGCTTTTCATCCCCTGATGTGGTTGTGCAAGGACTGGGATGGTGACTTAGGTACAGGACAGAGCCAGCCTGGGGGGTTGGGATGTTGAGGACTGCCCCAAGCATCCCCCAAGGCAGTGTCACTGGGAGGGGATGGGCATGCACGGTTCAGCCGTTTCCACAGTATCTGCAGCACCTCTGTCCCTCCAGAGATTATATTTGGGACACAGACTTCCCTTGGAGAAGATCCCCCAGCCCCTCCAGCTCTGTCCCTGTTTTGACCAATGGCAAGTTGGGAGTGAGATTTGATTTTGGGAGTGTCTCAATATCTCCCAGATGCTGGTTTATGTGTGAGGGACAGTGCAAATGATGAGCATAGGGCTCAAACACACACCAACTCTCACAGGTTTCATGCAACTCCCAGCCATGGGTATCCCAGGAGCCTCAAAACCCCGACTCAGCCTCACCATGGCCAGCTGGGCTGTTGGGGTGCAGGAGAAGGAGATGGCAGCCCCCAGTTCCCTCCAGGACCAGGGGCTGCACCCAGACCCCAGCATGATCCCCCTTTCTCTGGAGACCTGGGAAAGGGAGGAATGGGGAAGAAGGACTTTCCCACTTGGGCAAAGGGGATGGGAATGAAACCTTGCTCCCTGAGCCCTGGCTGCCAAGGCGGTGGGAATCTGAGCTCAGCCCCTAGGCGACTTAATGGGCTTTTAAAAAACCCCTTTGTATTGGATCCATTCTTCTTCCCAAAGCTTGCTGGCCCCGCTCCAAGGGGAAACCTTTGATTCTACAAATACACCACAATTATCATCCCGAGGAGTCTCAGCTATCGGGCTCCCCGCCTCCAAAAGATCAGCAGGATGCCAGAGAGGTGCTTAAATCATTTCATCCTAAGAAAGCCCTGGGCTGTAACAGCTTCCCCGTTGCTCGGAAAACGCCACCCCTCTCCCAAAAGCTTGGCTCCATTTTTCTCCCAGCGATGCCGTCGCTAGTGGAGGCAGGGAGGGCAGTGCTGCAGAAACCAGGCCACTGGGCTTCCCAGTGATTTCATCAGTCCTGGGACCCAGCTTGTGGAGATTTATGAGCTCACAAGAATCTCGCCTTGGAGTTATCTCCCCCTCCCCGCTCTTTATGGCTCTGCAGAAAGGGATTCAGCGATAGAGCCCTGCTGGGTACGTAACAAGCTCGCTCTGTTTGACAGTTGCAAATATTTTTCTCCAACATTGCACAGGTCCGTGTGCTGCTCGGGCTGCTCTCACCAGCATTTCCACCACCCAGCACTGGGAAGCTCGAATTGGTGTGGGGGAGATGGAAACTGAAATCTTGCCAAGCACTGCATCCACTCCCTGACTTATCCCTTGCTCACGACTCCCCTAAGCTCTCCTCCAGGTAGGTTTTTATTATTTTTAAGTTGTTGTGAGGTTTTTTGTTTTGGGATTTTTTTTTTCCCAGAAGTTTTTTTATTTTCTTCAGGTAATACAAATACTGCCCTTCTGCAATGCTCTCCAGTCCAATGCTGGGGTTTTTGAAGGGGTTGTGTGCTCCACTTCCAGCAGGAGTCCAGCACTTCTCTCCTTGCAGAAATCCCCTTTTAAAGCACATCATCAGTACTCTTCTGCAGCTGTTTTTCTTAGTAGTCTAAATAAAGCTTTCAAGTTACGACTCCTTGATGTGAAGCCAGATTTAGAGGCTGTCAGTTCCTTTGTGTATCCTCAACTTGTCCGGGGGTGTTTTATTTTGGGACGGCTGCTTGCTGCAAAGCTGTCCATTTAGCAGCCTGTTCCTGCCACACTCTGCTCCTTGCAAATGACAATGTAAGCTCCAAAACACCACTGAGTCCAGCCCCTGCAAACCCTTTGCACTGTGTCTGCCTTTCTGCGAGGATAAAGGATTTTACAAGCAGGAATTTGCTCAGGCCATGGGCTCACCATCACAGGAGCCCCAGGGAAAGGTGTGGAAAGGTTTCACTGTGCCTGAACAGCCAAGGCCAGTGTCCTTCCCCAGCTGCAGTTCAGCCCATACAGCTGTGGGGTACAGATGGAGGCCCTTCCTCATGGGAATCAGTTGTATGGGGAAGGCTGATCCCCTTTGGTGACACACAGCCACCCTGTGGGTCTAGCAGAGACTGTGTGACATGGCATTGTCTTTGGGGATGGCATCCCCATCATCCTGCTCCAGGGCCATGTGCCATGATTCCCTCGTGGGAATCAGTTGTATGGGGAAGGCTGATCCCCTTTGGTGACACACAGCCACCCTGTGGGTCTAGCAGTGTCTGTGTGACATGGCATTGTCTTTGGGGATGGCATCTCCATCCTGCTCCAGAGCCATGTGCCACTGCTGTGGCCAAGCCAGCCAGTTCCCTAGGCCATTCCAGGATGAAGGTGATGGGAGGCTGAGCCAGCTCTGCCACCAGGAGAAATGTGGACCCATGGCCAGCTTAAGGACCCACACAGATCACTCCAGAAATCTATAGGCAAGCAACAGGGTGAGACCAAAAATCTGCTCCTATCCTTTATCAAAACCACTGCCACTTACTTAGGATGCTCCAGGCATGATTCAGCACTCATTATCTTCATTGAGCTGGAGATTAGGCTGCAATATTCCCAGATAATAGCTTTATTAGCTCTGTATTATTCTTTCAACATTATTTATTTACAGAGTCAAGAACACTCAAAGCTTTCGCTGAAACAGTAACAGCAGTTTGTCAGAAAACATTTGCTTTTTACAGGAGCAAAGATCCTGTGTAGAAGGAGTACCAGGACAAAAGCACCCTTGCCAGTGAGGTCTTTTTGGCTCATGGAAGCTGTAGGTGTTTTGAGTGCCCTACCAGATGCTAATAGTGTGGAAAGATAATTTTCTAGAATTTCAGCCCAGGCAATGGACTGTTTGTGTCCCATTACCTGCTGTGCTGGCTCTGCCAGGGCTGCTCCTGGCCCAGGGACAGCTGACACTCATGGCACAATTCACTAGGGTGTTTTTCTTGAGCTCCCATGACCTGTCTGTCTCCAGCCATCCATCCTGTCCCTGCACAGGCTGGCACCAACGCTTTTTTGGCTGGAACAAGATTGCATTCTCCCTCACTCTCCCCTGAAAAAGGAATTAGACTGATTTAATGATAAATGCATGGGCTCTTGGCTTTGGCCTTGCTCATCAGCCAAGACAGCACCTGGGCCACTGCAAAGCTGTGGCAGCCCAGAGAACCTGTCCTGGGTACAAGGAGTTGGCTCCAGGAAGGGCTGCCTGGGAGGTCCTGCACTGTGTGCTAGTGATGTAACCAAGTCCAGATTTTCCTCTGACTTTGTGTCGCTGCAGAGGATGACTGTGGGGGATGACAGCAGCTGAGAATCCATTCACCTTTGCCCTATCCTTATGACCTTGTCATGGAAAACAGGAGCTGACAACCTGACCCCTCAGACAACCAGCTCCTCCCTGGGATGCAAAGCACCTTTTCTGGCACAGGGCACTCCACTTTCTCCATTTCTTTCCAAGTGACTCTCTTTGCAATCAGAGCTGCTGACCATCCTATTAGCACATTGCTCAGTCTGGATTAAAGGGACTCACATGACGCTGGGGTTTTTTTGGCCCACATTCTCCCTGTGAGCTCTTGGCACCCATTGTTTCCAGAGCTGAGCACAGCCCCACATGACACCTGACCCACTCCCTGGGCAGGACGCTCTAGGAATGTCATATCCCCCACCTGAGCCCAGCAGAGGTGGGGCATTCTTGACAGCCCCAAAGGGCCCTGCTCTCCCCACTTCACTCCTGTAAGAAGGATTCCCACTTGGGGAGTGACTGCTTGTGATGCACCCAGCACACAGATGCTGTGGCTCCCCAACAAACCTGGCAGATGCTGGGGGCCAGCTTTGATGTGTATTTCTTTGCTGTTTGAAGCAGTCTCTCCTGGAAGGCTGAACTGGAGGCTGTGTATAAAAGCTGCCATTGTTTTTATTGGGCTGCTATCCATGTGTTTATAACACAGATGCCCTGAGTGATTCTGCTGGCGGGAAGCAGAGGTGAAGAGGCTCCTTTGGACGTGCTCAGAAATCATCTCCACATCCAGGACTCCTTTTAGAGATGTTTAACATCATCCATCTTTCAAGCCTCTCAGAGCAGTGCCACATCCCTGGGGTTTGGTATAAACACTCGAGTTCAGAGTCAGTGAGGCAGAGCAGGGCGGTTACAGGATCTCCTGCGTCAGACGTGGTGCAATCTGTAGCTGCTTGGAAACGCCCTGGCAGAGAAACAGGGGATCTGGGAGACTCACCTCTCCCTTCCCAGCCCAGCCCAGGGGCAGCCTGCCAGCCCCAGAGCACATGCACGAAGCCCTAATGGAGCTACAACACAAACTGCTCGTTTGCTTGCTGTTTGTACTCCACATCAACCAGAGCTGTCTGGAAGAAGCTCTGGATAATATTTGCTTGTGGGCTCCCCTTCAAAATCCCAGCTCCAGCTTTCTGGAGCTGCTAAGGAATGTAATGCCCTGGCACTGCCTCTAACTGAAGCTCTTGCCAGGCAAGAAGGGATGAATTTTGAATTTGTCCCTTCTTTTGAACCACAGAAGGGGAATCTCCATCCCTCTCCCCACCTGTGGTACACCCACCTACATCCCACCTTGGGCTCTTCTGCTGAACAGCCACTGCCAGCACCAGCCCAGCTCCATCTGCTCCCTGTCTCTCCCATACCCATCCCTTTCCTTTGGGACATACCTTCCCTGGGTGCAGATGTCCAGCACCAAGTCCTGGTGCCCTCTATGCCTCCAGCAGCTCCTGGAGCTTGGACTGGAAGCAGTCTTGCCCAAGTGCAAGGAGTGGATCAGTGTCAGAGGAGCGCTGTGGACATCCCTGCCTGTGCTGTGCATCCCTGACAGCTCCACTGTGTGTGAGAAAAGTGCACAAACCGGACATTCAACTCACTGAGCCTTTGCACAAGGCCAGGGAATTATCAGATGCTCTTGTGGCTCTGCAGAGAAGCCAGGATTCTAAGGGAAGGGTTACTGATTGCATTTTGGCCCTGGGGAGCTGTGTTGGACAAACTGCTGTATAATCACTGCACAGTCCAGCCTGCAGAACAGCGCTGTAATATTTTTCTCTTATCATCGTGCAGCTTTGGAAGTTCTTATTTGATCTCCTTTATCCATGTGAATGTGTTCAAGAATGCAGCAGCCTCTGCCTGCAGAATAGTTCCTATTGTTCCCTTTGTTCATGGATCTGGGCTGTTCCTCAGCCTCCTCTCTCCCTTCCTGCAAAGAGACACACTCTGCATGGTCAAAAAGTATCTTTACAACTTGATCTTAGATATTAAGTCAGCCATAAGGAAGGCAGAGGGCATATTTTCCTGAATATTACAGCTTTTTGTGATGCAGAGGTGAAAGGTACCCTGAGCTCACACAGAGAATTTTCTGCTTTTAACTTCATCCAGGATCTATTCACCCATGCCCAACATGCAAGCTGCTCCGAATTAATGCTGAAAATGGAGGGCATTGGATTGGGCATATTTGGCTTATCTAGCTGTTCTTCTTGAAGTGCTGACCCTCTTAGTTTGAATAAATCCACAGTAACACAGTAAATCAGCCTGGAAGAGAAACAAAGAATCTGAAGGCCATGAGAAATACAGATCCGCATTTCAATTTTTTATCCTGCTTTTTTTTCTGATACAAAAGCTTACACATGCCTTCATGTTGAAAACAGGCTGGAATTGACTTAGATATTAGAAGTGTTTAACTTGGAGACTTCTTTTTGTGAGTGTGGAACTGAATTCACTGCTTTTCAAAAGCAGGCCTGCAGCTTTGCAAAAATGTCTCTCTGATTTCTAGATCAGCCCTTTCAACTTCTCCTTTCAGACAGGTCTGCAGCAGGTTATCCTAACATGATCTGCACAATCTTCAAAACCCATCGAGTGCACAGCTTCAAAATAAACCTCAAACAAACCTCAGCTCCATCTGACAACCCATCTCCTCTCCATCCTCCTTGTGGAGAACCCGTAGGAAAATGTCAAATTAAACAAATGAGAACTTTGGCACAGCTGAGTTAGATCAGGCTGAGTTAGTCATCAAAGTTGCAGCTGGAGGTTGTTAATCTGTTGGTGATTTCCAAGCAAATTATTTTCTGTATTCTGTTTACAAAATAAGAGAACTGAGATTTTTTGGTTGAGCCTGGAGGCTGATGCATCACCAGCCATAGTAAAGCAAAGATGACACGGAGCTTGCTCACACACTGAGGAAGGTGTGCTCCTTGATAAATCCTGAGTCATCACTTCCATTAGGAGCAGGAGCAAAGGATGGCACCAGAGCCACTGGCTGCCACGGGGCAGGGGCCAGAACCTGCTGAGAGCTTGATCCTGCACTGCCTGTGGCATGCATGAGTGGTGAGACAAACTGGAAATCACTGGCTCAAGGCTGGATGTCTGCTTTGGCTTTCCTACCTGCCTCACTGGGAATTCCTTTAGAAATCCTCGCTGGGAATTCCACCTTAGACTGAACTTATGTGAGCAGGAGGCCAAATAGTTATTTAATTGTTTTTAGGTCTTGTTACATTTTTGGGTACTGAATGAAGCCAGGGAAATCACTTACTGCTGCTCAAGTCTCATGGATATGCAGTGCTGTTAATCACAGACTTCATAAATTGTAAATTAAGGTTCCCAAAATGATGACATTCGTATTTGTTTATTTTTAAGTAGAAGAAGTTGTCTCTTTTTATTGAGATTTTGTGCTTTCAGGACATGAAGTGGTTTTTTCCCCCCACATGCAGCAGCAGAAACAACCCCAAAAACTGAAACCTCTATCACAATTTCCTGACTCCAGAAACAGGAGTTTAGAAAAACATCTCCTTCTTAAAGACCCAACTGAGACCTTTGGACATGGGCAGTGTAGGTAGGGGCAGACATTCAGTTCACAGAATTTCGGTTCACAGGGACCAAATTCTTTCTACCCTGATCTCTGAACAGTGGACTTTGAACCTGCCGTTGCTGAGCACTCATTATTTGATCTACAGACTGAGGAGGGAAAAACCCCCAAAAGCAGCTGATGTGCAATGGGGTCTCTCCTCTGCTTTACGGCAAAACCCCTTCCCAGAGTGTGGAAAGCAGTAAAACCCTCCTGCCCAGCACTTCTATTTTCAAGCAATGTCAAGGTGAAAGGCCCCAAAATAAACCCTGAATGTCTCTTTCCTCTGCTCACCTCACAAAGCAGGAGCAGAGAACAAACCTCTTTTCCTGTCCTTCCTACCTCCCTGAATCCCTTCTCATTAAGGAAAGAAAAGGTCAATATTGGTGGTGTTGAAATGAAGCACAAGGACCGAGCTGCCTCTTGTGCCTGGTGCAGGGCGCTGAAAGAGCCAAGCGTGAAACAACATTTTCCAGAGCCTCCATCAGCTCAGGGGCTGTTTTGGCCTGCCAGTGTGCAAGGAAGGAGCCTGATTGCAGGAAGCAATTTGCAACCAGCCCCTTAAGAGACTAAGGGGGATAAAAAAGCATCTGTGAGTGGGTCATAGCTTGTCCGTTCCTGACAGAAGTTTGAAAAGTCCCCGGCAATTTGGGAAATTCAAGAGGTGGTGGACAAGTCCCACCAGGATGATGCTGAGGAAACCTGAGGCTTGCCACAGCAGAGAGCTCTTGGTGAGACTTCCCATCTTGGCCCAAGCCACTGTCTGCCCTCCTCTTAGCATCTGTTTGCCAACTCATCCATGCAGCAAAGCCCACCCCTGTGCCTGTGTTGTCCTCATCACAAGCACAAATTCTCAGAAGTGGCATGGAGAGATGGTGTTTCCCACCCCACCAATTTACCCACCCATCTCATTTCTCTGCAACTGTCTTCTGCTTCTCCACAGCTTCCTCTCCATGGCCTGGTAGATGCTGTCCTGGCCAGGCATGGATTTGGTCTGTCATAACCATCTTGCTCCACGTTCAATCCCAACACCTTCATGTTTCCTCCTGTGCTGCATTTTACTCTTTCCATTCTTACCTCATCATCCTCTTTGAGTCCTGCTTGGTGATGGTTGCAGAGATCAAAGCTGGGACTGGCACCCAAGGCTTTGAGGCTGTACCCTCATGGGGAGTAGACTCCTGTATTCTTTCTTCTGTTTTCTTGTCTGTTCATCTCCATCCACTGTTGCCTCTGCTCTTAAATCTTCTGGCACTCTGGGTGCAGAGATTTGCCCCTTTGATCTGTATTTATCTATCACTTATGATGCTGTTCTGGGTGCAAGATGAGATATATTGCCTAAGCCTGGGTGAAAAACAGGAGCTAAAGCTCCTTGGCACCAGCATCACAGTGATCTGTGTGCTGCAAACTGAGCAGGGATGGAAGGCTTAAGTGTCCCAGAACTTTGCAACAAATACTGTCCTGTGAAAAGTAGGAATATTTTCCATTTTTATTGCCCTGATTTGGTATCAAACTAAGTGTTTAAAAAGCCTGACATTTTTCCAGGGATGGAGCATTTGATTTTTGACCAACCTACCTCTTGCAATTTTAAATCTGTTTTAGAAGGAACCTTTTTTTAACCTCTTTTTTTTCTTTTTCTGTGCAAACAGACATAAGTTCTACACCACCCAATTACTCCTTTCTTGTGTACCAACAACACAAGGCATTTACCTTGGCAGACCAGGTAAAACAGTGCCCCGAGGGAAGCTGAATAGGCCCTGGTGATGAGTTACAGTGTCTAACACTTCCCAAGTACAATCCCAATGATTTATGACCGCTGACATGACAAAGATTTTGTCTGGTAGTGAGGAGTGATGGCTGATGTCCCTTTAAATGCTTATCATTTCTGGCAGCTTAATTGAATCCCGTTAACAGATGTGACAAAACTGAGAGAAATGAGAAATGAAAACCATTTCTCCTTCTAGGACTCCTCGTCAGAGCAAAGCAAAGATGGTGTTGGCATTACTTCCCTGTTTTCAGGAATTCTTCTTTGAAGTCAGAGGGTGCAGAAATGATCTTCCTAAAAAGAAAATGCCACCAAAGTAGTATTTTATCTTCATATTTGATTTTAGGACACATTGGCAGGGGAACAACCTCCCATGATGGGTGGTAAGAAGGGTCCCTTGGAGAGTTGCTGCAGTTTTCCCTTGTGGAGTGAGGCATCCCTCATTCAGCAATGCAGAGAACTTGGGCTTGGGTCCAACTTGGAGCCTTGCCCTCTTCTTGGGGGTTTTGAAGCCTTTCAGACCAGTTGAGAAAACCTCAGATAACTGTGACAGCCAGGGCATCCAGCGAGGTGTCCTGGGAACAGCTCTGCAACACAAGAGCTGCAGCAGATGCAAGGCAGGAATGCAGGCATTCCTGCAGGCAGCTGGGAGTGCTGCAGGAGCTCCCACTCTGCCTGGGTGGCTGCAGGGCTGCAAAGGGGCAGCATTTGCTCAGCACCCAAGAAAGCAGCAAACCCAAAGTCACTGGAGGCAGGTGGAGGGAGAAAGCTCCATACTTCAAAGCTGCTGTGTGCAGGAGAAGGCTAAAATGTGGGACATGGTTTTCAATAAGGTTCATCCATAGCAGCAATTCACACCTGTGGCATAGAAGGACTTTTAGGAAAGTTGTGCGTACAGCATGTCCTCTTACAGCAGCTGAGCTGTGCTAGTCTCTCATCCGATTTCATGCACCAGGGTGTTATCTTTTTCTTGGGAAAGCCATGGAACTGGGTAGAATTTAAATTATACCCCAGAGAAGCTAGCTCGCTTCTCTGACAGAGGTCATAATGAGGGAGTTGGGATTCCAGTTATAGCTCAGCACAGCAGATGTAGCTGGTTTTGCAGATGATAAAAATACAGCCTTGTCTCAGGAATGCTGCAGAAGTGAGGCATGCGGGTGGCTGGCTTCTTTTTTTCAGAGCTGTTGTTTAACTCTGGCTGTACTGTGCAACAGTTGTTCCCATTGGGAAATCAATATTTACAGAGTAAACAGCAATGAGACATGGGCTGGGTGCCATCCAAGCACACAGCAGAACCTGCTCTGGTAAATGCCCACACTTCAAACTGTAAAAAATGTTACTCCTCTCTCTTTCGGAGTAGGAGTACTTTTCATTACCAGTGATGAATACTGCTTTATTTTTACTTTGCTCTGTATGCTTTCCAAGGCCAGCTTGCAAAAAAGGAGGCAGCCATTGAAACATGGAAAGCTACATTTATATACTCTCCTATATCAAACACAGTTCACCTCTTCCAAGCAGAATTTAGTGCTCAGTGCACAGAATCAGCCACCCACCCCAAAGGAAAGCAATTTATCTGAGAAAGCAATAAGAACTAACACTTCAAATACTGAACTTCCAACTCGAGCTCCTGCTTGCTCTCATCTGTATGTTATAGAATATAGAATTGTTTGGGTTGGAAGAGACCTTCAAGACCATTTTGTTGAAACCCCCCTGCCATGAGCAGGGACACCTTCCATGAGACCAGGAGGGTCAGAGCCCCATCCAGCCTGGCCTGGGATGGAAGTGTTACAGGGGCTTCCTCAGGGATCCTGCAACTCCACTGCCTACAGAGACCTTTCTCTGGAGGACAAACACCAGTGACCTGCCTTCAAGGAGCAGGTCAGTCACTGAGGCTTAGCTGGGACTCACACAGACCTGGCAATGTGAATTTGATGCTTTGCTGTTCTCCAAGGCACTGCCATTAGAGGAATGCACTACAGGCAGTGGCACTGCCACTCTCTCACTTTACCTGGATACTATGAGTCCATGTCCTCTTGGATTTGCAACAACACACTGAAGCTGTCTCTGTAATACTGCCTGGCCCTGTATTCCCTCCTGTTTGCAGAGGCACAGCTGTAAGGAAAATGTTCTGTCTCTAATCTCTATTTACACAGGATGGTGATAAAGAAATTCCTCCACAATCATTTAATCTCTCTTTGGGCTGACACCACCATCTTTGCTCAGCCCAGCTCCACAGCAGCAACACATGCAAACACCACACAGTGATTTGTGGGCCAGGGAAGGACAGTCATGTGCAAACAATCTCTGTACCTAAGTACCCCTCAAGTCTTGTGCTCAATTTTGAACCTCTCACTGCAATAAAGACATTAAGGGGCTGGAGAGTGTCCAGGGAAGGGCAATGGAGCTGGGGAAGGGTCTGGAGAACAAGTCTGATGAGGAGCAGCTGAGGGAGCTGGAGGGATTCAGCCTGAAGAAAAAGATCTCAGGGGGGACCTTCTCACTCTCCACAACTCCCTGACAGGAGGGTTGAGGCAGGTGGGGTGAGTATCTTCTCCCAGATCAAAAGTAACAAAGGAAATGGCCTCAAGTTTTATTTTATTTTCCAACCTGAACAATAATGTGATTCTAAGTTTTTTGCTGAGCACTATGAGTGAAAATGAGTCAGATGAGTATCTCACCAGGCTGGACGATACTGAGAAGGACAGCCCCATCTTCTGGAAGCTGAGGTGATTGAAGCTCTTGCCCAATTTTGGCAAGAGATTCGTAGCAAGAAGCCTGTTTTGGGGTGGGTTTCTGCTGTAAATTCATCTGGCTGGCTGCAGCAGTGAGGTGTCACTGGCATACGTGCTGTCCCCACCGTGAGCTGGCCTGCTGGTGTCAGTAAGCTCTGAGCAAGCTCTGCATGAACTCACTGCCTGGCCCTAAAGGATTGGCAAAACAGGAAACTCTTTCAAAGGTGTCTAAGGACTTGATGTTGACATTTGAATTTCCCTTTCATATCGCTGCAGCATTTTTGTCCAGGCGCTTTATCCCTGCAGCGCAAAGCTGTCATTTATTTGTAGTCAGAGATTTTGTGCTTTTGAAATGAAAGCCAAGGCAGACAGAAAATAAAAGTATTCCAAGCCACTTTAGTGCATTAGACAAGTGTTAATTAGGGGAAGCTGAGGCTTTCCAGCCCTTGGGGTGAAGCATATCTTGCGTACAAATAATTCAGAAAAAGGCAAAGCTGTTCTGCTTGGTGAGATTTTTGGTTCTATATGGTTTAAGGAAAATAGAGAATGTACTCATCAGTGGAAACAGAGTTATAACACAGTGAGAATAAAGGAGCTGATGGGGTCCAAGGCCAATATAGAATGTGTGGCTGCTGCTGGGAAAGCAGCATCCTTGCTCAGCCAGGCACACAAGGAGGAAAATGGGCTGAGAAAACACGGTAGGGTTATTAAGGGAGCTCCTCTAGTCACTGTCCTACCTGTGAAATGGGTTCTGTCTGCTCACAGCCTGTGATCACAGCAGCAAGCAGGGTGCATCTCACCATCTTCCCATGAGCTTCTGGGAACCAGCTCCCAAACCAACAACTGGCAGTGATGGTTATTAAAAAAAAAAAACTCTTGAACCTGCACCTCATGCTGGCCACATTGTCCTGCCAGTTTCTAGCAAATTGTGCACCTGAAGAACTATGGAAAAAAATCCACCAAGAATCTGAATATAACCTCTTAGATGAAACTCTGTCCCACTTGCCCACTTGTTATCCAGCTCAGCAAATGTTAATGCCCTGCCCCTGAATTCAAATTCCCATCAGAGCCATTTTCCCCAGACAATGGTATTTTTGCCCTGGTAATCACAGAAAGTGGGAATTTTCTCAGAGGAAATTATTTTGGCTCTTTAGAAAATCCCTTCCCACACATGAAAAAAAAAAAAGGTGGAAACAAAACCTTTTCAATAATCTGGGAAAACATTATCACACAAAACTTTTTCTGTTAAAGGGAAACACTTTCCCAAAGCCATTGAGATGCTAAAGGACAACACATTATGTTAATATTCTCTTAAATGAAGAAAATTAGATGTCCTTGCATTTAATTTTACCAGTACACATACCTTCCATTGAAGTTCTGACTTTATTTCAAAGAGTAATTCATTCATTTAGCTTTTGGTTCATTTTAAACTTATTTTAGGAATCATCATAAATTTCACTTTGACAGTGCAGAATGATTAATTTCTCAGCTACATTTTTGCTTTGAAGTGTCTGTTGGCTGTTAATAAAATAAGTCCTTTTACATTTTCTTCAAAGTCACAAAACACAAATACACGTGGATGCTTTGGGCCAAAGGAGGGGGCTGAAAACCTATCTGCCAGTGGGAATTTAGCTGAAAGGAGGAGGGGAGCTGCTGTCTTACCACTCTGGGGAAAAGTGCTGCATTTGTTCAGCCAAAACTGCTGCCTGTGGAGGCAATGGGAAAGTTGGGACTGGGTCTGCAGAGATCCTGGTTTAGAGGGTGGAGTCTTGGGCTACAAACATTACATTTTGTTAGAAAACCACTAGTGCTTTCACAGCCCAGATTTCATAAACCTAATGTCTGTCTGACTGAAAGTTAAGTGTCTTACAGCCCTGCACTCAGTGTTTGCTTCATGGTGAATGCTGTAGCAGGGACTGTGTCCATCTCACAGCTGCTTTTGGAGTGTGTTTAGAAACACTCATGTCTCTGAGACTTGGAGAAACATGTACGCTCAGAGGAGCAAATTGCCAGCTAGCAGAGATGGACATCCACTGTTGGAAGCCACTGGCTCAGGCTGAGGATGAGCCTCAAGTGCTCAGGAGTGAGATTTTTACTTTGTAAAAGCCACAGTCAGAGCAGAATGCTAAACTCAGGTGCTGATGCTCTGCACCACTGCAGTAGTGCAAAGGTTCTTCCATCCTCAGAAAAGGATTTCACCAGGAGCACTGGTGCTACAAAGCAATTTCCATCCCAAGCCAGCAGCTGTGTTGGCATCAGGGGGGAGAAGGGAGAAAAACATTGAAGCAAGTTGGAATTGAGCAAGGGATATGTCAGAAAAGGAGTCCTCTCTGGAAGACTTAGTTCTCAAAACCAAAAATCTTTCTTTTGCTAAAGTATTTCACATTTCTGTTAGGGAGAGTCACATTTAGCTGTCGCACTTCAGTCACTTAGCTGTAAACCAAAAAATACCACTGAACATTACATATTTCCTTTCTTAAGGAGCTTAAGATCATTTGACAGTATTTCCTCAACTGACCTCCTACAGCCATCTCACAAAGTTCAACTCCCTTCCTAGGGGAAGGACACTTTGGAAGACTACATGTCCTGAAGTGTCCCTCTGAAAAACTTGGGTGGGAACACAATTTGGCCATGTGGAAACACCCTGGTATTAGCAGTATTAAGGGAAAGATTTGGGCTGACACACCAACTCCTGGCAGAGGAGAGAAAGGTGGTACTTTTGCACTGCACTACCCATGATCCAGTGGGACAGAGGGGGTTGTCGGTGGGAAGAAGACTTCCAGGTTGCCCAGAAGGGTTTCCGTGTGAGGAGAACCTTTGTGCCAAATACATCAGCCAAGGGAATCTATGGCCTTCCAAAAGAAGGAAAATTCAGAATTTTCCTTGGAGAGAAAAGAAAACTCATGAGTGAAAGTCAGTGCTGGAATGTCCCCGCGTGTCCTTGTGGATTTGGCAAACCTGCAAGGCCAGAGTGTCAAGAGGGGATCTCAGCAGCCAAGAAATGCCCTCTTGCTCTGGGGCCTTCCATTGCACGGGCAACAGAAGGCAGAGCCCTTGCGTGGCCTTTGCCCTCAGCAAGGCCCCACTTTGGGCAAACCCTGAATTCCCTGTGAAAGCAGCTCAGATTTACACCACCTGGCTTGAGGGATGCCAGAGGACAGACAAGGCCAACAAAGGTGCCAGTGCAATCCAGCTTAGATTACAGCTTTCTGCCCTTGTGTCTCTGGAGCCTAGGAGGGGAAGGCTGTGTGGCTGGCAGTGACTTTCACCAGCTCTCGTGCTCAGGGCCCTGGGCACAGGAGGGCTGCTTGGTCTCAGCACAGGCTGGAGCAGGAAGAAATGATCACCTGGCTTTGGAGAGCCCTGAGATGAGCAAGGATGAGGAGTGTGCAGAGAAGGGACAATCAGCACTGCGCAGCTGCTTCTCTCAGCTATCAATCACAGAAAATTCAAACGTAACTATTTGGGGTTTGGGTTTTTGTTGTCTTTTGTTTGAAGCTTTTCCCCCACAGGAAAACCTGTGGCATTTGCCATATTGTACACCTGGATTTGAGTGGTCCGCTCTCAGCGCTGCCTACATGGAACTCAAAATCGTGCCTTTGCACATCTCTTTCTCCTGTTATGATGTTTCAGTTCAAGTGATTGATAGGTAACAGCATTTCTCTTTTCTCACCTGGAGCTCAGGAGATGGGAGAGCCACCCAAGCCCTAGCTTAACCCTGGGAGGGCTCTGTAGTAGGGTAAGGTGGCATGTTGCCAGTGGCTCAGCTGCCAGCCCCGGTGCCAGCCAATGTGGAAGGCTCATCTGTATGGAATGAGTCAGCTCACAGCTGCCAGCAGCTGGGCTGTGTCCTGCCCCACATTGGTCCTGCCATCAAGTCAGAGGCTGCAGCAGATGGCAGGAGGGGAAGCCAAAGTGACTTCAGCAAATCAAGTCTTCTTCACTTCCAAGCGTGGGTTCTTTCTACCATCGTCTGCTCCCATTGGCAACTGGGCAAAGCCTTTCCTGAATGTTATAAAGCCTTGGAAAATATTGCAGTAGAGTTAAATATGTATCATTTGCATCATTATAATACTGTAATAACTCCACTGTAAGATCAATGACTTTGAAACAACACAGGGTCATAACAGTGGCACACCAGCTTCTTCCATTCATTGTTACATGAAGCACACCTGACTCTAGAAGCATGCTGTTTGGAAATGAGCCACTTTCCCACCATTTCCTACATGTTTTGTGTTCATGTCATTTTCATCTGCTTGGCAAACACAGCCTGGGATTGATGTGGCTAACAGACTTTCTCTATTGCTTCGTTCAGCCGGGTTTCAGATCAGTGCTTCTTGTGATCTCCCTTCAGCTTGACCAACAACTCTTGCAGCCTGGAACTCACCTCAGAGTGGTCAAAGAATGTGAATAGGGACTAGAGACATCACAGCCTTTTCTGGAGGCAGCTCCAACCTTGGCAGAAGTACAGCAACCTACAGCCTCCTGGCATGAGGCTTTCCCACTACCACTGATCCCACCAAAGCCAATTCTCCTGTCCCAAGGCTGAAGGTGAAGATGAGGAGAGTACAGGGAAAAGCAGCTGCATAAAGTTGAGCACTAGATTGAAGTTGCTATTAATGACTTTATGAAATGACATTACGAAATACTCTGGATTGAAACTGGCTCCCCATCACAGTAGTATGGAATTGTTTAGGTTGAAAAAGATCTCTAAGACTGTAGAGCATCCAGCCACAAACCTGACACTGACAAGCCCACCTTGAAACCATGTCCCCAAATGCTACATTGACACATTCCTTAAGAGCCTTCAGACATGACAATACCATTAAGTCCATGGGCAGCCTTGACAACTCTTAATAACTCTTTCAGAGGATAAATTTTTCCCTAGTACCCAATCTAAGCCTCCCTTGGCACAACTTGAGGCCATTTCCTCTTGTCCTGTCCCTTGTTCCCTGGGAGCAGAACCTGACCCCCACCTGGCTACTCCACCCTTCTGCCAGGGACTTTTAGAGAGTGAGAAAGTCCCCCCTGAGCCTCCTCTTCTCCAATCTCAGTCCCTCCAGCTCCCTCAGCTGCTCCTCATCAGACCTGATCTCCAGACCCTTTCCCAGTTCTCTTCCCTTCCTTGTGCTCAGCTGTTTGGGACCTGTTGCAGCATTCCACGCTGGCATGTTTTAATCTAACCCTTGCTAGCTCGGAGTGGGAGACTAACCCCTTTTCTTTGCAGTGACCTAACTTGCAGTCTGACTGCTGGCTCTGCTTGTTTCCTTGCATCACCCCCGCAAAATTAAAAATCACCATACAAAAGAAACCGCTGCTAGAGGGGAGTGGAGAAGTCAGCAAGTACTTTGTGGGCAATTCTGTCCTTTATTCATCAGCGGGTGTGATTTGGGCTAGGCGAACGATTGGAAACGGCTTTTTCCCTCTTCCCCTTCTCAGAGTACTTTAACAAGACAACTAGAAACCAGGGAAGATGGACGTTCTGGAGAGGGCAAGCACGTCTGCAGCCATTCCCTCGTTACGCTTCTTCAGGACCAGAGTGGAATACGTAAACCTCTGGCTCCAGCTAGAGGCCGCTCACGGCTGGGTTTCTAAGCTGGACAGAGCTCTCCTTAGGAAGTATCATTCTGCTCTGTTAAGGTGTGTGGTATGATAGGCCCAGTATCTCAGAGGGAATGAGAAGACCAGAGAACAGAGAAATTGCTTGCTTCCTGGGAAGTGGCTGAACATTACTTGTCTATGAGAAGTAGAGACTCCATTTTTTTCTCCTTTACTTCTCCGTGCACAAACTCTGTTTTTTCACTTTAGACAACATCCTTATCTCAACTGACTACTTGTTTTCCACCTTATTTTCTCTCCCTTGTCCCCCCAGGAAGGGAAGTGATTGAGTGGCTCAGTGAACACCTGGCATTCAGCCAAGGTGAACCCACTACAACCAACTTAACAAAGGGTAGAAAGGAACACTCTGGAAAGGACTGACATTTCAGCCTCACCTCTGTTCCTGGCAAGATCACAGAGCACATCCTCCTTGAAGCTCTGCTAAGGCACATGGAGAACAGGGAGGTGATTCAGGACAGCCAAGGGTAAATCCTGCCTGGCCTATCCAGTGGCCTTCTGTGACAGAGCAAGAATATGAAGGGACAAAGGAAGGGCTACAGGTGTCATTTATCTGGACTTCTATAAAGCCTTTGAACATGATCCCCACAACATCTTCTCTATATTAGAAAGATGGACTTGGTGCCTAGACTGCTGGATGGATAAGAAATGGCATGCATGATGATTCCAGAGGTCAACAGCTCAGAGTCAGGATGGACATGGGTGACCAGTGGTGTCCCCCAAGGGTCTATTTTGGGACCAGTGATTCTAAATATCTTCATTAATGATGTAGACAAAGGGAGCGAGGGCATCCTCAGAAGATTTGCTGATATCACCAAGCAGAGCGGAGCAGTAGCCACACCTGAAGGATAGAATACCAACCAGAGAGATGTGGACGTGGCCAAGGAATGGAACCATGGCAATTTCATGTGGTTTTAAAAAGACCAAGTACAAGATGCTGCACGTGGTTAAGGGTAGGCCACAGGATACATCAAGGCAGAGTCTGGCCCGTGGGCACAAAGAGGATGGGAGGAGCTCCTGCCTGTCCATGTTGGGTCTGCCTCTTGGGTCTGCCCCAGGGCAGTCAGGCTGTGACTGCAGCCATGTGTGCCCCTGTGTCTGTGCCCGGCACTGCCGGCCCTGCTGCCCTGCTCCCGGAGCCCTGTCCCCGGGCAGAGTCGTTTCCTGGCCGGGCACAGCCCCATGGGCTGCTCCCTGCTGCGGCCTGGGCTGGCCCCAAAGCCGGCTACCCCTGCGGGTGGCCCCCGGCCGGCCGCGTGTCCCCAGCTGGCTGTGCCCGGGCAGCTGCCTCAGCCATGAGGGCTGCAGAGCTGTGGGAGCCCAGGGCTCTGTGCCGGCCGCCTTGCACAGCTCCCAGCTCCAGCTGCCAGGGCCTCAGAGCCCGCTGTGTGCCCTCCCACATGCACGGACAGCCCAGGCCCCGCTCACTGCCCTCATGGCGGCACTGCTGGCCCCAGCGCTCTCCGAGGCCTTCTCCAGGGGCAACTTCGCGCTGCCTTCCAGTCCCTGCCCGCGAGCCAGCTGAGACCTGCACAGGGGCTGTTGGCAAGGGCCTGCAGGGGCAGCGCCAGGGCCAGTGGCTTCCCAGTGACACAGGGCGGCCTTAGGCTGGAGATGGGCAAGGAATTCTGGCCTCGGAGGCTGCTGAGGGCTGGCCCACGCTGCCCACAGGAGCTGTGGCTGCCCCATCCCTGGCCGCGTTCCCGGCCACCTTGAACAGGCCTTGGGGCAACGTGGCCTAGCGGAAGGTGTCCCTGCCCTTGGCATCAGGGCTGGAACAAGACAATTTCTAAGGACCCTTCCAAGCCAAGCCATTCTGCGATTCTGTGACCTGAGGGGCTGGGGGTAGCTCGGCTTAATTTCTGTCTTGAGCCAAATCAGCACTTTCAGTTTGGTTGAGTTCAAGGAGTCTCTTCAAGATCCCAGATCCACACTGTGTTACATTTACCACTACTATAGGCCTGGCTGAGATCAATAAAGTCTTCCACACTCCACGTTCTGTAAAACTGCATTTTATTGAAACAAGAACAAGGAATTTTCCAGCTTGCCACTCTTAAATTCGCTAACTATCAGGCATGAATATGGGTCGTAACAGAGAGCGACATTAGATATGGCTTTCTATATATATAAAAATGATATCAACAATGTAATATATTATAGGCATGCAGTGAATAATAACCTTCCATACAATAACATACTAAGAGAACAATAGATAGTTAACAACAGTCACATCAGATAGTTAAACTAAATCTGCCCTCTACTGTTAGTATTTACACGTAATTACATATTCAACTCCTTAATATAACTTTTTATCCTGACATCATAACTACATATTTTTTATTTTATAATATTCATATTAGTAGTTTGTTTTGTTCTATGGTAATTTACTATTATATATAATTTATAAATAGCATAGTCTACAATAGGAATACGGAATATATATCTATATATATCTATGAAATCAAAATCTAGATCCCTCTATATACAAAATTGCAGGTCAGCTCCAACACTGTTGTTCCAATGCTGACGTCAAGATGTCCCTTCCAGGAACAAGGAGAGACTCCATCCATTGGCTGATCCTCGGCCAGCAGCGCCCATTTTTTCTCTTGGTCCTTTTTGCCCCATTTATTTTCTCTTCCGGTGTCCCACATTCACACTTCTTCCATGCTCTTTCATGCCCTGTTTCAAAGGCCAGGAACAACTTCATGTTGCAGGTGGACTTTGGCCCTGCATGTATGACACATGTTCTCTTTGTGTGCTTTTTCAGGAGTGGAAGAGTTCACATGTAAGCAGGGCTGAATGCAGTCTGGGTGCTTTTTTTTGGAAAATGAAATGATACAAGGAGGTAGAATAAACCCTCCTGTGGCTCTCCATCTGCTGAGGCGGCAGGAGAGGCAGTGGGACCTTCTCCAGAGCCTTTGCGTGCATCCTCTCCTCCACCAAATTTGGACTGCAAGGTGGTTCTCTGCTGCCAGCTGCAAACAGCACAAGCACAGCTCTGTGCTCATAGCTATGACTCCTCCACTTCACTGGGTCAGTCTTCAGCAAGAAGGATTCTTTTGTACCACTTTTTGAGAATCTGGTAGTCATGGATGGCCTGGGAGTGGGCATCCGGCTGCTGCGCCAGGCGAAGGAGGAGATTGTATGTCCAACCGGTTTGAACATCTGCAGGTAAATGGATGTGCTGAGGGAGCCTCCGGTTCCCCACAATGAAGTGGTTGAGGCGTTTTGTTTGCACACATAAGCGCAGGCTGTCCAAGATATCCTGCAGTCGTTCCAGGAGATGTCTCCTGCGCCACAATGAGGCGGGCATGACATTGAGCAGGTGCATGACAATGGTCTTCATGGTGTAGGTGGAAAAGCAGAAGCCCAGCGGAAGTCGGGTGAAGAACTGCAGGCATTTGAGGTGCAAGCTGTCAGGAGGGGCCTGCCTGGCAATGTGCTTGAAGAACTCAGCCTCTGCCACAGCGTAAGACTCAGGCCAGATTGTGCTTGCTGTGTGGGCCTCTCTGGTCTGGCTGCTGACAAAGACGGCTGAGTCATCTCTCCGCACCCCAAAGAGCAACTCAATCCTGAAGCTTTCCCTGCCGTTGGTCACCTTGAATTGGCAGGAGCGTGTGGAGGGCAGCAGCACTAAATGCCAGTTGTGGGACTGAGGCAAAGCTGGCCAGACTGCTCTCACCAGTTGGTAGAACCAGCGGGCAGTTTTCTGCACGTCCAGGTAGGAGCCGGTGCACAGGGTGTCCAGGAGGCTGGGATCCTGGTTCCTCCTCAGCTCCTCCTCGGGGTGGTGCAGAAAGCACAGCATGTTCTCAGCCTGCTGCTCCCTGGTGCAGGTGCACTCCAGCTGCACGCGGACACGGAAGTTCCTCACGAGCCTCTGCCCTGCACTGTCCAGCTCCAGGTGGAAGCTGTGGCCTCGCGGAGGAGTCATGGGGATGAGCACGCGGTACACCACATCCTGCTCACGGGGACTCCAGCCTTCAAAGGCACTGCCCACCCCGATGGCTCTTTGCAGGGCTGGGTAGAAACTGTTTGACAAGACGTGCAAAAAGAAAAGGCTGTAATTGTCCATCAGGTTCATTGTCCACTGACAGCCTCTCTGCAAGTCCTGTACAGGCCACCGGATGCGCCGCATTATAACTCGTCCTATGCGATCGTCAAAATCGTCTTCTTCTTGGACTGCAATTGCAACATCGTTGTTGTTTGCTGCCATTTCAGCCTCATTGACAGCTTCATTTCCAAGATTGTCTTCTACATTTGCAGCAACATTGCCCACTTCCTCTTCATTTGCACCACGGTTTTCTTCTTCATCCTCCTCTCTCCTCAGGCTGCTTTTCCACCCAATAAACCACAGGACCAAGACGTAGACCAGGAGCACAGCAGAAGCTAAGAGCTGCAAGAGCTGCACCTGCTCCTGGGTGTGCTGCTCCACTTCCTGCTCCAGCTGAAGCCTCTCCCATTCCAGGTGTTTCGCACGTGCTTCCATGCGCAGACGTGTTTCCTCATCCAATCCCTCAGCCACGGGCTGTGGGTACTGGATGAAGGTTTTCAAGAGCAAGAAAACGAATACCATGGGACCCATGGTCAGCAGGAGAGGCAGAGAAGCCTGTGAGTGGGGCGAGAAGGGAGGGAACTGCTGGTTGCTGGATGGACAACAGGATCCTCAGGGATCTGGGCACAGGAAGCACATGGCCACAGACAGCATGCAGGCCGCCAGGCCTGTCTCACTGCCCCAGCAGCAGCAGCAGCAGCACCTTGGCCTGCCCAAGGCTCTCCCATGAGGAGCTGTTCCTGCATGCAGAGGGAGAACCCAGCCCCAGGGGCAGCGTTTCTGCCCCAGTCCTTGTTCCCAGCCCAGCCTCCCCGCCACGTGTGCACTCACCGTTTGCCAAAGCAATGCAGGGCCAGCGTCACCTGCTGGGGCCTTTTAGAGCTGCCCCCTTTGTGACACGTCCCCCGTGATGTCACACGTGTCACAGCATGTCACAACCCAGCCAACCCCACCCTTTATCCCCTGAGCCAACTCCTGGCTCAGGCACTCAGAGTGGCCCTGGTGGACTGCTTAGGGCTGCCCTTGAGTGAAGCTTTTCCAAAGGACTTCCAATAATTTCTCTTTTGCAATTATTTTCATCTGCCCTTCATTGGCAATCACATAGATATCCCAGTTGGAAGGCACCCTTGAGCATCACTGACTCTAAGCTTGCACACCTCAACGGTTGAGCTACACTGAAATCTCACCATCAGTGCAGTTGAAAAGTCCCTGAAATCACACGGTGCAACTGCAAACTTAACACTGCCTACTGCTGCAATCAGCCAGGTCCCCAGATGCCACATCCATGATGCTTTTTGACCTCTCTGAGGGTGGTCACTCAGAGCCATTTCCCTAGGCAGCCTATTTGGAGGCTTGACACCTTTTGGTTGATCCACCATTTCCTAGAGATTAAATTGAAACCTCCCCTGGCGCAACATGAGGTCATTTTCCCCTGCTCATATTCTTTGTTCCTTGGGCAGATATAATGACCCCCACTTAGCTAGAGCCTCTTTTCTGGGGCCATCAGCATCGTGTCAGGCATTTGAGCTGTGAAACCAGCTCCTGGCAGAGGAGAGAAAGGTGGTGCTTTTGAACTGCACTTCCCATGATCCAGTGAGACAAAATGGGTTCTCAGTGAGCAGAAGAGTTCAGGTTGCCCGGAAGGGTTTCCATTGGAGGAGAACCTTTATGCCAAAAACATCAGCCAAGGGAATCCATGCCCTTCCAAGCAGAAGGAAAAATTGGAATTTTAATTGGAGAAATTTGGAAGGTTTGGAGTGAACATGGTTGCAAGAATGTCCTTGCATGTCCTTGTGGATTTGGCAAACCTGCAAGGCCAGAGTGTGAAGAGGGGATCTCAGCAGCCAAGAAATGCCCTCTTGCTCTGGGGCCTTCCATGGCACGGGCAACAGAAGGCAGAGCCCTTGCGTGGCCTTTGCCCTCAGCAAGGCCCCACTTTGGGCAAACCCTGAATTCCCTGTGAAAGCAGCTCAGATTTACACCACCTGGCTTGAGGGATGCCAGAGGACAGACAAGGCCAACAAAGGTGCCAGTGCAATCCAGTTTAGATTACAGCTTTCTGCCCTTGTGTCTTGGGAGCCTAGGAGGGGAAGGCTGTGTGGCTGGCAGTGACTTTCACCAGCTCTCGTGCTCAGGGCCCTGGGCACAGGAGGGCTGCTTGGTCTCAGCACAGGCTGGAGCAGGAAGAAATGATCACCTGGCTTTGGAGAGCCCTGAGATGAGCAAGGATGAGGAGTGTGCAGAGAAGGGACAATCAGCACTGCACAGCTGCTTCTCTCAGCTATCAATCACAGAAAATTCAAACGTAACTATTTGGGGTTTGGGTTTTTGTTGTCTTTTGTTTGAAGCTTTTTCCCCCACAGGAAAACCTGTGGCATTTGCCATATTGTACACCTGGATTTGAGTGGTCCGCTCTCAGCGCTGCCTACATGGAACTCAAAATCGTGCCTTTGCACATCTCTTTCTCCTGTTATGATGTTTCAGTTCAAGTGATTGATAGGTAACAGCATTTCTCTTTTCTCACCTGGAGCTCAGGAGATGGGAGAGCCACCCAAGCCCTAGCTTAACCCTGGGAGGGCTCTGTAGTAGGGTAAGGTGGCATGTTGCCAGTGGCTCAGCTGCCAGCCCCGGTGCCAGCCAATGTGGAAGGCTCATCTGTATGGAATGAGTCAGCTCACAGCTGCCAGCAGCTGGGCTGTGTCCTGCCCCACATTGGTCCTGCCATCAAGTCAGAGGCTGCAGCAGATGGCAGGAGGGGAAGCCAAAGTGACTTCAGCAAATCAAGTCTTCTTCACTTCCAAGCGTGGGTTCTTTCTACCATCGTCTGCTCCCATTGGCAACTGGGCAAAGCCTTTCCTGAATGTTATAAAGCCTTGGAAAATATTGCAATAGATTTAAATATGTATCATTTGCATCATTATAATATTGTAATAACTCCACTGTATGATCAATGACATTGAAACAACACAGGGTCATAACAGTGGCACACCAGCTTCTTCCATTCATTGTTACATGAAGCACACCTGACTCTAGAAGCATGCTGTTTGGAAATGAGCCACTTTCCCACCATTTCCTACATGTTTTGTGTTCATGTCATTTTCATCTGCTTGGCAAACACAGCCTGGGATTGATGTGGCTAACAGACTTTCTCTATTGCTTCGTTCAGCCGGGTTTCAGATCAGTGCTTCTTGTGATCTCCCTTCAGCTTGACCAACAACTCTTGCAGCCTGGAACTCACCTCAGAGTGGTCAAAGAATGTGAACAGGGACTAGAGACATCACAGCCTTTTCTGGAGGCAGCTCCAACCTTGGCAGAAGTACAACAACCTACAGCCTCCTGGCATGAGGCTTTCCCACTACCACTGATCCCACCAAAGCCAATTCTCCTGTCCCAAGGCTGAAGGTGAAGATGAGGAGAGTACAGGGAAAAGCAGCTGCATAAAGTTGAGCACTAGATTGAAGTTGCTATTAATGACTTTATGAAATGACATTACGAAATACTCTGGATTGAAACTGGGTCCCCATCACAGTAGTATGGAATTGTTTAGGTTGAAAAAGATCTCTAAGACTGTAGAGCATCCAGCCACAAACCTGACACTGACAAGCCCACCTTGAAACCATGTCCCCAAATGCTACATTGACACATTCCTTAAGAGCCTTCAGACATGACAATACCATTAATTCCATGGGCAGCCTTGACAACTCTTAATAACTCTTTCAGAGGATAAATTTTTCCCTAGTACCCAATCTAAGCCTCCCTTGGCACAACTTGAGGCCATTTCCTCTTGTCCTGTCCCTTGTTCCCTGGGAGCAGAACCTGACCCCCACCTGGCTACTCCACCCTTCTGCCAGGGACTTTTAGAGAGTGAGAAAGTCCCCCCTGAGCCTCCTCTTCTCCAATCTCAGTCCCTCCAGCTCCCTCAGCTGCTCCTCATCAGACCTGATCTCCAGACCCTTTCCCAGTTCTCTTCCCTTCCTTGTGCTCAGCCGTTTGGGACCTGTTGCAGCATTCCACGCTGGCATGTTTTAATCCAACCCTTGCTAGCTCGGGCTGGGAGACTAACCCCTTTTCTTTGCAGTGACCTAACTTGCAGTCTGACTGCTGGCTCTGCTTGTTTCCTTGCATCACCCCCGCAAAATTAAAAATCACCATACAAAAGAAACCGCTGCTAGAGGGGAGTGGAGAAGTCAGCAAGTACTTTGTGGGCAATTCTGACCTTTATTCATCAGCGGGTGTGATTTGGGCTAGGCAAACGATTGGAAACGGCTTTTTCCCTCTTCCCCTTCTCAGAGTACTTTAACAAGACAACTAGAAACCAGGGAAGATGGACGTTCTGGAGAGGGCAAGCACGTCCGCAGCCATTCCCTCGTTACGCTTCTTCAGGACCAGAGTGGAATACGTAAACCTCTGGCTCCAGCTAGAGGCCGCTCACGGCTGGGTTTCTAAGCTGGACAGAGCTCTCCTTAGGAAGTATCATTCTGCTCTGTTAAGGTGTGTGGTATGATAGGCCCAGTATCTCAGAGGGAATGAGAAGACCAGAGAACAGAGAAATTGCTTGCTTCCTGGGAAGTGGCTGAACATTACTTGTCTATGAGAAGTAGAGACTCCATTTTTTTCTCCTTTACTTCTCCATGCACAAACTCTGTTTTTTCACCTTAGACAACATCCTTATCTCAACTGACTACTTGTTTTCCACCTTATTTTCTCTCCCTTGTCCCCCCAGGAAGGGAAGTGATTGAGTGGCTCAGTGAACACCTGGCATTCAGCCAAGGTGAACCCACTACAACCAACTTAACAAAGGGTAGAAAGGAACACTCTGGAAAGGACTGACATGTCAGCCTCACCTCTGTTCCTGGCAAGATCACAGAGCACATCCTCCTTGAAGCTCTGCTAAGGCACATGGAGAACAGGGAGGTGATTCAGGACAGCCAAGGGTAAATCCTGCCTGGCCTATCCAGTGGCCTTCTGTGACAGAGCAAGAATATGAAGGGACAAGGGAAGGGCTACAGGTGTCATTTATCTGGACTTCTATAAAGCCTTTGAACATGATCCCCACAACATCTTCTCTATATTAGAAAGATGGACTTGGTGCCTAGACTGCTGGATGGATAAGGAATGGCATGCATGATGATTCCAGAGGTCAACAGCTCAGAGTCAGGATGGACATGGGTGACCAGTGGTGTCCCCCAAGGGTCTATTTTGGGACCAGTGATTCTAAATATCTTCATTAATGATGTAGACAAAGGGAGCGAGGGCATCCTCAGAAGATTTGCTGATATCACCAAGCAGAGCGGAGCAGTAGCCACACCTGAAGGATAGAATACCAACCAGAGAGATGTGGACGTGGCCAAGGAATGGAACCATGGCAATTTCATGTGGTTTTAAAAAGACCAAGTACAAGATGCTGCACGTGGTTAAGGGTAGGCCACAGGATACATCAAGGCAGAGTCTGGCCCGTGGGCACAAAGAGGATGGGAGGAGCTCCTGCCTGTCCATGTTGGGTCTGCCTCTTGGGTCTGCCCCAGGGCAGTCAGGCTGTGACTGCAGCCATGTGTGCCCCTGTGTCTGTGCCCGGCACTGCCGGCCCTGCTGCCCTGCTCCCGGAGCCCTGTCCCCGGGCAGAGTCGTTTCCTGGCCGGGCACAGCCCCATGGGCTGCTCCCTGCTGCGGCCTGGGCTGGCCCCAGAGCCGGCTACCCCTGCGGGTGGCCCCCGGCCGGCCGCGTGTCCCCAGCTGGCTGTGCCCGGGCAGCTGCCTCAGCCATGAGGGCTGCAGAGCTGTGGGAGCCCAGGGCTCTGTGCCGGCCGCCTTGCACAGCTCCTAGCTCCAGCTGCCAGGGCCTCAGCGCCCGCTGTGTGCCTTCCCACATGCACGGACAGCCCAGGCCCCGCTCACTGCCCTCATGGCGGCACTGCTGGCCCCAGCGCTCTCCGAGGCCTTCTCCAGGGGCAACTTCGCGCCGCCTTCCAGTCCCTGCCCGCGAGCCAGCCGAGACCTGCACAGGGGCTGTTGGCAAGGGCCTGCAGGGGCAGCGCCAGGGCCAGTGGCTTCCCAGTGACACAGGGCGGCCTTAGGCTGGAGATGGGCAAGGAATTCTGGCCTCAGAGGCTGCTGAGGGCTGGCCCACGCTGCCCACAGGAGCTGTGGCTGCCCCATCCCTGGCCGCGTTCCCGGCCACCTTGAACAGGCCTTGGGGCAACGTGGCCTAGCGGAAGGTGTCCCTGCCCTTGGCATCAGGGCTGGAACAAGACAATTTCTAAGGACCCTTCCAAGCCAAGCCATTCTGCGATTCTGTGACCTGAGGGGCTGGGGTAGCTCGGCCAAATTTCTGTCTTGAGCCAATTCAGCACTTTCAGTTTGCTTGAGGAATCTCTTCAAGATCCCAGATCCACACTGTGTTCCATTTACCACTACTATAGGCCTGGGTGAGATCAATAAAGTCTTCCACATTCCACGTTCTGTAAAACTGCATTTTATTGAAACAAGAACAAGGAATTTTCCAGCTTGCCACTCTTAAATTCGCTAACTATCAGGCATGAATATGGGTCGCAACAGAGAGCGACACTAGATATGGCTTTCTAAATATATATATAAAAATTATATCAAAAATGTAATATATTATAGGCATGCAGTGTATAATACATATTATAGGATTATATTCAAATATAATGTATACAGAACGTGTATGTAATATGTATCATATTTATGTTATAGCTATATCTTTTATGGAACACCTTCCATACAATAACATACTAAGAGAACAATAGATAGTTAACAACAGTCACATCAGATAGTTAAACTAAATATGCCCTCTACTGTTAGTATTTACACGTAATTACATATTCAACTCCTTAATATAACTTTTTATCCTGACATCATAACTACATATTTTTTATTTTATAATATTCATATTAGTAGTTTGTTTTGTTCTATGGTAATTTACTATTATATATAATTTATAAATAGCATAGTCTACAATAGGAATACACTATATATATCTATATATATCTATGAAATCAAAATCTAGATCCCTCTATATACAAAATTGCAGGTCAGCTCCAACACTGTTGTTCCAATGTTGACGTCAAGATGTCCCTTCCAGGAACAAGGAGAGACTCCATCCATTGGCTGATCCTCGGCCAGCAGCGCCCATTTTTTCTCTTGGTCCTTTTTGCCCCATTTATTTTCTCTTCCGGTGTCCCACATTCACACTTCTTCCATGCTCTTTCATGCCCTGTTTCAAAGGCCAGGAACAACTTCATGTTGCAGGTGGACTTTGGCCCTGCATGTATGACACATGTTCTCTTTGTGTGCTTTTTCAGGAGTGGAAGAGTTCACATGTAAGCAGGGCTGAATGCAGTCTGGGTGCTTTTTTTTGGAAAATGAAATGATACAAGGAGGTAGAATAAACCCTCCCGTGGCTCTCCATCTGCTGAGGCGGCAGGAGAGGCAGTGGGACCTTCTCCAGAGCCTTTGCATGCATCCTCTCCTCCACCAAATTTGGACTGCAAGGTGGTTCTCTGCTGCCAGCTGCAAACAGCACAAGCACAGCTCTGTGCTCATAGCCATGACTCCTCCGCTTCACTGGGTCAGTCTTCAGCAAGAAGGATTCTTTTGTACCACTTTTTGAGAATCTGGTAGTCATGGATGGCCTGGGAGTGGGCATCCGGCTGCTGCGCCAGGCGAAGGAGGAGATTGTATGTCCAACCGGTTTGAACATCTGCAGGTAAATGGATGTGCTGAGGGAGCCTCCGGTTCCCCACAATGAAGTGGTTGAGGCGTTTTGTTTGCACACATAAGCGCAGGCTGTCCAAGATATCCTGCAGTCGTTCCAGGAGATGTCTCCTGCGCCACAATGAGGCGGGCATGACATTGAGCAGGTGCATGACAATGGTCTTCATGGTGTAGGTGGAAAAGCAGAAGCCCAGCGGAAGTCGGGTGAAGAACTGCAGGCATTTGAGGTGCAAGCTGTCAGGAGGGGCCTGCCTGGCAATGTGCTTGAAGAACTCAGCCTCTGCCACAGCGTAAGACTCAGGCCAGATTGTGCTTGCTGTGTGGGCCTCTCTGGTCTGGCTGCTGACAAAGACGGCTGAGTCATCTCTCCGCACCCCAAAGAGCAACTCAATCCTGAAGCTTTCCCTGCCGTTGGTCACCTTGAATTGGCAGGAGCGTGTGGAGGGCAGCAGCACTAAATGCCAGTTGTGGGACTGAGGCAAAGCTGGCCAGACTGCTCTCACCAGTTGGTAGAACCAGCGGGCAGTTTTCTGCACGTCCAGGTAGGAGCCGGTGCACAGGGTGTCCAGGAGGCTGGGATCCTGGTTCCTCCTCAGCTCCTCCTCGGGGTGGTGCAGAAAGCACACCATGTTCTCAGCCTGCTGCTCCCTGGTGCAGGTGCACTCCAGCTGCACGCGGACATGGAAGTTCCTCACGAGCCTCTGCCCTGCACTGTCCAGCTCCAGGTGGAAGCTGTGGCCTCGCAGAGGAGTCATGGGGATGAGCACGCGGTACACCACATCCTGCTCACGGGGACTCCAGCCTTCAAAGGCACTGCCCACCCCGATGGCTCTTTGCAGGGCTGGGTAGAAACTGTTTGACAAGACGTGCAAAAAGAAAAGGCTGTAATTGTCCATCAGGTTCATTGTCCACTGACAGCCTCTCTGCAAGTCCTGTACAGGCCACCGGATGCGCCGCATTATAACTCGTCCTATGCGATCGTCAAAATCGTCTTCTTCTTGGACTGCAATTGCAACATCGTTGTTGTTTGCTGCCATTTCAGCCTCATTGACAGCTTCATTTCCAAGATTGTCTTCTTCATTTGCAGCAACATTGCCCACTTCCTCTTCATTTGCACCACGGTTTTCTTCTTCATCCTCCTCTCTCCTCAGGCTGCTTTTCCACCCAATAAACCACAGGACCAAGACGTAGACCAGGAGCACAGCAGAAGCTAAGAGCTGCAAGAGCTGCACCTGCTCCTGGGTGTGCTGCTCCACTTCCTGCTCCAGCTGAAGCCTCTCCCATTCCAGGTGTTTCGCACGTGCTTCCATGCGCAGACGTGTTTCCTCATCCAATCCCTCAGCCACGGGCTGTGGGTACTGGATGAAGGTTTTCAAGAGCAAGAAAACGAATACCATGGGACCCATGGTCGGCAGGAGAGGTAGAGAAGCCTGTGAGTGGGGCGAGAAGGGAGGGAACTGCTGGTTGCTGGATGGACAACAGGATCCTCAGGGATCTGGGCACAGGAAGCACATGGCCACAGACAGCATGAAGGCCGCCAGGCCTGTCTCACTGCCCCAGCAGCAGCAGCAGCAGCACCTTGGCCTGCCCAAGGCTCTCCCATGAGGGACTGTTCCTGCATGCAGAGGGAGAACCCAGCCTCAGGGGGAGCGTTTCTGCCCCAGTCCTTGTTCCCAGCCCAGCCTCCCCGCCACGTGTGCACTCACCGTTTGCCAAAGCAATGCAGGGCCAGCGTCACCTGCTGGGGCCTTTTTGAGCTGCCCCCTTTGTGACACGTCCCCCGTGATGTCACACGTGTCACAGCATGTCACAACCCAGCCAACCCCACCCTTTATCCCCTGAGCCAACTCCTGGCTCAGGCACTCAGAGTGGCCCTGGTGGACTGCTTAGGGCTGCCCTTGAGTGAAGCTTTTCCAAAGGACTTCCAATAATTTCTCTTTTGCAATTATTTTCATCTGCCCTTCACTGGCAATCACATAGATATCCCAGTTGGAAGGCACCCTTGAGCATCACTGACTCTAAGCTTGCACACCTCAACGGTCGAGCTACACTGAAATCTCAGCATCAGTGCGGTTGAAAAGTCCCTGAAATCACACGGTGCAACTGCAAACTTAACACTGCCTACTGCTCCAATCAGCCAGGTCTATCCATGATGCTTTTTGACCTCTCTGAGGGTGGTCACTCAGAGCCATTTCCCTAGGCAGCCTATTTGGAGGCTTGACACCTTTTGGTTGATCCACCATTTCCTAGAGATTAAATTGAAACCTCCCCTGGCGCAACATGAGGTCATTTTCCCCTGCTCATATTCTTTGTTCCTTGGGCAGATATAATGACCCCCACTAAGCTAGAGCCTCCTTTCTGGGGCCATCAGCATCGTGTCAGGCATTTGAGCTGTGAAACCAGCTCCTGGCAGAGGAGAGAAAGGTGGTACTTTTGAACTGCACTTCCCGTGATCCAGTGAGACAAAATGGGTTCTCAGTGAGCAGAAGGGTTCAGGTTGCCCGGAAGGGTTTCCATTGGAGGAGAACCTTTATGCCAAAAACATCAGCCAAGGGAATCCATGCCCTTCCAAGCAGAAGGAAAAATTGGAACTTTAATTGGAGAAATTTGGAAGGTTTGGAGTGAACATGCGTGCAAGAATGTCCTTGCATGTCCTTGTGGATTTGGCAAACCTGCAAGGCCAGAGTGTCAAGAGGGGATCTCAGCAGCCAAGAAATGCCCTCTTGCTCTGGGGCCTTCCATTGCACGGGCAACAGAAGGCAGAGCCCTTGCGTGGCCTTTGCCCTCAGCAAGGCCCCACTTTGGGCAAACCCTGAATTCCCTGTGAAAGCAGCTCAGATTTACACTACCTGGCTTGAGGGATGCCAGAGGACAGACAAGGCCAACAAAGGTGCCAGTGCAATCCAGCTTAGATTACAGCTTTCTGCCCTTGTGTCTCTGGAGCCTAGGAGGGGAAGGCTGTGTGGCTGGCAGTGACTTTCACCAGCTCTCGTGCTCAGGGCCCTGGGCACAGGAGGGCTGCTTGGTCTCAGCACAGGCTGGAGCAGGAAGAAATGATCACCTGGCTTTGGAGAGCCCTGAGATGAGCAAGGATGAGGAGTGTGCAGAGAAGGGACAATCAGCACTGCACAGCTGCTTCTCTCAGCTATCAATCACAGAAAATTCAAACGTAACTATTTGGGGTTTGGGTTTTTGTTGTCTTTTGTTTGAAGCTTTTTCCCCCACAGGAAAACCTGTGGCATTTGCCATATTGTACACCTGGATTTGAGTGGTCCGCTCTCAGCGCTGCCTACATGGAACTCAAAATCGTGCCTTTGCACATCTCTTTCTCCTGTTATGATGTTTCAGTTCAAGTGATTGATAGGTAACAGCATTTCTCTTTTCTCACCTGGAGCTCAGGAGATGGGAGAGCCACCCAACCCCTAGCTTAACGCTGGGAGGGCTCTGTAGTAGGGTAAGGTGGCATGTTGCCAGTGGCTCAGCTGCCAGCCCCGGTGCCAGCCAATGTGGAAGGCTCATCTGTATGGAATGAGCCAGCTCACAGCTGCCAGCAGCTGGGCTGTGTCCTGTCCCACATTGGTCCTGCCATCAAGTCAGAGGCTGCAGCAGATGGCAGGAGGGGAAGCCAAAGTGACTTCAGCAAATCAAGTCTTCTTCACTTCCAAGCGTGGGTTCTTTCTACCATCGTCTGCTCCCATTGGCAACTGGGCAAAGCCTTTCCTGAATGTTATAAAGCCTTGGAAAATATTGCAATAGATTTAAATATGTATCATTTGCATTATTATAATATTGTAATAACTCCACTGTATGATCAATGACATTGAAACAACACAGGGTCATAACAGTGGCACACCAGCTTCTTCCATTCATTGTTACATGAAGCACACCTGACTCTAGAAGCATGCTGTTTGGAAATGAGCCACTTTCCCACCATTTCCTACATGTTTTGTGTTCATGTCATTTTCATCTGCTTGGCAAACACAGCCTGGGATTGATGTGGCTAACAGACTTTCTCTATTGCTTCGTTCAGCCGGGTTTCAGATCAGTGCTTCTTGTGATCTCCCTTCAGCTTGACCAACAACTCTTGCAGCCTGGAACTCACCTCAGAGTGGTCAAAGAATGTGAATAGGGACTAGAGACATCACAGCCTTTTCTGGAGGCAGCTCCAACCTTGGCAGAAGTACAACAACCTACAGCCTCCTGGCATGAGGCTTTCCCACTACCACTGATCCCACCAAAGCCAATTCTCCTGTCCCAAGGCTGAAGGTGAAGATGAGGAGAGTACAGGGAAAAGCAGCTGCATAAAGTTGAGCACTAGATTGAAGTTGCTATTAATGACTTTATGAAATGACATTACGAAATACTCTGGATTGAAACTGGCTCCCCATCACAGTAGTATGGAATTGTTTAGGTTGAAAAAGATCTCTAAGACTGTAGAGCATCCAGCCACAAACCTGACACTGACAAGCCCACCTTGAAACCATGTCCCCAAATGCTACATTGACACATTCCTTAAGAGCCTTCAGACATGACAATACCATTAATTCCATGGGCAGCCTTGACAACTCTTAATAACTCTTTCAGAGGATAAATTTTTCCCTAGTACCCAATCTAAGCCTCCCTTGGTACAACTTGAGGCCATTTCCTCTTGTCCTGTCCCTTGTTCCCTGGGAGCAGAACCTGACCCCCACCTGGCTACTCCACCCTTCTGCCAGGGACTTTTAGAGAGTGAGAAAGTCCCCCCTGAGCCTCCTCTTCTCCAATCTCAGTCCCTCCAGCTCCCTCAGCTGCTCCTCATCAGACCTGATCTCCAGACCCTTTCCCAGTTCTCTTCCCTTCCTTGTGCTCAGCCGTTTGGGACCTGTTGCAGCATTCCACGCTGGCATGTTTTAATCCAACCCTTGCTAGCTCGGGCTGGGAGACTAACCCCTTTTCTTTGCAGTGACCTAACTTGCAGTCTGACTGCTGGCTCTGCTTGTTTCCTTGCATCACCCCCGCAAAATTAAAAATCACCATACAAAAGAAACCGCTGCTAGAGGGGAGTGGAGAAGTCAGCAAGTACTTTGTGGGCAATTCTGTCCTTTATTCATCAGCGGGTGTGATTTGGGCTAGGCAAACGATTGGAAATGGCTTTTTCCCTCTTCCCCTTCTCAGAGTACTTTAACAAGACAGCTAGAAACCAGGGAAGATGGACGTTCTGGAGAGGGCAAGCACGTCTGCAGCCATTCCCTCGTTACGCTTCTTCAGGACCAGAGTGGAATACGTAAACCTCTGGCTCCAGCTAGAGGCCGCTCACGGCTGGGTTTCTAAGCTGGACAGAGCTCTCCTTAGGAAGTATCATTCTGCTCTGTTAAGGTGTGTGGTATGATAGGCCCAGTATCTCAGAGGGAATGAGAAGACCAGAGAACAGAGAAATTGCTTGCTTCCTGGGAAGTGGCTGAACATTGCTTGTCTATGAGAAGTAGAGACTCCATTTTTTTCTCCTTTACTTCTCCGTGCACAAACTCTGTTTTTTCACCTTAGACAACATCCTTATCTCAACTGACTACTTGTTTTCCACCTTATTTTCTCTCCCTTGTCCCCCCAGGAAGGGAAGTGATTGAGTGGCTCAGTGAACACCTGGCATTCAGCCAAGGTGAACCCACTGCAACCAACTTAACAAAGGGTAGAAAGGAACACTCTGGAAAGGACTGACGTGTCAGCCTCACCTCTGTTCCTGGCAAGATCACAGAGCTCATCCTCCTTGAAGCTCTGCTAAGGCACATGGAGAACAGGGAGGTGATTCAGGACAGCCAAGGGTAAATCCTGCCTGGCCTATCCAGTGGCCTTCTGTGACAGAGCAAGAATATGAAGGGACAAGGGAAGGGCTACAGGTGTCATTTATCTGGACTTCTATAAAGCCTTTGAACATGATCCCCACAACATCTTCTCTATATTAGAAAGATGGACTTGGTGCCTAGACTGCTGGATGGATAAGAAATGGCATGCATGATGATTCCAGAGGTCAACAGCTCAGAGTCAGGATGGACATGGGTGACCAGTGGTGTCCCCCAAGGGTCTATTTTGGGACCAGTGATTCTAAATATCTTCATTAATGATGTAGACAAAGGGAGCGAGGGCATCCTCAGAAGATTTGCTGATATCACCAAGCAGAGCGGAGCAGTAGCCACACCTGAAGGATAGAATACCAACCAGAGAGATGTGGACGTGGCCAAGGAGTGGAACCATGGCAATTTCATGTGGTTTTAAAAAGACCAAGTACAAGATGCTGCACGTGGTTAAGGGTAGGCCACAGGATACATCAAGGCAGAGTCTGGCCCGTGGGCACAAAGAGGATGGGAGGAGCTTCTGCCTGTCCATGTTGGGTCTGCCTCTTGGGTCCGCCCCAGGGCAGTCAGGCTGTGACTGCAGCCATGTGTGCCCCTGCGTCTGTGCCCGGCACTGCCGGCCCTGCTGCCCTGCTCCCGGAGCCCTGTCCCCGGGCAGAGTCGTTTCCTGGCTGGGCACAGCCCCATGGGCTGCTCCCTGCTGCGGCCTGGGCTGGCCCCAGAGCCGGCTAGCCCTGCGGGTGGCCCCCGGCCGGCCGCGTGTCCCCAGCTGGCTGTGCCCGGGCAGCTGCCTCAGCCATGAGGGCTGCAGAGCTGTGGGAGCCCAGGGCTCTGTGCCGGCCGCCTTGCACAGCTCCCAGCTCCAGCTGCCAGGGCCTCAGCGCCCGCTGTGTGCCCTCCCACATGCATGGACAGCCCAGGCCCCGCTCACTGCCCTCATGGCGGCACTGCTGGCCCCAGCGCTCTCCGAGGCCTTCTCCAGGGGCAACTTGGTGCTGCCTTCCAGTCCCTGCCCGCGAGCCAGCCGAGACCTGCACAGGGGCTGTTGGGAAGGGCCTGCAGGGGCAGCGCCAGGGCCAGTGGCTTCCCAGTGACACAGGGCGGCCTTAGGCTGGAGATGGGCAAGGAATTCTGGCCTCGGAGGCTGCTGAGGGCTGGCCCACGCTGCCCACAGGAGCTGTGGCTGCCCCATCCCTGGCCGTGTTCCCGGCCACCTTGAACAGGCCTTGGGGCAACGTGGCCTAGCGGAAGGTGTCCCTGCCCTTGGCATCAGGGCTGGAACAAGACAATTTCTAAGGATCCTTCCAAGCCAAGCCATTCTGTGATTCTGTGATCTGAGGGGCTGGATTGGCTTGACTTCATTTCTTTTTCAAGCTGTAAGGAGTCTATTCATGAGCCCAGATTCTCAGTGTGTGACATTTATCGCTACTATAGGCCTGACTGAGATCTATAAATTCTTGCACACCCCAGATTCTGCAAATTTGCATTTTATTGAAACTAGTGTAAAGCAGTTTCCAGCTTTCCCCTCTGAAATGCGCAAACTATGGAGCGTTAATATGGGATCCAGCAGATAGCGACACTAGATAAGGCTTTACTTGTACATAAAAATTGTATCGTATTTGTAATATATCATATACATATGGCATATAATATATATTACGTAGCTGTAATAATATATAATGTATATAGTATATACGCAATATGTATGTTTTATATGTAATAATTATATCTATTTTATGAGAAACCTTCCAGACATAAATGCACTAACAGTATTAATACATTTTAGAACAGATAGTGAAACTAAAATATGTTCTCCAGTTATTACTTTAACAGAATCACATATTCAACTCTTTAGAATTCTTTCTTACCATGACATAATATTTACATGTTTTTAAAATATTATTTCTGTGAGAATATTGTTTTACTGTCTTATATGATAATTTATAAACTTATGAGTATATAATTTGTACACATGCTATCAATATCTATGAAATAAAAATCTAGAATCTTATATATACAAAATTCCAGGTGATCTCCAACACAGTTCGTCCAATGGTTCCATAAAGGTTTTCCTTCCAGGACGAAGGACAGACTCCATTCATTGACTCATCCCAGGCAAGTAGTGCTAATTTCTCTTCTTGGTCCTTTTTGCCCTGCTTCTTTTTTTCTTTTTCATTCCCACATTCCCTTTTATTTCTTACCTCAATTTTTGGCCTTTCTCAAAGGCAGGGAAAACCTGCATCTTGCAGGTTGGGTTTGGTGACTTTCGCCCTTCATGTATGGCATGTGCTTTCTTCATGCGCATTCTTAGGATGGGGGAAATTCTTGCAGGGCTTTATGTTGATCTGGTTGACCTCTTTTGAAAAATTAGATGATACAAGGAGGTAGAATACACCCTCCCATGGCTTTCTGCCAGCTGAGGCGGCAGGAGAGGCTGTGGGACCTTTGCCAGAGCCTTTGCATGAATGCTCTTCTCCTTAAAGCACCAAATTTTTACTAGGAGGTGGCTCTCTGCTGCAAGCTGCAAGCAGCACAAGCACAGCTCTGTGCAGGAGAATTTCTTTCAATCATCAGGTCTAAGGATTGCTACAAGCCGACGTTGCAGATCCAAGTACTCGCCTATCCCCTGGGAGCAGGCAATTGGATCCAACACCAAGCGATGGAAAAGGTTGGGTGGCTCAGCTGTTTGAACATCTGGGGGCAAACTGATCTCCTCAGGAAGGCTCTTGTTACCCACAATGAAGTGGTTGAGGCATTTCACTTCCAGGGATAAGAGCAGTGTCTCGCTGATATCCATCAGTCGCCTCAGGAAATGTCTCCTGCACCACTGTGACACGGGAATGATGTTCAAGAGCTGCATGACAATGGTCTTCATGGTATAGGTGGAAAAGCCGAAGCCCAGCTGAAGATGGGAGAAGAGCTGCAGGCATCTCAGGTGCAAGCTGCCAGGAGGGGCCTGCCTGGCAATGTGCTTGAAGAACTTCATCTCTGCCACATCATATGTCTCTAGCCACAGAGTGCTTGGGGTTCCAGCATATCCTGACTGGCTGCTCACAAAGATGTCAGAGTCACCTCTCTGAACCCCAAAGACCATCTCAGTCCTGAAGCTTTCCCTGCCGTTGGTCACCTTGAATTGGCAGGAGCGTGTGGAGGGCAGCAGCACTAAGTGCCAGTTGTGGGACTGAGGCAAAGCTGGCCAGACTGCTCTCACCAGTTGGTAGAACCAGCGGGCAGTTTTCTGCACGTCCAGGTAGGAGCCGGTGCACAGGGTATCCAGGAGGCTGGGATCCTGATTCCTCCTCAGCTCCTCCTCGGGGTGGTGCAGAAAGCACAGCATGTTCTCAGCCTGCTGCTCCCTGGTGCAGGTGCACTCCAGGTGCACGAGGACACGGAAGTTCCTCACGAGCCTCTGCCCTGCACTGTCCAGCTCCAGGTGGAAGCTGTGGCCTCGCGGAGGAGTCATGGGGATGAGCACGCGGTACACCACATCCTGCTCACGGGGACTCCAGCCTTCAAAGGCACTGCCCACCCCGATGGCTCTTTGCAGGACTGGGTAGAAACTGTTTGACAATATGTGTCCAAAATAAACTGTGTAATTGTCCATCAGGTCAGTTGTCCACTCACAGCCTGCCCGTAGGTCCTGTACAGGCCACTGGATGCACTCCACTAACATCCTTCCTATGTTCTCTTGAACACGATCATCTACTTCATTTCCACCCTCATCTTCACTTGCATTCACACTTTCTTCTTCAGGCTCCTCTCTCCTCATGCTCCTTTTGCATCCCATAAACCAAAGGACCAAGAGAAGGACCAGAAGCAGAGCAACAGCTAAGAGCTGCAAATACTTCCACACTCCACTTTGCTCCAGGGCCAACTGCTCCATCTCCCACTCCAGCCAAAACCTTTCCAGTTCCTATTGCTCTGCCTGCACCTTCATGTGCAGAGATGTTTCCTCATCCCAAACATCACCCACAGGCTGTGGGTACTGGATGAGGCTTTGCAAGAGCAAGAAAAGGAATACTATGGAATTCATAGCCTGCAGAAGGATAGAGAGAAGGTCTTGAGTGGTGCTGTGAGGGAGGCAGTTAGCATTGGGTGAAGCAGGGATGGGGATCCTCAGGGATCTGAGGTCTGGAAGGACACGGCCTTACGCAGCTGGCAGGCAGTAGCAGCATCAGCCCTGTGGCCTGCCCAAGGCTCTCCCATGAGGGGCTGTTCCTGCATGCAGAGGGAGTACCCAGCCCCAGGGGCAGCGTTTCTGCCCCAGTCCTTGTTCCCAGCCCAGCCTCCCCGCCACGTGTGCACTCACCGTTTGCCAAAGCAATGCAGGGCCAGCGTTACCTGCTGGGGCCTTTTAGAGCTGTCCCCTTTGTGACATGTCCCCCATGACATCACACATGTCACAGATGTCACAACCCAGCCAACCCCACTCTTTATCCCCACCCTGGCTCAGGCAATCAGAGTGGCCCTTTAGTGAAGCTTTTTCAAAGAGTTCCTATTGTTCTTTCTTTTGGATTTATTTTCATCTGCCCTTCATTGGCAATCTCATAGATATCTCTGTTGGAAGGCATCCTTGAGGATCACTGAGTTTAAGCTTTGACTCCTCACTGGTTGAGCTATACTGAAGTCTCAGTGTCAGTGAGACTGAAGAGTCTCTGAAGATCACACAGTGCAACTGCAAACTTAACACAGCCTCCTCTATTAATAAATTGAGTCCTCAAATATTCCAGGCCTTTTCAATCCCTCCAAGAAGGTGACTCAGCTATTTCCCTAGGCAGTCAGTTTCCATGCTTGATATTAGTTTTCATGAAAGCACTTTTTCTAAGATCCAATCTAAATATCTACATGTGATACAACTTGACGTCATTTTCCTTGGTCGTACTGCTTGCTTCCTTGTGTCACTGGACAAATGGAATCTTCAGACAAGCCCCTCCTTAGCCCACGATTTTGTCAACAGCTCATATTTAAGAAATCTCTCTTGTCTGCAAGTCCTAAAGATCAAATCTATTTATAAAATGCATTATTTATTAAATGGACAGGAGATAATAGATAAATTATCTCTGTCATAGTTACTTACGACTCAGTATAAAACTAAAAGGAACTAGAAGTAGATCACAGCATAACAAACGATGTACAACATGAAGGTAACCATGTTAAAGCTTTCAGTGCTGTCAAGGAAACAGCACTGATCAGGAGTCAAATGTTACACACCACTGTGATGATGACAATAATGCAGATTTCTTTCACTTAACCTCCATGGCAGTAATTGCAAAACAAGTGTCCTTGTCCACAGGAGAAGCATCACACATTTCCAGAGAAATGTACAGAAAACTTCTACTTTGTGAAAGTTTGGTGCCTGTCAGCCAGAAATCTATCTTCTTTTTCCAGGTCTCACTTCAACAGTAAGATGTTTATTGGCAGGTGGGAGATGCCAGCCCACTGTTAGCTCCATGGCTCCAAAAGAACTCGCTGCAAGACTGCTGATCCTGTTTGAATTACCTGAGCAGTTAACAAACCACAGATCAGCTCTTGAGCAGAGTAAGATGCCCTGCCACACCTGGGAGAATATATCAACTCCCACCTGACTACAACCTCCCTTCAGGGAGCTGTAGAGAACCACAAGGTCCCCTCTGAGGCACTTTTTCTCTATGCTAAACACCCCCAATATTGCAGTGGGCGGTGTTCAGAGTGCCATGATCTTCCCAAAGAAGACTCTTAAAAAAAAGACACCTCACTGTCTGTGCTCATGCTGGGTGATTTCAGCTCTTTTATGATTCAAGTGACACAGAAGAAGAGATGGGGTCTTTGTGGGGAGTTCCAAGGAGAGCCTTTACCAAGCTTCTTCCTCAAAATAGTCCAAGAGTCACTCAGGCAGGGAAAGCCAGGAAAGCAGGGATTTATAGAGGGATCTTGAGGGGTGGGACAGAACACTAGGGCCAATGGGATGAGGGCACAGGGGTGGAGTGAGAGGGAAGGGCCAATGGGATACATTTAATCTGCATGTCACAACGAGGCATGCTGGGAGAAGCCTTTTTCCTCACCCTAAAAGG
This sequence comes from Zonotrichia albicollis, assembly GCF_047830755.1. NCBI lineage: Eukaryota > Metazoa > Chordata > Aves > Passeriformes > Passerellidae > Zonotrichia > Zonotrichia albicollis. The sequence continues at coordinate 58,925,940 of NC_133824.1, forward strand.
TGGTTCTGAGTTTTCCCTCTATGGTAGTACAGTGGATTCTTTCCTTGTTGGCCCACCAGCCTCCGCACCCCACCTCCCTCAGCCCTTCTTTATCAGACTTGTGCTCTTATGGAAATGTTTCTAATAAAAAGGACTAGCATTTGTGGACATTAGTATCCTTGAAACTACATGCTCAGGTGCTCTTATTAATTAGTTCCTTAAGCTTGCTCTCCCACAAGCCTTAGGAGTAGCTCAACAGACAGTTTTTTCCCTAACGCTTAAGATTTTTTACTCAAGCATTTCCTGATTACTGTGGTCAAGACAGCACCAATCACCACTTCACCCACAAGAGCATTTCTATGGACAAACAACAGGTCT